>NC_050104.1:59507784-59827355 GCF_902167145.1 Zea mays
CGCTGTACTTGCCAAATTGTTGCAGCTGCCACTATCGATGATGATGCGAATCGACCGTTCGTGCACGACGCCCTTGGTATGGAATAGAGTGTGTCGCTGATTTTTTTCGGCCTGGGCAACCTGTGTGCTGAGAACACGCTGCACAACAAGACTCTCATACCTATCGGCGTCGATGGGATCAACGTGGACTTCCTCATTTTCTGCATGGTTAGTGGCAATCATAGCATGACTAGTTTCCTCAGAATCACTGGCTGAAGAGTACTCACCATTGTCACGTATAAGCAAGGTACGCTTGTTTGGGCAGTCCCGAATCATGTGCCCAAACCCTCTGCAACGATGGCACTGAATATCCCGTGTACGTCCTGTGGAAGAAGCGGCGCCTTTGGCAGGGGGTGCCACTGGCTTGGCCGGCCCTGTGCGCGATGTAGTGCTAGGCGTAGGAGGTGCAGGGCTGGAAGGAGTTGAGCTGTGTGTTGGACCCCGGCCTGCAAAAGAGTTAGTATATGTCTTTGATCGTCGTCCCTGCACTTCACGTTCAGCTTTGCAAGCATATTCAAACAATGTGGTTATATCAAAATAATCCTTATAATCAAGTATATCCTGAATTTCCCTGTTCAAACCACCACGAAAACGCGCCATAGCAGCGTCATCTGACTCAACCAAACCACAACGAAGCATACCCTTTTGCAACTCCTGGTAATATTCCTCAACAGATTGTGAACCTTGTTGAAAACGCTGCATTTTGTTAAGCAAATCACGAGCATAATAGGAAGGAACAAATCTGTGGCGCATGGCAGTTTTTAATTGGGTCCAAGTAATGACACTGTTAATGGGAAGTTTTTGTTTATACTCACGCCACCAAATTAAAGCAAAATCAGTAAATTCACTAATGGCAGCCTTCACTTGGCTATTAGCAGGAATATCATGGCATGAAAATTTCTGTTCTACCTCTAATTCCCAATCAAGATATGCAGCAGGATCATATTTACCATTAAAAGATGGAATTTTAAATTTAATCTTAGAAAATAAGTCATTAGGGGGATGACGAACCACACGACGTGCACGACCACGGCGATCTCCATCGTCCTGCTCAGTGTCACCGCCGTATTCCTGCTCCATCTTTGTGGTCAATGCATCAAGGCGTGCAAGGATGGTGTCGAGTGTGGTGCGAGTCGCCGTTTGAGCAAGGTCAAGTTGGTTGAAACGCTCGGTCGTCGAAGTGATCGTTGAATCAAGCCGTTCATGCATCGTCCTAATGTCAGCAGCAAGTCCATCAACTTGTCCCCTTACTTCCTGCAACTGGGCGTCCACCATGTCGTGTGCTCCTGCCATAGTTAGCGCAAACACCAAAAGAAGAAAAACCAACGACAAAAACAGGGGTGTACTGCTCACAAGGCGCTCACACTAGTGCTGTTATCAAGTTCTTATCCGTTCTTACCAAGCCACAGTGGTGAACTGCAATCAACAGATGGAACCGGTGAAAGATTGGATGAGCGATTGCGTGGAGAAACAGAAACCTGCTCGTCGTAGAAATATGTGGAGTTGTGGGTAGGCTGCACTCAAGTCAAGGATTAGCACGATCAAACAATAATGCAAAGTTGAATTATAGTGCAAAACACGAAACTATATTGCTGGCCACAGGTGCAAAAGATGGATGGAACTAGCAGAATGGCAGTACCGTAAATATTGTACTAGTGATGCCAAAAAGGCACTAGTAGAAATCACAGGTGATTTTGTTTTTCTTTTTTGTATGATTTTTTTGATATTTTTCTCAGCACAAGAAGCAACAAGATAGGAGCTAGACGAAGTTTCACCTAAAACAGAGATCAGATGTGGTCTACAGACAATCAGGAAGTTCTCTGAAAAGCGTGCGAGAACTTTGACGGATTTTTTTCTTTATTTTCCTGAATTTTTTTGACAATTTTGTCGAACCCAAACAGACCGAAACCGGAACAGCACACGGACTAAGAGACTCACGCACGTAACCTTTGTCGAGTAGTTCTTGCACTTGTCGCTGAATTTCTTTTGTTTCCTCTGGATTTGTCCTATATGGCGCACGATTCGGCAAAGATGCACCAGGAATAAGATCAATTTGGTGCTCAATCCCTCGTATAGGTGGCAGCCCCTCTGGTATCTCACTTGGAAATACATCAGAATACTCCTGCAAAATGTTAGTAATAACAGGAGGCAAAGAATGCTGCATATCTTGAATTGAAATCAAAGCATCCTTGCATACCAAGGCGTAGGCAACAGTAGTGGAAGCAAATAATTCATTAACATCAGTTTTTGTTGCAAGCAAGCAATGTCCTTTCAATTTTATCCCATCTTTGTTATTACCAACAACTTTAATATTCTTGTTGTTCTCAGTTTTAGCTTTGGTAGCTGATAAACCCAACAGGTAGAAGGGTGCCCGATCTTTCGATGAGAGATGATGGAGGTGGAAAACTTGTTGGAGAACGACGTTGGCTGCCCGACTACCACAACCAAGATGGTGTGGCTCCTTGAGCGACAGGTACACCGTCTCCTGATAACTACGATTTGGGGTGGAGGTCGACGTTGTGCTATCCGACTACAACAACCACAAGGGTGCTGCGCCTTAGCGATAGTTACACCGGCTCCTGTTGTTGCTGCTCTTGCCGTGCCAAGAACAGCCTTGAACCTGCAAGCAATCGAGAACAAGCAAGAACAAGATAAAAAGCAGACACTCACGGATCTGATAGAGTTGGGGTTCTGTTTCAAGTATCCGGGTGGTCTAGCCGACACACGCGTTTACAAGGAAGTAGCAAAGGCTAAACTTACATCAAACAAAAACCCAAGTTCTTTGGTGGCTGCTAGTTGCTTAAATAGAGGAATAGAAAGGAGTTCTAATGGAGAACGAAACTCTTTCGGCAGTTTCTGGACGCCTCGTTTGGTTTCTGTCATTGATTCTTGATGCACATGAAAGTAGACGAAGAGAGCTTTCCAACAAGTAGTTATTTGCACTAAACAACCTTAGGAGTGGAAAGTTATGCTCCATTTAATTTGGTGCATGCTGCAGTTACGAAATTGACTTGGGTAGAGCAGGAGTTCACTCGGCAGTTTCTGGACACTTAGTGTCTGATCTCTCGTTGATTCTTGATCCACTAGAAAGTAGACAAAGAGACCTTTCCAACAAGTGCTTATTTGCATTAAACAACCTTAGGAGCTGAAAGATATGCCCTCTTAAACTTGCACTTGTTGTAGTTTCGAAATCCCCTCAAGTGGAGTAGCTTTTATTGCCTTGTTGCCTTCTCAAATTCTAGATGGTTCACCTCCCAAACACCTTAGAATAATAAAGTAATCACAAGGTATTAGTACCTCATTTAAGGAATGATTAGCTTCAACAACAAGGAACGAGTTCACCTGATAATTAAATTTACGTGCACGGACTCGTTTCACTGGTCCATTATTAAATGGTGAAGGAGGTCGCTGGTGTGGTGTATTGATGGCAGTGATGTCCTCATCATCCTCCCCTTCTTGTAATAGAGTCGTCCTCGACTCTAGTGTATGCTCCTCACCCAAGTATATCTTTAAATTTGATGATGTGCTTGCTTTGTTGGAAATGTTGGAAATATCATTACTTGGTCCCCAATCAACTTCTTTGTTCCTCAATGTCTTTGTAGCAGGAGCCATTAACATGGTCATATCTGTGCGGGTTATGTTCTCATCATAAAGATTATGCTAATGTAACCCGATTGTTTCATCTTGCTTGCAAAGCTGAAAGGGAAGTGCAGGGACGACGTGCTAGTGCAAGGTCTAATGTTTCTGCAGGAAAATCTACACCATGGCAACAGCGCACGACTACGTCCATGACCGGCCGTACACCAGCACCAACTCCCTCGCCAAGTCGACCAGCACCCCCGCCTTCCTCCAGCGACAAACCACGTGCATCTTCCACAAATTTAGCAACCAAATCTGCCCAGAAACCCGCAGGTAGTGCCTCTTCAGTAGCTTCCACAGGTAGAACAAGAGATGTTCTGTGTTATCGATGTAAGGGCTATGGACACGTGCAGCGTGATTGTCCTAATCAGCGTGTTTTGGTGGTAAAAGACGATGGTGGGTATTCCTCTGCTAGTGATTTGGATGAAGCTACACTTGCTTTGCTTGCGGCTGATGATGCAGGCACTAAGGAACCACCCGAAGAACAGATTGGTGCAGATGATGCAGAGCATTATGAGAGCCTCATTGTACAGCGTGTGCTTAGTGCACAAATGGAGAAGGCAGAGCAGAATCAGCGACATACGTTGTTTCAAACAAAGTGTGTCATTAAGGAGCGTTCATGTCGTTTGATCATTGATGGAGGTAGCTGCAACAACTTGGCTAGCAGCGACATGGTGGAGAAGCTTGCACTTACGACCAAACCGCAC
The DNA here is from genome assembly GCF_902167145.1 of Zea mays. Lineage (NCBI taxonomy): Eukaryota > Viridiplantae > Streptophyta > Magnoliopsida > Poales > Poaceae > Zea > Zea mays. The sequence continues at coordinate 59,512,170 of NC_050104.1, forward strand.
CCGCATCCATATCACATTCAATGGCTCAACAATAGTGGTAAGGTCAAGGTAACCAAGCTGGTACGAATTAATTTTGCTATTGGTTCATATCGTGATGTTGTTGACTGTGATGTTGTGCCTATGGATGCTTGTAATATTCTGCTAGGTAGACCATGGCAATTTGATTCAGATTGTATGCATCATGGTAGATCAAATCAATATTCTCTCATACACCATGATAAGAAAATTATTTTGCTTCCCATGTCCCCTGAGGCTATTGTGCGTGATGATGTTGCTAAAGCTACTGATGAGGACATCACTGCCATCAATACACCACACCAGCGACCTCCTTCACCATTTAATAATGGACCAGTGAAACGAGTCCGTGCACGTAAATTTAATTATCAGGTGAACTCGTTCCTTGTTGTTGAAGCTAATCATTCCTTAAATGAGGTACTAATACCTTGTGATTACTTTATTATTCTAAGGTGTTTGGGAGGTGAACCATCTAGAATTTGAGAAGGCAACAAGGCAATAAAAGCTACTCCACTTGAGGGGATTTCGAAACTACAACAAGTGCAAGTTTAAGAGGGCATATCTTTCAGCTCCTAAGGTTGTTTAATGCAAATAAGCACTTGTTGGAAAGGTCTCTTTGTCTACTTTCTAGTGGATCAAGAATCAACGAGAGATCAGACACTAAGTGTCCAGAAACTGCCGAGTGAACTCCTGCTCTACCCAAGTCAATTTCGTAACTGCAGCATGCACCAAATTAAATGGAGCATAACTTTCCACTCCTAAGGTTGTTTAGTGCAAATAACTACTTGTTGGAAAGCTCTCTTCGTCTACTTTCATGTGCATCAAGAATCAATGACAGAAACCAAACGAGGCGTCCAGAAACTGCCGAGAGAGTTTCGTTCTCCATTAGAACTCCTTTCTATTCCTCTATTTAAGCAACTAGCAGCCACCAAAGAACTTGGGTTTTTGTTTGATGTAAGTTTAGCCTTTGCTACTTCCTTGTAAACGCGTGTGTCGGCTAGACCACCCGGATACTTGAAACAGAACCCCAACTCTATCAGATCCGTGAGTGTCTGCTTTTTATCTTGTTCTTGCTTGTTCTCGATTGCTTGCAGGTTCAAGGCTGTTCTTGGCACGGCAAGAGCAGCAACAACAGGAGCCGGTGTAACTATCGCTAAGGCGCAGCACCCTTGTGGTTGTTGTAGTCGGATAGCACAACGTCGACCTCCACCCCAAATCGTAGTTATCAGGAGACGGTGTACCTGTCGCTCAAGGAGCCACACCATCTTGGTTGTGGTAGTCGGGCAGCCAACGTCGTTCTCCAACAAGTTTTCCACCTCCATCATCTCTCATCGAAAGATCGGGCACCCTTCTACCCGTTGGGTTTATCAAGTGGTATCAAATTTCAGGTTGCTCGGTGAGAGATCTCAATCTTCCTTGTTTTGTTTACCTACAGTCCACTTTTGCCCAAAGATATATTTAGAGCAGAAATTCACCTAAAAACAGTTTGAGCCTTTGCTTTACTACTTAGTTTTCGACTTGTTGAATTCACGGTTGCTGCATTTGGGTCGAGTTGCTGGTCTAAAGTTTTCTTACCGCTAGAGTTTCGAGTTCGCGCCACCTTGTTTCAATCACCAGTTTAGACCTCTTGCTGCAATTCAACCAAAAAGAAGAGAAAGCAAAAGGCGAGTGCACAAAAAAAGCCGCACTAATCAGCAAAACAAAAAAAAGACACGTGCAAAACAAAAGAGAGAGAAAAAAACCAGTTCTGAATTTTGGTAGATAAAATTTGTAAGTGCAACAAAACAAAAGGCAGTTTGTGTGCCTTCTTTTTATAGTTTCAGAAATCAGATTGTTGTTCTGAGCTTTTGGTGATACTATTTGTGTAACGGCTCGTGTCTCTATTACGGTTTGGACTAGGACCAGCACAACACCATTGTGGAACGTTTATTCAACTTGTTGTGGCTAACGTGGTACTAGCTATTCCTTGGAACTATTGTTTGAACAGCCACCTATAAATCCACAAAATTTTCTACAACACCACCAGGTTGTGCTAGCAGCCACTGTTGTTGTTGTTCGTGCTGTTTGCCAGCGCCTCCTGCTTTGCGTGGTGAGAACTTGTAAGAACTTGTTTAACCAGTTTGAGAGTGAGAGATTACAACAATGATTCCTAGTAGTTTATAGAATCAAAGATATTTTTTATTGTTTCTTGTCTTTACTAAACATGGCAGGTGATATGGACATTTTTGAGCCAACCGAACGTTATATTGGAGGCATCATTCAACACTTGCCTTTATATGCCGGTAAATTCGATCATCATGCATACATTGATTGGGAGCTAAAGGTAGATAAGGAATTTGATAAGCATGATCTATCTCAAAAACAAAAGATTTATATTGCCTCTAATTTGTTAACTGAGCACGCATTGATGGAATGGAAATACATTTGTAGGCACAACAAAGTTCCACAATCTTGGGAAAACTTCAAACTTCATTTTAGAGATGCATTCATTCCTGCATACTATGCTGATCATTTGCTTTCTAAATTAGACACCTTAAAGCAGGGTGCTAGGACTGTGAAAGATTATTATTATGATTTTAAAATTTGTACCATGTTTGCTCGTTTAGATGAATGCATGGAAGATGTCATGACTAGGTTCATGAAAGGACTCAATTCTGAAATTCAGACTATAGTCATGCATGAAGCATACAAACACATTTCTCACTTGTTTTTGCTTGCATGTAAAGCTGAAAATGAGATTCTATTATACAATTATACAAGCACTGAACATGTGAGCCATAATTCCTCTTTTGCATCTGCTCTACATGCTGATCAAGAACACAAAATAATGAAACCAGCTGTTGTTTTTCCATCATCACAAGAAGAATTGATTGCTGACACTTGTGATAGTGAAGATTTGTGGGATAATGATTCACATGTACTAAGACAACAACTAGTAAATGAACATGTTACATCTATTATTGAACCAAACATTTTGGCTAAAAAAGGAACATGTAATTTGTATTGCAAACGAAACTGAAGAAATAAATTTGCTCTCTTCTTTAAATACTTGGGGCTATATTGAATTTGATGATCTTTTTGAGCTCGGTAATTTGGAAAATATTTTATTTGCTAGATCAACTATACCATGTCCTTCTCATGATATATTTTATATTGCTGGCAAGTACAACAACATAGGACAATTTCTTGTGCATATAATTTCTATTTCATCTAGATATGTTGTTTCTTCACTTTGTGCAAATAAGATATTGGTATGTTCTCAAGAAGAAAAGAATCTCTTGTTTCCATGTACTTTAGTTGAAGTTTCAGGTTTATATTTGAAAGACATTAATAAAAGCTTAGTCATCAACATCAATCATGATGCAAAACCGAGGACGGTTTGCTATCAAGAAGGGGAGAATGATGAGAACATAACCCGCACAGATATGACCATGTTAATGGCTCCTGCTACAAAGACATTGAGGAACAAAGAAGTTGATTGGGGACCAAGTAATGATATTTCCAACATTTCCAACAAAGCAAGCACATCATCAAATTTAAAGATATACTTGGGTGAGGAGCATACACTAGAGTCGAGGACGACTCTATTACAAGAAGGGGAGGATGATGAGGACATCACTGCCATCAATACACCACACCAGCGACCTCCTTCACCATTTAATAATGGACCAGTGAAACGAGTCCGTGCACGTAAATTTAATTATCAGGTGAACTCGTTCCTTGTTGTTGAAGCTAATCATTCCTTAAATGAGGTACTAATACCTTGTGATTACTTTATTATTCTAAGGTGTTTGGGAGGTGAACCATCTAGAATTTGAGAAGGCAACAAGGCAATAAAAGCTACTCCACTTGAGGGGATTTCGAAACTACAACAAGTGCAAGTTTAAGAGGGCATATCTTTCAGCTCCTAAGGTTGTTTAATGCAAATAAGCACTTGTTGGAAAGGTCTCTTTGTCTACTTTCTAGTGGATCAAGAATCAACGAGAGATCAGACACTAAGTGTCCAGAAACTGCCGAGTGAACTCCTGCTCTACCCAAGTCAATTTCGTAACTGCAGCATGCACCAAATTAAATGGAGCATAACTTTCCACTCCTAAGGTTGTTTAGTGCAAATAACTACTTGTTGGAAAGCTCTCTTCGTCTACTTTCATGTGCATCAAGAATCAATGACAGAAACCAAACGAGGCGTCCAGAAACTGCCGAGAGAGTTTCGTTCTCCATTAGAACTCCTTTCTATTCCTCTATTTAAGCAACTAGCAGCCACCAAAGAACTTGGGTTTTTGTTTGATGTAAGTTTAGCCTTTGCTACTTCCTTGTAAACGCGTGTGTCGGCTAGACCACCCGGATACTTGAAACAGAACCCCAACTCTATCAGATCCGTGAGTGTCTGCTTTTTATCTTGTTCTTGCTTGTTCTCGATTGCTTGCAGGTTCAAGGCTGTTCTTGGCACGGCAAGAGCAGCAACAACAGGAGCCGGTGTAACTATCGCTAAGGCGCAGCACCCTTGTGGTTGTTGTAGTCGGATAGCACAACGTCGACCTCCACCCCAAATCGTAGTTATCAGGAGACGGTGTACCTGTCGCTCAAGGAGCCACACCATCTTGGTTGTGGTAGTCGGGCAGCCAACGTCGTTCTCCAACAAGTTTTCCACCTCCATCATCTCTCATCGAAAGATCGGGCACCCTTCTACCTGTTGGGTTTATCAGCTACCAAAGCTAAAACTGAGAACAACAAGAATATTAAAGTTGTTGGTAATAACAAAGATGGGATAAAATTGAAAGGACATTGCTTGCTTGCAACAAAAACTGATGTTAATGAATTATTTGCTTCCACTACTGTTGCCTACGCCTTGGTATGCAAGGATGCTTTGATTTCAATTCAAGCAAGCAAAAATTCAGCGGAACTCAGTTTTAGCTTTCAACTTTAATATAGGACAAATCCAGAGGAAACAAAAGAAATTCAGCGACAAGTGCAAGAACTACTCGACAAAGGTTACGTGCGTGAGTCTCTTAGTCCGTGTGCTGTTCCGGTTATTTTAGTGTCTAAAAAAGATGGAACATGGCGTAAAAACAGGCGAGCAGCACGCAAAGCGTCAAAAACAGCACGCAAATGTTCTAAATGCTCCTCTATAGACTTGCTGTAAATAAGGATATCATCGAAATAAACAACAACAAACAAACCTATGAAGGCCCGTATTACTTCGTTCATTAAACGCATAAAGGTGCTGGGAGCATTAGTCAATCCAAATGGCATAACCAACCATTCATATAAACCAAATTTCGTTTTAAAAGCCGTTTTCCATTCATCACCGAGTTTCATTCTAATCTGATGGTAACCGCTACGCAAATCAACCTTAGAGAAAATAACGGCACCACTAAGCTCATCTAGCATATCATCAAGGCGTGGAATAGGATATCGATAACGAACTGTGATGTTATTAATAGCACGACAATCTACGCACATACGCCATGACCCATCTTTCTTTGGGACGAGTAAAACAGGAACCGAGCAAGGGCTAAGAGACTCACGAATGTAACCCTTATCAAGCAGCGTCTGCACCTGCCGCTGGATCTCCTTCGTCTCATCTGGATTTGTACGGTACGGGGCGCGGTTCGGAAGAGAAGCGCCGGGGATGAGATCGATCTGATGCTCAATGCCACGGAGGGGAGGAAGACCCGGTGGTAAGTCCGTAGGATAAACATCAGCATACTCCTGCAAAAGGTTAACAACAGCAGGGGGTATATCCAAAGACGGTGCATCATCAAGCGGAACAAGCATTCGCGAGCATACAAGTGCATAACAGGGCATATGAGCTTCATGGAGATCATCAAAATCAGCACGTGTAGCAAGTAAAACAGGAGAGTGCAACTTGATTTCAGATTTAATAGGTGCGGCTGATGTCGATTTGACTTGTTGTGCAGTTTTAGCAGCCCTAGTAAGATCATCTTTCAAAATTTGGTCAGGGGTCATTGGATGTATAATTATTTTCTGGCCTTTAAACATGAAAGAATAATGATTTGAACGACCATGATGTAAACTATCAGTATCATATTGCCAAGGTCGACCTAATAACAAAGAGCATGCTTCCATAGGAATAACATCGCAATCAGCATAATCAGAATAAGAACCCAGCGAAAAGGGGACACGTACCGAACGTGTTACCTTTATTTTACCACCATCATTAAGCCATTGAATGTGATACGGATGTGGATGTGTGCGAGTGGGCAAGGATAATTTCTCTACCAACGCTGTACTTGCCAAATTGTTGCAGCTGCCACTATCGATGATGATGCGAATCGACCGTTCGTGCACGACGCCCTTGGTATGGAATAGAGTGTGTCGCTGATTTTTTTCGGCCTGGGCAACCTGTGTGCTGAGAACACGCTGCACAACAAGACTCTCATACCTATCGGCGTCGATGGGATCAACGTGGACTTCCTCATTTTCTGCATGGTTAGTGGCAATCATAGCATGACTAGTTTCCTCAGAATCACTGGCTGAAGAGTACTCACCATTGTCACGTATAAGCAAGGTACGCTTGTTTGGGCAGTCCCGAATCATGTGCCCAAACCCTCTGCAACGATGGCACTGAATATCCCGTGTACGTCCTGTGGAAGAAGCGGCGCCTTTGGCAGGGGGTGCCACTGGCTTGGCCGGCCCTGTGCGCGATGTAGTGCTAGGCGTAGGAGGTGCAGGGCTGGAAGGAGTTGAGTTGTGTGTTGGACCCCGGCCTGCAAAAGAGTTAGTATATGTCTTTGATCGTCGTCCCTGCACTTCACGTTCAGCTTTGCAAGCATATTCAAACAATGTGGTTATATCAAAATAATCCTTATAATCAAGTATATCCTGAATTTCCCTGTTCAAACCACCACGAAAACGCGCCATAGCAGCGTCATCTGACTCAACCAAACCACAACGAAGCATACCCTTTTGCAACTCCTGGTAATATTCCTCAACAGATTGTGAACCTTGTTGAAAACGCTGCATTTTGTTAAGCAAATCACGAGCATAATAGGAAGGAACAAATCTGTGGCGCATGGCAGTTTTTAATTGGGTCCAAGTAATGACACTGTTAATGGGAAGTTTTTGTTTATACTCACGCCACCAAATTAAAGCAAAATCAGTAAATTCACTAATGGCAGCCTTCACTTGGCTATTAGCAGGAATATCATGGCATGAAAATTTCTGTTCTACCTCTAATTCCCAATCAAGATATGCAGCAGGATCATATTTACCATTAAAAGATGGAATTTTAAATTTAATCTTAGAAAATAAGTCATTAGGGGGATGACGAACCACACGACGTGCACGACCACGGCGATCTCCATCGTCCTGCTCAGTGTCACCGCCGTATTCCTGCTCCATCTTTGTGGTCAATGCATCAAGGCGTGCAAGGATGGTGTCGAGTGTGGTGCGAGTCGCCGTTTGAGCAAGGTCAAGTTGGTTGAAACGCTCGGTCGTCGAAGTGATCGTTGAATCAAGCCGTTCATGCATCGTCCTAATGTCAGCAGCAAGTCCATCAACTTGTCCCCTTACTTCCTGCAACTGGGCATCCACCATGTCGTGTGCTCCTGCCATAGTTAGCGCAAACACCAAAAGAAGAAAAACCAACGACAAAAACAGGGGTGTACTTCTCACAAGGCGCTCACACTAGTGCTGTTATCAAGTTCTTATCCGTTCTTACCAAGCCACAGTGGTGAACTGCAATCAACAGGTGGAACCGGTGAAAGATTGGATGAGCGATTGCGTGGAGAAACAGAAACCTGCTCGTCGTAGAAATATGTGGAGTTGTGGGTAGGCTGCACTCAAGTCAAGGATTAGCACGATCAAACAATAATGCAAAGTTGAATTATAGTGCAAAACACGAAACTATATTGCTGGCCACAGGTGCAAAAGATGGATGGAACTAGCAGAATGGCAGTACCGTAAATATTGTACTAGTGATGCCAAAAAGGCACTAGTAGAAATCACAGGTGATTTTGTTTTTCTTTTTTGTATGATTTTTTTGATATTTTTCTCAGCACAAGAAGCAACAAGATAGGAGCTAGACGAAGTTTCACCTAAAACAGAGATCAGATGTGGTCTACAGAAAATCAGGAAGTTCTCTGAAAAGCGTGCGAGAACTTTGACGGATTTTTTTCTTTATTTTCCTGAATTTTTTTGACAATTTTGTCGAACCCCAAACAGACCGTAGGTGAGTTTGGCCGGCCTCAGAATGGTGTCAACTAGCTCCTGTAAAAATTTCAGATTTTTTGGACACCCGAGCGAAAAGTTATGCCCGGTTTACGGAAGGTACCTCAAGTTATGTTCTAAAAACGACCGGGATGAAACAACCGTATCCTTTCTCCTTCGTTATCTTTTTTTTTCTGTTTTTTTGACGTAACCGAAGGAGAAAAACAAGGAAGGTTGACTCGGTTTGTTTTTTTTCTGTTTTTTTTTCGTAACCGAAGGAGAAAATCAAGGAAACGGCCGTTGACTCGGTTTGTTTTTTCTGTTTTTTTTTTGACGTAACCGAAGGAGAAAAATAAGGAAACGATGTTGACTCGGTTTGTGGCGTGATCAAACGGGAGATGGTGGCGGCGCTAGGGTTTGAATGGTGGAAGAACACAATGCAACCAGCAACAAATGACGCGAAAGCACACAAATTCAACAATGCAGATTATTGAAAGAAAGTGCGAGGCTCAAAAGGGTGCTGGGATAAGATCTAACCTGAATTTTTATGTGGTTTTGTGGACTATAGGAAAAAAAACACTCGATAAACTCACCGATCAACCTGGAAATCTGATACCAATTGATGTAGCTGAGGTGCCCGATCTTTCGGCGAGTAGAGATAATTCCGATTTGGCGGAAGATGACCCTTGCGATCCGACTACGACGAGCAAGCCCGAGGCGCCAATGCAATCGCTGAACCAACTCCATGTGGTTACCGACCTTGCTGATGCGAGATCGGCCTGATCACGAAGATCGTTTCCTGTGCGCAATCGAAGAACGAACAAGAAAGAGATGTGAGCAATCTAATCTATTACTCGAGGGTGGAGTTCTGAATACACGAAGACAGCGCAGATTTGCGCGTGTTCGAGAGTAGCTAAGGCTAACGTAAAACAAAACTCAGGAAATAAAGGAGGCGCAGCTCCTGAATAAATAGAGAGGGGGCGCAGCCCCTAGGGGCGGCCAACCCTAGGTCGTCCATTATGGGCCGCAATTGGGCTGGTCGTCTATTCTTCCGGGCCTTCGTTCTTTAACAACATGATGTAGTTCAATTCTCTTGCACGGGCCCGAGTCACTGGCCCAGGTGGAAGGGGTGGCGCCTGGGCTGGAGAAGGTGCTGCTGGTGTAGATGTGCTCGTGTTGGTGTTGATGTCCGCATCAGGTTCGAGCGTTCGCGTGGGAGAGAGCGAGAGCGAGAGCCTTATGCGTCGGCCCGTTCTCCCGTGCGGCCAACCCTCTCGTACAAGAGCCCTGGACCTTCCTTTTATAGGTGTAAGGAGAGGGTCCAGGTGTACAATGGGGGGTGTAGCAGTGTGCTAACGTGTCTAGCAGAGAGGAGCTAGAGCCCTAAGTACATGCCGTCGTGGCAGTCGGAGAGGTTTTGGCACCCTGTTCAAGTGATGTCGTGGCCGTCGGAGGAGAGCTGGAGCCCTGCGGAAGGATAGCTGTTGAGGCTGTCGAATCCTTGCTGACGTCTCCTTGCTTCCGTAAGGGGCTGAGAGCCGCCGTCGTCATGTAGCACACGGGGCGCCATCATTATTTGTTTACCGGGGCGAGCCAGATGGGATGCCGGTCTTGTTCCCCGTAGCCGGAGCTAGCTAGGGGTAGGGTAATGATGCCCCCCCCTGTGACGTGGTCGGTCCGAGCCCTAGGTCGGGCGAGCCGGAGGCTCCTCCAAGGTCGAGGTCGAGTCCGTCTTCCGAGGTCGAGGCTCAGTCCGACCCCTAGGGTCGGGCGAGGCAGAGTCCGTCTTCCGAGGTCGAGGCTGAGTCCGAGCCCTGGGGTCGGGCGAGGCGGAGACCGTCTTCCGAGGCCGAGGCTGTGCCCGAGCCCTGGGGTCGGGCGAGGCGGAGTCCGTCGTCTTCTGAGTCATGGCTGAGTCCGAGCCCTGGGGTCGGGCAAGGCGAAGTCCATCTTCCGAGGCCGAGACGGGGGCCGAGCCCTGGGGTCGAGCGAGGCGAAGCTTCCTATGGCGCCCGAGGCTGGACTTAGCTGCTGTCAGCCTTACTCTGTCGAGTGGCACAGCAGTCGGAGCGACGCAGGTGGCGCTATTTTCTTGTCAGGTCGGTCAGTGGAGCGGCGAAGTGACTGCGGTCACTTCGGCTCTGTCGACTGAAGAGCGCACGTCAGGATAAGGTGTCAGGCGATCCTTGCATTAAATGCTCCTGCGATACGGTCGGTTGGCGTGGCGATCTGGCCAAGGTTGCTTCTCTGCGAAGACTGGGCCTCGGGCGCGCCGAAGGTGTGTCCGTTGCTTGAGGGGGCCCTCAGGCGAGACGTGGATCCTCCGGGGTTGGCTGCCTTTGCCCAAGGCTGGGCTCGGGCGAGGCGAGATCGTGTCCCTTGAGTGGACTAAGCCTTGACCTTAATCGCGCCCATCAGGCCTTTGCAGCTTTGTGCTGATGGGGGTTACCAGCTGAGATTAGGAGTCTTGGGGGTACCCCTAATTATGGTCCCCGATAATATCAGTAGGTATTGTTGGTGTCATTAGCAAGTGGGATGATTTCGGTTGTGCGATAAATTTTGAAGGGCGAAGAACATGTCTAGTGTGTCGATCAGGTTAACCGATAGGTTCCGTAAAAATGCTTGTGATGCTTTTATGTGCAGGATAAGCTCGATGCCGTGTCGTCGTAGTCTCAAGAAATTTTCTAAAATATGCTAGTGCTCCACTGATGGGTTGAATGAACTTGAGATGTATTACAATAGCTGTGTGTCGTGCCGGTTATCCAAAAATGACGAAAGGTGGTGTGTGATGGTAATTGGGAAATAGTCACGTCATTAGCCAACTCATGTTAGGTAGGAGTTGATTTTGTTAAGTGATTGTTATATATGTTGTGTCTCGAATTGTGATAATAATAGGCAAGCCGACGTTTATGCTGTCTAGCGGGCTGTGTCGTTGCTCTAGCTAGCCGACTCGTTAGATGACTTTAGTTAATCTTGTAGTCATGGTGAATTGCTTGTTGTGGTCTAAATGGGTATGGTTATGGGCACGGGTAAAAAGTAGTAGTGCTCATGTGAGGTCTAATTGAAAACGCAAATCGTTGGGTGATTATCGTGAAGAATGCGTTGTTAATTGGTTGTAGTAATTTTAGTGCACTAAATGATTTGGATAAAATTTGTAAGTCTACTTGCTAGTCCTCATTTAATTAATTTAACTCTAAAAAATGGTAAAGTGCTAGAATGATTCAAGTCTCTAGAATGCGGCAATTCTTGAATTATATAGAAGCTGGAATTTATTGATTGTTGTTTTGGGCTGCACGCATTGTTTTCGTTGTGCTGTTTGTTTGATAAACCAAATCATGTTTTCTGTAGAAAAGTCATATAGAAGAGTTGTAGATAATATGATTATCTTGCTGGTATAAAAATTTGACAGCCATAGGTCTGACAGTTTAGGAGTTATGCTTTTTACAAATTCAGTAACTAAAACTGTCTACTTTCTGTATAGATTTCAGAAACTGCACTGTTTGCTTAAGTTAATGTTACAATCTGTACATGGTCATTATAAGAAAGTTGTAGGTGCTTTTCTTATATTGCTTGTGTTAAAGTTTCATAACCATATGCCTGATAGTTTAGGAGTTAGGAATTTTACAGACTGGTTGTTGTGTTCTGTCCACCGTCAGAACAGATTTCGAAAACTGTGTTGTTTGACTTAGTTAAACATTGAATCACTTCTTGGTGATTATAAAAGTTATGTAGTGATTTTTCTGAGCTTTCCAAAAAGTCTTGGATCACTATTTTTGGTGGTCTGAAGATTAAGTTATGGATGTTTAAAGTGTGAAGACTGAATCTGTCTAGTTCTGGACATTACAGCCTTCATAGTATATTTTACCCTTGATACATATTAAACCAGCCAGTGATGTTTATAAATAATTTGTAGAACATTTAATTAGCTTTCCAGAAAGTCTAAGATCACTTTGTTTGGATGTCTGAATCTTTAGTTGTGAATTTTTGAAGTCGCAAGTCTGAATCTGTCCAAATCTGGACAGAGCTGCTGTGATTGCACTTTTTGACCTTGCTAAGTGTGGAATCATGTTGTGATAAAAATACCAAAATTGTAGAGCACTTTCTAAGCTTTCCAGAAAGTCCTAGTTTGCTAGTTGTGGATTAATATTTGAAAAGTTATGATTAAAACAAGTAACCGCTATATTGCTGTCCAAAAATCTGCAAGTGAGCAAATGAATGTTTAGTTCACCCTATTTGCTAAAAATGTTTGGTTGACACTTAAGTAATGTAGACTTGCCATGACTAAGCTTAATAATGCACGTGTGTCATGTTTTGTATGTTTCTTTCTCTAGTTGATTATGATATAGGAGTTCCGTAGTTAGTGATGCCTATGTCGTATTCAAGCTTACGTTGTCTTGGTTGGACTTGTGTGGTCGGTGATGCTTTTGCGCGATCAATAGGAGAACTAATGAAAAGCCGTATCCAAATAAATAAAATGTGTGTTCTTGTGATGTTGTAATTGTGTTGCGTAAATAAATAACATGTTGTCGTCTTTTTAATGGTGTTAATGTTGAACGTCGATAATGTGTAGATAACTAAAGCGAACATGTGGTTGTTACGGTGTCTTCTATTTTATTGTTTAGTTCGCCACTGCGTCCTTGTATACCTTGTGCTACTTTTATGCTACTGTCATTATATTCATACATATGCGTCTTGCATCTCATTTAGGACCGAGAGATGATGATCGTGCAAGTGGTGTGGTGCCAACCACAAGATGCCGTTGGTGGACGACCTGAAGAATGGACTTAACCAGTGGATGCTCTGATGTGCACCCGTTGGGTGATTGCCCGATCTTTCGATGAGAGGGTGTGGAATAACTCGATTGGGGGAGGAGACGACGTTCACGGCCCGACTACAGCCTTCCAAAGACGCTGCGCCTTAGCAACCGATACACCACCTCATATGGCTGTCACGATCTTGTGGAGCGTGACACCCTGGCCACTAGGGCACTCGTCCTGCAAGCAATCGAAGAACTAGCAAGAACAAGTAGAACAAGTACTGAATTACCAGATCTAAATGTAGGTTTCAAAATCAAACTCCAATATGGTGGGGTTCCGAAGACAAGAAGACGGGCGGCTGACTAGCACGCGCGCTTACAAGCAAGTAGCGAGAGCTAAACTTGATCTAAACAAAACCCGTTGTTCTTGGTGGCGGCTAGGGGGTCTATAAACATGGGAGGACGACCACAAGGGTATTGGGGTCGTGCTGCAACCCTAGGATGCGTCCCTAATGGACCTAACTTGATACACGACCCATTGGGCCAAAATAGGGTGACGCAGCACCATGGGCAGAAAAGGCAGAAAATATCTCGGTAAGAAAACAATGATTACGGCGGCCTCAGAACAGATATGACTATAATTCTGGATCCATATGAAAGTAGACTTGATAAGCTTTCCATGTTGTGCTTGAACATTCCAATCCGAGCCAGCATTTGACCGTGGTGACCGTCACAAGTTGGTGTTCTTCTGCAGTCTGAATCCAGCATGTTCAAATCCTTTTCCCTTTCGGTCTTCTCCCTGGTTCCTAAGCAAAACAAGAGTGTACGGGTCTCCATGGTCTAAATATGATGGACATGAACTCAAGAGTGTAATCACCTGATGGTTGAGTTGACGAGCACGAGCGCGAGTAATGGGACCAGAAATTGGTACTTGTATTGGTATAGATGCATCAGTAGTGTGGATGTCTTCATCATTCTCCCCTTCTTGCATTTGAGTCGTCCTCGACTCAAGCTCAACTTCCTCTCCCAAGTAGGGCTTTAAATCTGCAATGTTAAATGTGGGGCTAACCCCAAAGTCTGCAGGCAGATCTAGCCTATATGCATTGTCGTTAATTTTCTCTAGCACTTTAAACGGTCCATCGGCTCGAGGCAACAATTTAGATTTTCGTAATTCAGGAAACCTTTCCTTTCTCAAATGCAACCAAACTAAATCTCCAGGTTCAAAATTTATTTCCTTTCTACCTTTATCAGTAGCAAACTTATATCTAGCATTCATACGCTCTATGTTTTCTTTAGTAGTTTCATGCAGTTTTAACATCAATTCAGCACGCCTAGTAGCATCAAAATTTAGTTTTTCAGAAGATGGCAAAGGCATTAAATCAATAGGAGCACGAGGCAACAAACCATATACAATCTGAAATGGGCACATCTTTGTAGTAGAATGCAATGATCGATTATAAGCAAATTCAACATGAGGCAAACAGTCCTCCCACATCTTAATATTCTTCTTTAGAACTGCCCTTAACATAGTAGACAAAGTTCTATTCACAACTTCAGTTTGACCATCAGTTTGAGGATGACATGTAGTAGAAAATAAAAGCTTAGTCCCCAATTTTGCCCACAAAGTCCTCCAAAAATGACTAAGAAATTTAGCATCACGATCAGAAACGATTGTGTTGGGCACACCATGCAAGCGAACAATTTCACGAAAGAACAAATCAGCAATATGAGTAGCATCGTCAGTTTTATGACATGGTATGAAATGTGCCATCTTAGAAAATCTATCAACAACCACAAACACACTATCACGTCCCTTCCTAGTCCTAGGCAATCCCAGCACAAAATCCATAGAAATATCTTCCCAAGGAGCACTAGGAACGGGTAGAGGCAAATACAAACCGTGTGGATTTAACCGTGACTTCGCCTTTTGGCATGTCGTGCAACGAGCAACCAATCTCACCACATCTCTTCTCATCTTGGGCCAAAAGAAATGACCAGCAAGTATGTCCTCCGTTTTCTTTGCTCCAAAATGTCCCATTAAGCCACCTCCATGTGCTTCCTGTAACAACAACAAACGAACGGAGCTAGCTGGAATGCATAGCTTGTTAGCTCTAAACACAAACCCATCACTAACGATATATTTGTTCCATCCTTTCCCATCTTTACAATGCAGCAACACATCTTTAAAATCAGCATCATGAACATATTGGTCTTTAATCGTCTTTAATCCAAAGATTTTGTAGTCAAGTTGATTCAACAAAGTATATCTCCTAGACAAAGCGTCAGCAATGATATTCTCTTTTCCTTTCTTGTGCTTAATAACATAAGGAAACGATTCGATAAATTCAACCCACTTAGCATGTCTACGGTTCAGTTTTCCTTGACTATGAATATGTTTCAAAGATTCATGATCAGAATGAATAACAAACTCTTTGGGCCACAAATAATGCTGCCATGTTTCTAATGTTCGCACAAGAGCATATAATTTCTTATCATAAGTAGAATAATTTAGAACAGACCCACTCAATTTTTCACTAAAATATGCAACAGGTTTGCCTTCTTGTAACAAAACACCACCCAATCCAATTCCACTAGCATCACATTCAAGCTCAAAAGTCTTATTAAAATCAGGAAGTTGGAGGAGAGGTGCATGTGTCAACTTATCTTTCAGCACGTTGAAAGCGTGCTCTTGTACTTTGCCCCAACTAAAATGCACTCCCTTCTTCGTAAGCTCATTCAAAGGTGCAGCAATGGTGCTAAAGTCCTTCACAAAATGGCGATAGAAGCCAGCAAGTCCTAGGAAACTCCGCACCTGTGTGATAGTCTTTGGCATAGGCCATCCATGTATCGCTTCTACCTTGGCTTGATCAACCTCAATTCCCTGTGGGGTCACAACATAACCAAGAAACGAAACTCGATCGGTGCAAAATGTGCACTTCTCAAGGTTACCAAATAAACGTGCATCTCGTAAAGCAATAAAAACAGCACGCATGTGATCAACATGTTCATCCATAGATTTGCTGTAGATCAATATTGATGAAGCTGAGGTGCCCGATCTTTCGGCGAGTAGAGATAATTCCGATTTGTCGGAAGATGACCCTTGCGATCCGACTACGACGAGCAAGCCCGAGGCGCCAATGCAATCGCTGAACCAACTCCCTGTGGTTACCGACCTTGCTGATGTGAGATCGGCCTGATCACGAAGATCGTTTCCTGTGCGCAATCGAAGAACGAACAAGAACAAGATGCGAGCAATCTAATCTATTACTCGAGGGTGGAGTTCTGAATACACGAAGACAGTGCAGAATTGCGCGTGTTCGAGAGTAGCTAAGGCTAACGTAAAACAAAACTCAGGAAATAAAGGAGGCGCAGCTCCTGAATAAATAGAGAGGGGGCGCAGCCCCTAGGGGCGGCCAACCCTAGGTCGTCCATTATGGGCCGCAATTGGGCTGGTCGTCTATTCTTCCGGGCCTTCGTTCTTTAACAACATGATGTAGTTCAATTCTCTTGCACGGGCCCGAGTCACTGGCCCAGGTGGAAGGGGTGGCGCCTGGGCTGGAGAAGGTGCTGCTGGTGTAGATGTGCTCGTGTTGGTGTTGATGTCCGCATCATCCTCCCCTTCTTGAACTGAAGTCGTCCTCGACGGCAACTCCTCATCTTCTCCCGCATACGGTTTCAAATCTGCAACATTAAAACTAGTGGAAACACCAAACTCCGCAGGTAGGTCGAGGGTATAAGCATTATCATTAATCTTGGTTAATATCTTAAAAGGACCAGCAGCACGAGGCATCAATTTAGAACGGCGCAAAGTAGGAAAACGATCCTTTCTCAAATGCAACCAAACCATATCACCAGGTTCAAAAGTAACATGTTTTCTTCCTTTACTACCAGCAACCTGATTTTTTGTATTAGTAGCAGCAATGTTCTGTTTCGTTTGTTCATGTATGGTAATCATTTGTTCAACATGTGCAGAAGCATCTACATGTGGGGCGTTCGCAGCATTAAGTGAAATCAAATCAATAGGTGCCCTAGGAATGTAACCATAAACAATCTGGAAAGGGCACATCTTTGTAGAAGAATGCGTGGCATGATTGTAAGCAAATTCAACATGAGGCAAGCAATCCTCCCAACGTCTCAAATTCTTGTCTAAAACAGCCCTAAGCATGGTAGATAAAGTTCTATTTACTACCTCAGTTTGTCCATCAGTCTGAGGGTGACAAGTAGTGCTAAACAACAATTTAGTTCCCAATTTATTCCAAAGAGATCTCCAAAAATGGCTTAGAAACTTAGCATCGCGATCAGAGACTATTGTTTTTGGAATACCATGTAAACGAATAATTTCTCTAAAGAACAATTCAGCAACAATGCTAGCATCATCAGTTTTATGACAAGGTATAAAGTGAGCCATTTTAGAGAATCTATCAACAACCACAAAAATACTATCCCTCCCCTTCTTAGTTCTAGGCAAGCCCAAAACAAAGTCCATAGAGATATCAAGCCAAGGAGAAGAAGGGACAGGCAAAGGCATATACAAACCATGGTTGTTCAACCGTGACTTAGCTTTCTGACAAGTAGTGCAGCGTGCAACAAGGCGCTCCACATCAGCGCGCATCCGAGGCCAAAAGAAGTGGGCAGCCAACACCTCATGTGTCTTGTAGACGCCAAAATGCCCCATGAGACCGCCTCCATGCGCTTCCTGTAACAACAAAAGACGAACCGAGCTAGCTGGAACACACAGCTTGTTAGCGCGAAACAGGAACCCATCCTGTATGTGAAATTTGCCCCATGGTTTCCCATTAATACAATGGCCGAAAGCATCTTTAAAATCAGCATCGTCAACATATTGATCCTTCACAGTGTCCAAACCAAAGATTTTAAAATCTAACTGTGACAGCATGGTATAGCGACGAGACAAAGCATCAGCAATAACATTGTCCTTCCCGTTCTTGTGTTTAATAATGTAAGGAAAGGACTCAATGAATTCTACCCATTTAGCATGACGACGGTTCAGATTTGTTTGGGTACGAATATGTTTTAAAGCCTCATGATCAGAATGGATTATAAACTCACGATGCCAAAGATAGTGCTGCCATGTATGCAAAGTGCGCACTAAAGCGTAAAGCTCCTTATCATAAGTAGAATATTTCAGACTAGCATCGCTTAATTTTTCACTAAAATAAGCAACTGGTTTTCCTTCTTGTAACAAAACAGCACCTAGCCCAATACCGCTAGCATCGCATTCAAGCTCAAACACTTTATTAAAATCAGGCAATTGCAATAGGGGAGCTTGGGTTAACTTATCTTTCAAAGTGCTGAACGCTACCTCCTGCGAATCACTCCAAGCAAACGGCACATCTTTCTTTGTAAGCTCATGTAGAGGCGCTGCAATGGAGCTAAAATCACGAACAAATCTGCGGTAGAAACCGGCAAGTCCAAGAAAGCTCCGAATTTGTGTGACCGTCGTCGGTGTAGGCCACTCCCGAATGGCAGCAATCTTGCTGCTATCCACCTCAATGCCCTGCGGAGTAACCACATAACCAAGAAACGAGACACGTTGCGTGCAAAATGTGCACTTTTCCATGTTACCAAACAAGCGAGCAGCACGCAAAGCGTCAAAAACAGCACGCAAATGTTCTAAATGCTCCTCTATAGACTTGCTGTAAATAAGGATATCATCGAAATAAACAACAACAAACAAACCTATGAAGGCCCGTAGAACTTCGTTCATTAAACGCATAAAGGTGCTGGGAGCATTAGTCAATCCAAATGGCATAACCAACCATTCATATAAACCAAATTTCGTTTTAAAAGCCGTTTTCCATTCATCACCGAGTTTCATTCTAATCTGATGGTAACCGCTACGCAAATCAACCTTAGAGAAAATAACGGCACCACTAAGCTCATCTAGCATATCATCAAGGCGTGGAATAGGATATCGATAACGAACTGTGATGTTATTAATAGCACGACAATCTACGCACATACGCCATGACCCATCTTTCTTTGGAACGAGTAAAACAGGAACCGAGCAAGGGCTAAGAGACTCACGAATGTAACCCTTATCAAGCAGTGTCTGCACCTGGCGCTGGATCTCCTTCGTCTCATCTGGATTTGTACGGTACGGGGCGCGGTTCGGAAGAGAAGCGCCGGGGATGAGATCGATCTGATGCTCAATGCCACGGAGGGGAGGAAGACCCGGTGGTAAGTCCGTAGGATAAACATCAGCATACTCCTGCAAAAGGTTAACAACAGCAGGGGGTATATCCAAAGACGGTGCATCATCAAGCGGAACAAGCATTCGCGAGCATACAAGTGCATAACAGGGCATATGAGCTTCATGGAGATCATCAAAATCAGCACGTGTAGCAAGTAAAACAGGAGAGTGCAACTTGATTTCAGATTTAATAGGTGCGGCTGATGTCGATTTGACTTGTTGTGCAGTTTTAGCAGCCCTAGTAAGATCATCTTTCAAAATTTGGTCAGGGGTCATTGGATGTATAATTATTTTCTGGCCTTTAAACATGAAAGAATAATGATTTGAACGACCATGATGTAAACTATCAGTATCATATTGCCAAGGTCGACCTAATAACAAAGAGCATGCTTCCATAGGAATAACATCGCAATCAGCATAATCAGAATAAGAACCCAGCGAAAAGGGGACACGTACCGAACGTGTTACCTTTATTTTACCACCATCATTAAGCCATTGAATGTGATACGGATGTGGATGTGTGCGAGTGGGCAAGGATAATTTCTCTACCAACGCTGTACTTGCCAAATTGTTGCAGCTGCCACTATCGATGATGATGCGAATCGACCGTTCGTGCACGACGCCCTTGGTATGGAATAGAGTGTGTCGCTGATTTTTTTCGGCCTGGGCAACCTGTGTGCTGAGAACACGCTGCACAACAAGACTCTCATACCTATCGGCGTCGATGGGATCAACGTGGACTTCCTCATTTTCTGCATGGTTAGTGGCAATCATAGCATGACCAGTTTCCTCAGAATCACTGGCTGAAGAGTACTCACCATTGTCACGTATAAGCAAGGTACGCTTGTTTGGGCAGTCCCGAATCATGTGCCCAAACCCTCTGCAACGATGGCACTGAATATCCCGTGTACGTCCTGTGGAAGAAGCGGCGCCTTTGGCAGGGGGCGCCACTGGCTTGGTCGTCCCTGTGCGCGATGTAGTGCTAGGCGTAGGAGGTGCAGGGCTGGAAGGAGTTGAGCTGTGTGTTGGACCCCGGCCTGCAAAAGAGTTAGTATATGTCTTTGATCGTCGTCCCTGCACTTCACGTTCAGCTTTGCAAGCATATTCAAACAATGTGGTTATATCAAAATAATCCTTATAATCAAGTATATCCTGAATTTCCCTGTTCAAACCACCACGAAAACGCGCCATAGCAGCGTCATCTGACTCAACCAAACCACAACGAAGCATACCCTTTTGCAACTCCTGGTAATATTCCTCAACAGATTGTGAACCTTGTTGAAAACGCTGCATTTTGTTAAGCAAATCACGAGCATAATAGGAAGGAACAAATCTGTGGCGCATGGCAGTTTTTAATTGGGTCCAAGTAATGACACTGTGAATGGGAAGTTTTTGTTTATACTCACGCCACCAAATTAAAGCAAAATCAGTAAATTCACTAATGGCAGCCTTCACTTGGCTATTAGCAGGAATATCATGGCATGAAAATTTCTGTTCTACCTCTAATTCCCAATCAAGATATGCAGCAGGATCATATTTACCATTAAAAGATGGAATTTTAAATTTAATCTTAGAAAATAAGTCATTAGGGGGATGACGAACCACACGACGTGCACGACCACGGCGATCTCCATCGTCCTGCTCAGTGTCACCGCCGTATTCCTGCTCCATCTTTGTGGTCAAGGCATCAAGGCGTGCCAGGATGGTGTCGAGTGTGGTGCGAGTCGCCGTTTGAGCAAGGTCAAGTTGGTTGAAACGCTCGGTCGTCGAAGTGATCGTTGAATCAAGCCGTTCATGCATCGTCCTAATGTCAGCAGCAAGTCCATCAACTTGTCCCCTTACTTCCTGCAACTGGGCATCCACCATGTCGTGTGCTCCTGCCATAGTTAGTGCAAACACCAAAACACCAAAAGGAGAAAAAAAACCAACGACAAAAACAGGGGTGTACTGCTCACAAGTCGCTCACACTAGTGCTGTTATCAAGTTCTTATCCGTTCTTACCAAGCCACAGTGGTGAACTGCAATCAACAGGTGGAACCGGTGAAAGATTGGATGAGCGATTGCGTGGAGAAACAGAAACCTGCTCGTCGTAGAAATATGTGGAGTTGTGGGTAGGCTGCACTCAAGTCAAGGATTAGCACGATCAAACAATAATGCAAAGTTGAATTATAGTGCAAAACACGAAACTATATTGCTGGCCACAGGTGCAAAGGATGGATGGATGGAAATAGCAGAATGACAGTAACGTAAATATTGTACTAGTGATGCCAAAAAGGCACTAGTAGAAATCACAGGTGATTTTGTTTTTCTTTTTTTGTATGATTTTTTTGATATTTTTCTCAGCACAGGAAGCAACAAGATAGGAGCTACACGAAGTTTCACCTAAAATAGATATCAGATGTGGTCTACAGAAAATCAGGAAGTTCTCTGAAAAGCGTGCGAGAACTTTGACGAATTTTTTTCTTTATTTTCCTGAATTTTTTTGACAATTTTGTCGAACCCCAAACAGACCGTAGGTGAGTTTGGCCGGCCTCAGAATGGTGTCAACTAGCTCCTGTAAAAATTTCAGATTTTTTGGACACCCGAGCGAAAAGTTATGCCCGGTTTAAGGAAGGTACCTCAAGTTATGTTTTCAAACGACCGGGATGAAACAATCGTATCCTTTCTCCTTCGTTGTTTTTTGTTTCTGTTTTTTTTTTGACGTAACCGAATGAGAAAAACAAGGAAACGATGTTGACTCGGTTTGTTTTTTTTTTCTGTTTTTTTTTCGTAACCGAAGGAGAAAATCAAGGAAACGGCCGTTGACTCGGTTTGTTTTTTTTTCTGTTTTTGTTTGACGTAACTGAAGGAGAAAAACAAGGAAACAATGTTGACTCGATTTGTGGCGTGATCAAACGGGAGATGGTGGCGGCGCTAGGGTTTGAATGGTGGAAGAACACAATGCAACCAGCAACAAGGAAACGCGAAAGCACACAAATTCAACAATGCAGATTATTGAGAGAAAGTGCGAGGCTCAAAAGGGTGCTGGGATAAGATCTAACCTGAATTTTTATGTGGTTTTGTGGACTGTAGGAGAAAAAAAAACGCTCGATAAACTCACCGATCAACCTGGAAATCTGATACCAATTGATGAAGCTGAGGTGCCCGATCTTTCGGCGAGTAGAGATAATTCCGATTTGTCGGAAGATGACCCTTGCGATCCGACTACGACGAGCAAGCCCGAGGCGCCAATGCAATCGCTGAACCAACTCCCTGTGGTTACCGACCTTGCTGATGCGAGATCGGCCTGATCACGAAGATCGTTTCCTGTGCGCAATCGAAGAACGAACAAGAACAAGATGCGAGCAATCTAATCTATTACTCGAGGGTGGAGTTCTGAATACACGAAGACAGTGCAGAATTGCGCGTGTTCGAGAGTAGCTAAGGCTAACGTAAAACAAAACTCAGGAAATAAAGGAGGCGCAGCTCCTGAATAAATAGAGAGGGGGCGCAGCCCCTAGGGGCGGCCAACCCTAGGTCGTCCATTATGGGCCGCAATTGGGCTGGTCGTCTATTCTTCCGGGCCTTCGTTCTTTAACAACATGATGTAGTTCAATTCTCTTGCACGGGCCCGAGTCACTGGCCCAGGTGGAAGGGGTGGCGCCTGGGCTGGAGAAGGTGCTGCTGGTGTAGATGTGCTCGTGTTGGTGTTGATGTCCGCATCAAATATGTCATCAAAGTATACTACCACAAATTTTCCAATGAAGGCACGCAAAACCTCGTTCATTAATCTCATGAAAGTGCTAGGTGCATTAGTTAACCCAAAAGGCATGACTAACCACTCATACAATCCGAACTTAGTTTTGAAAGCAGTTTTCCATTCATCTCCCAATTTCATACGAATCTGGTGGTACCCACTACGCAAATCAACTTTAGAAAAGACAATGGCACCACTCAATTCATCAAGCATATCATCTAAACGTGGAATAGGGTGTCGATAACGTATCGTGATATTATTAATAGCCCTACAATCAACACACATACGCCATGTTCCATCTTTTTTAGACACTAAAATAACCGGAACAGCACACGGACTAAGAGACTCACGCACGTAACCTTTGTCGAGTAGTTCTTGCACTTGTCGCTGAATTTCTTTTGTTTCCTCTGGATTTGTCCTATATGGCGCACGATTCGGCAAAGATGCACCAGGAATAAGATCAATTTGGTGCTCAATCCCTCGTATAGGTGGCAGCCCCTCTGGTATCTCACTTGGAAATACATCAGAATACTCCTGCAAAATGTTAGTAATAACAGGAGGCAAACAATGCTGCATATCTTGAATTGAAATCAAAGCATCCTTGCATACCAAGGCGTAGGCAACAGTAGTGGAAGCAAATAATTCATTAACATCAGTTTTTGTTG
The DNA here is from genome assembly GCF_902167145.1 of Zea mays. Classification (NCBI taxonomy): domain Eukaryota; kingdom Viridiplantae; phylum Streptophyta; class Magnoliopsida; order Poales; family Poaceae; genus Zea; species Zea mays. The sequence goes on from NC_050104.1 coordinate 59,535,728, forward strand.
CAAGCAAGCAATGTCCTTTCAATTTTATCCCATCTTTGTTATTACCAACAACTTTAATATTCTTGTTGTTCTCAGTTTTAGCTTTGGTAGCTGATAAACCCAACAGGTAGAAGGGTGCCCGATCTTTCGATGAGAGATGATGGAGGTGGAAAACTTGTTGGAGAACGACGTTGGCTGCCCGACTACCACAACCAAGATGGTGTGGCTCCTTGAGCGACAGGTACACCGTCTCCTGATAACTACGATTTGGGGTGGAGGTCGACGTTGTGCTATCCGACTACAACAACCACAAGGGTGCTGCGCCTTAGCGATAGTTACACCGGCTCCTGTTGTTGCTGCTCTTGCCGTGCCAAGAACAGCCTTGAACCTGCAAGCAATCGAGAACAAGCAAGAACAAGATAAAAAGCAGACACTCACGGATCTGATAGAGTTGGGGTTCTGTTTCAAGTATCCGGGTGGTCTAGCCGACACACGCGTTTACAAGGAAGTAGCAAAGGCTAAACTTACATCAAACAAAAACCCAAGTTCTTTGGTGGCTGCTAGTTGCTTAAATAGAGGAATAGAAAGGAGTTCTAATGGAGAACGAAACTCTCTCGGCAGTTTCTGGACGCCTCGTTTGGTTTCTGTCATTGATTCTTGATGCACATGAAAGTAGACGAAGAGAGCTTTCCAACAAGTAGTTATTTGCACTAAACAACCTTAGGAGTGGAAAGTTATGCTCCATTTAATTTGGTGCATGCTGCAGTTACGAAATTGACTTGGGTAGAGCAGGAGTTCACTCGGCAGTTTCTGGACACTTAGTGTCTGATCTCTCGTTGATTCTTGATCCACTAGAAAGTAGACAAAGAGACCTTTCCAACAAGTGCTTATTTGCATTAAACAACCTTAGGAGCTGAAAGATATGCCCTCTTAAACTTGCACTTGTTGTAGTTTCGAAATCCCCTCAAGTGGAGTAGCTTTTATTGCCTTGTTGCCTTCTCAAATTCTAGATGGTTCACCTCCCAAACACCTTAGAATAATAAAGTAATCACAAGGTATTAGTACCTCATTTAAGGAATGATTAGCTTCAACAACAAGGAACGAGTTCACCTGATAATTAAATTTACGTGCACGGACTCGTTTCACTGGTCCATTATTAAATGGTGAAGGAGGTCGCTGGTGTGGTGTATTGATGGCAGTGATGTCCTCATCATCCTCCCCTTCTTGTAATAGAGTCGTCCTCGACTCTAGTGTATGCTCCTCACCCAAGTATATCTTTAAATTTGATGATGTGCTTGCTTTGTTGGAAATGTTGGAAATATCATTACTTGGTCCCCAATCAACTTCTTTGTTCCTCAATGTCTTTGTAGCAGGAGCCATTAACATGGTCATATCTGTGCGGGTTATGTTCTCATCATTCTCCCCTTCTTGATAGCAAACCGTCCTCGGTTTTGCATCATGATTGATGTTGATGACTAAGCTTTTATTAATGTCTTTCAAATATAAACCTGAAACTTCAACTAAAGTACATGGAAACAAGAGATTCTTTTCTTCTTGAGAACATACCAATATCTTATTTGCACAAAGTGAAGAAACAACATATCTAGATGAAATAGAAATTATATGCACAAGAAATTGTCCTATGTTGTTGTACTTGCCAGCAATATAAAATATATCATGAGAAGGACATGGTATAGTTGATCTAGCAAATAAAATATTTTCCAAATTACCGAGCTCAAAAAGATCATCAAATTCAATATAGCCCCAAGTATTTAAAGAAGAGAGCAAATTTATTTCTTCAGTTTCGTTTGCAATACAAATTACATGTTCCTTTTTTAGCCAAAATGTTTGGTTCAATAATAGATGTAACATGTTCATTTACTAGTTGTTGTCTTAGTACATGTGAATCATTATCCCACAAATCTTCACTATCACAAGTGTCAGCAATCAATTCTTCTTGTGATGATGGAAAAACAACAGCTGGTTTCATTATTTTGTGTTCTTGATCAGCATGTAGAGCAGATGCAAAAGAGGAATTATGGCTCACATGTTCAGTGCTTGTATAATTGTATAATAGAATCTCATTTTCAGCTTTACATGCAAGCAAAAACAAGTGAGAAATGTGTTTGTATGCTTCATGCATGACTATAGTCTGAATTTCAGAATTGAGTCCTTTCATGAACCTAGTCATGACATCTTCCATGCATTCATCTAAACGAGCAAACATGGTACAAATTTTAAAATCATAATAATAATCTTTCACAGTCCTAGCACCCTGCTTTAAGGTGTCTAATTTAGAAAGCAAATGATCAGCATAGTATGCAGGAATGAATGCATCTCTAAAATGAAGTTTGAAGTTTTCCCAAGATTGTGGAACTTTGTTGTGCCTACAAATGTATTTCCATTCCATCAATGCGTGCTCAGTTAACAAATTAGAGGCAATATAAATCTTTTGTTTTTGAGATAGATCATGCTTATCAAATTCCTTATCTACCTTTAGCTCCCAATCAATGTATGCATGATGATCGAATTTACCGGCATATAAAGGCAAGTGTTGAATGATGCCTCCAATATAACGTTCGGTTGGCTCAAAAATGTCCATATCACCTGCCATGTTTAGTAAAGACAAGAAACAATAAAAAATATCTTTGATTCTATAAACTACTAGGAATCATTGTTGTAATCTCTCACTCTCAAACTGGTTAAACAAGTTCTTACAAGTTCTCACCACGCAAAGCAGGAGGCGCTGGCAAACAGCACGAACAACAACAACAGTGGCTGCTAGCACAACCTGGTGGTGTTGTAGAAAATTTTGTGGATTTATAGGTGGCTGTTCAAACAATAGTTCCAAGGAATAGCTAGTACCACGTTAGCCACAACAAGTTGAATAAACGTTCCACAATGGTGTTGTGCTGGTCCTAGTCCAAACCGTAATAGAGACACGAGCCGTTACACAAATAGTATCACCAAAAGCTCAGAACAACAATCTGATTTCTGAAACTATAAAAAGAAGGCACACAAACTGCCTTTTGTTTTGTTGCACTTACAAATTTTATCTACCAAAATTCAGAACTGGTTTTTTTCTCTCTCTTTTGTTTTGCACGTGTCTTTTTTTTGTTTTGCTGATTAGTGCGGCTTTTTTTGTGCACTCGCCTTTTGCTTTCTCTTCTTTTTGGTTGAATTGCAGCAAGAGGTCTAAACTGGTGATTGAAACAAGGTGGCGCGAACTCGAAACTCTAGCGGTAAGAAAACTTTAGACCAGCAACTCGACCCAAATGCAGCAACCGTGAATTCAACAAGTCGAAAACTAAGTAGTAAAGCAAAGGCTCAAACTGTTTTTAGGTGAATTTCTGCTCTAAATATATCTTTGGGCAAAAGTGGACTGTAGGTAAACAAAACAAGGAAGATTGAGATCTCTCACCGAGCAACCTGAAATTTGATACCACTTGATAAACCCAACGGGTAGAAGGGTGCCCGATCTTTCGATGAGAGATGATGGAGGTGGAAAACTTGTTGGAGAACGACGTTGGCTGCCCGACTACCACAACCAAGATGGTGTGGCTCCTTGAGCGACAGGTACACCGTCTCCTGATAACTACGATTTGGGGTGGAGGTCGACGTTGTGCTATCCGACTACAACAACCACAAGGGTGCTGCGCCTTAGCGATAGTTACACCGGCTCCTGTTGTTGCTGCTCTTGCCGTGCCAAGAACAGCCTTGAACCTGCAAGCAATCGAGAACAAGCAAGAACAAGATAAAAAGCAGACACTCACGGATCTGATAGAGTTGGGGTTCTGTTTCAAGTATCCGGGTGGTCTAGCCGACACACGCGTTTACAAGGAAGTAGCAAAGGCTAAACTTACATCAAACAAAAACCCAAGTTCTTTGGTGGCTGCTAGTTGCTTAAATAGAGGAATAGAAAGGAGTTCTAATGGAGAACGAAACTCTCTCGGCAGTTTCTGGACGCCTCGTTTGGTTTCTGTCATTGATTCTTGATGCACATGAAAGTAGACGAAGAGAGCTTTCCAACAAGTAGTTATTTGCACTAAACAACCTTAGGAGTGGAAAGTTATGCTCCATTTAATTTGGTGCATGCTGCAGTTACGAAATTGACTTGGGTAGAGCAGGAGTTCACTCGGCAGTTTCTGGACACTTAGTGTCTGATCTCTCGTTGATTCTTGATCCACTAAAAAGTAGACAAAGAGACCTTTCCAACAAGTGCTTATTTGCATTAAACAACCTTAGGAGCTGAAAGATATGCCCTCTTAAACTTGCACTTGTTGTAGTTTCGAAATCCCCTCAAGTGGAGTAGCTTTTATTGCCTTGTTGCCTTCTCAAATTCTAGATGGTTCACCTCCCAAACACCTTAGAATAATAAAGTAATCACAAGGTATTAGTACCTCATTTAAGGAATGATTAGCTTCAACAACAAGGAACGAGTTCACCTGATAATTAAATTTACGTGCACGGACTCGTTTCACTGGTCCATTATTAAATGGTGAAGGAGGTCGCTGGTGTGGTGTATTGATGGCAGTGATGTCCTCATCAGTAGCTTTAGCAACATCATCACGCACAATAGCCTCAGGGGACATGGGAAGCAAAATAATTTTCTTATCATGGTGTATGAGAGAATATTGATTTGATCTACCATGATGCATACAATCTGAATCAAATTGCCATGGTCTACCTAGCAGAATATTACAAGCATCCATAGGCACAACATCACAGTCAACAACATCACGATATGAACCAATAGCAAAATTAATTCGTACCAGCTTGGTTACCTTGACCTTACCACTATTGTTGAGCCATTGAATGTGATATGGATGCGGGTGCGGTTTGGTCGTAAGTGCAAGCTTCTCCACCATGTCGCTGCTAGCCAAGTTGTTGCAGCTACCTCCATCAATGATCAAACGACATGAACGCTCCTTAATGACACACTTTGTTTGAAACAACGTATGTCGCTGATTCTGCTCTGCCTTCTCCATTTGTGCACTAAGCACACGCTGTACAATGAGGCTCTCATAATGCTCTGCATCATCTGCACCAATCTGTTCTTCGGGTGGTTCCTTAGTGCCTGCATCATCAGCCGCAAGCAAAGCAAGTGTAGCTTCATCCAAATCACTAGCAGAGGAATACCCACCATCGTCTTTTACCACCAAAACACGCTGATTAGGACAATCACGCTGCACGTGTCCATAGCCCTTACATCGATAACACAGAACATCTCTTGTTCTACCTGTGGAAGCTACTGAAGAGGCACTACCTGCGGGTTTCTGGGCAGATTTGGTTGCTAAATTTGTGGAAGATGCACGTGGTTTGTCGCTGGAGGAAGGCGGGGGTGCTGGTCGACTTGGCGAGGGAGTTGGTGCTGGTGTACGGCCGGTCATGGACGTAGTCGTGCGCTGTTGCCATGGTGTAGATTTTCCTGCAGAAACATTAGACCTTGCACTAGCACGTCGTCCCTGCACTTCCCTTTCAGCTTTGCAAGCAAGATGAAACAATCGGGTTACATTAGCATAATCTTTATGATGAGAACATAACCCGCACAGATATGACCATGTTAATGGCTCCTGCTACAAAGACATTGAGGAACAAAGAAGTTGATTGGGGACCAAGTAATGATATTTCCAACATTTCCAACAAAGCAAGCACATCATCAAATTTAAAGATATACTTGGGTGAGGAGCATACACTAGAGTCGAGGACGACTCTATTACAAGAAGGGGAGGATGATGAGGACATCACTGCCATCAATACACCACACCAGCGACCTCCTTCACCATTTAATAATGGACCAGTGAAACGAGTCCGTGCACGTAAATTTAATTATCAGGTGAACTCGTTCCTTGTTGTTGAAGCTAATCATTCCTTAAATGAGGTACTAATACCTTGTGATTACTTTATTATTCTAAGGTGTTTGGGAGGTGAACCATCTAGAATTTGAGAAGGCAACAAGGCAATAAAAGCTACTCCACTTGAGGGGATTTCGAAACTACAACAAGTGCAAGTTTAAGAGGGCATATCTTTCAGCTCCTAAGGTTGTTTAATGCAAATAAGCACTTGTTGGAAAGGTCTCTTTGTCTACTTTCTAGTGGATCAAGAATCAACGAGAGATCAGACACTAAGTGTCCAGAAACTGCCGAGTGAACTCCTGCTCTACCCAAGTCAATTTCGTAACTGCAGCATGCACCAAATTAAATGGAGCATAACTTTCCACTCCTAAGGTTGTTTAGTGCAAATAACTACTTGTTGGAAAGCTCTCTTCGTCTACTTTCATGTGCATCAAGAATCAATGACAGAAACCAAACGAGGCGTCCAGAAACTGCCGAAAGAGTTTCGTTCTCCATTAGAACTCCTTTCTATTCCTCTATTTAAGCAACTAGCAGCCACCAAAGAACTTGGGTTTTTGTTTGATGTAAGTTTAGCCTTTGCTACTTCCTTGTAAACGCGTGTGTCGGCTAGACCACCCGGATACTTGAAACAGAACCCCAACTCTATCAGATCCGTGAGTGTCTGCTTTTTATCTTGTTCTTGCTTGTTCTCGATTGCTTGCAGGTTCAAGGCTGTTCTTGGCACGGCAAGAGCAGCAACAACAGGAGCCGGTGTAACTATCGCTAAGGCGCAGCACCCTTGTGGTTGTTGTAGTCGGATAGCACAACGTCGACCTCCACCCCAAATCGTAGTTATCAGGAGACGGTGTACCTGTCGCTCAAGGAGCCACACCATCTTGGTTGTGGTAGTCGGGCAGCCAACGTCGTTCTCCAACAAGTTTTCCACCTCCATCATCTCTCATCGAAAGATCGGGCACCCTTCTACCTGTTGGGTTTATCAGCTACCAAAGCTAAAACTGAGAACAACAAGAATATTAAAGTTGTTGGTAATAACAAAGATGGGATAAAATTGAAAGGACATTGCTTGCTTGCAACAAAAACTGATGTTAATGAATTATTTGCTTCCACTACTGTTGCCTACGCCTTGGTATGCAAGGATGCTTTGATTTCAATTCAAGATATGCAGCATTCTTTGCCTCCTGTTATTACTAACATTTTGCAGGAGTATTCTGATGTATTTCCAAGTGAGATACCAGAGGGGCTGCCACCTATACGAGGGATTGAGCACCAAATTGATCTTATTCCTGGTGCATCTTTGCCGAATCGTGCGCCATATAGGACAAATCCAGAGGAAACAAAAGAAATTCAGCGACAAGTGCAAGAACTACTCGACAAAGGTTACGTGCGTGAGTCTCTTAGTCCGTGTGCTGTTCCGGTTTCGGTCTGTTTGGGTTCGACAAAATTGTCAAAAAAATTCAGGAAAATAAAGAAAAAAATCCGTCAAAGTTCTCGCACGCTTTTCAGAGAACTTCCTGATTGTCTGTAGACCACATCTGATCTCTGTTTTAGGTGAAACTTCGTCTAGCTCCTATCTTGTTGCTTCTTGTGCTGAGAAAAATATCAAAAAAATCATACAAAAAAGAAAAACAAAATCACCTGTGATTTCTACTAGTGCCTTTTTGGCATCACTAGTACAATATTTACGGTACTGCCATTCTGCTAGTTCCATCCATCTTTTGCACCTGTGGCCAGCAATATAGTTTCGTGTTTTGCACTATAATTCAACTTTGCATTATTGTTTGATCGTGCTAATCCTTGACTTGAGTGCAGCCTACCCACAACTCCACATATTTCTACGACGAGCAGGTTTCTGTTTCTCCACGCAATCGCTCATCCAATCTTTCACCGGTTCCATCTGTTGATTGCAGTTCACCACTGTGGCTTGGTAAGAACGGATAAGAACTTGATAACAGCACTAGTGTGAGCGCCTTGTGAGCAGTACACCCCTGTTTTTGTCGTTGGTTTTTCTTCTTTTGGTGTTTGCGCTAACTATGGCAGGAGCACACGACATGGTGGACGCCCAGTTGCAGGAAGTAAGGGGACAAGTTGATGGACTTGCTGCTGACATTAGGACGATGCATGAACGGCTTGATTCAACGATCACTTCGACGACCGAGCGTTTCAACCAACTTGACCTTGCTCAAACGGCGACTCGCACCACACTCGACACCATCCTTGCACGCCTTGATGCATTGACCACAAAGATGGAGCAGGAATACGGCGGTGACACTGAGCAGGACGATGGAGATCGCCGTGGTCGTGCACGTCGTGTGGTTCGTCATCCCCCTAATGACTTATTTTCTAAGATTAAATTTAAAATTCCATCTTTTAATGGTAAATATGATCCTGCTGCATATCTTGATTGGGAATTAGAGGTAGAACAGAAATTTTCATGCCATGATATTCCTGCTAATAGCCAAGTGAAGGCTGCCATTAGTGAATTTACTGATTTTGCTTTAATTTGGTGGCGTGAGTATAAACAAAAACTTCCCATTAACAGTGTCATTACTTGGACCCAATTAAAAACTGCCATGCGCCACAGATTTGTTCCTTCCTATTATGCTCGTGATTTGCTTAACAAAATGCAGCGTTTTCAACAAGGTTCACAATCTGTTGAGGAATATTACCAGGAGTTGCAAAAGGGTATGCTTCGTTGTGGTTTGGTTGAGTCAGATGACGCTGCTATGGCGCGTTTTCGTGGTGGTTTGAACAGGGAAATTCAGGATATACTTGATTATAAGGATTATTTTGATATAACCACATTGTTTGAATATGCTTGCAAAGCTGAACGTGAAGTGCAGGGACGACGATCAAAGACATATACTAACTCTTTTGCAGGCCGGGGTCCAACACACAGCTCAACTCCTTCCAGCCCTGCACCTCCTACGCCTAGCACTACATCGCGCACAGGGCCGGCCAAGCCAGTGGCACCCCCTGCCAAAGGCGCCGCTTCTTCCACAGGACGTACACGGGATATTCAGTGCCATCGTTGCAGAGGGTTTGGGCACATGATTCGGGACTGCCCAAACAAGCGTACCTTGCTTATACGTGACAATGGTGAGTACTCTTCAGCCAGTGATTCTGAGGAAACTAGTCATGCTATGATTGCCACTAACCATGCAGAAAATGAGGAAGTCCACGTTGATCCCATCGACGCCGATAGGTATGAGAGTCTTGTTGTGCAGCGTGTTCTCAGCACACAGGTTGCCCAGGCCGAAAAAAATCAGCGACACACTCTATTCCATACCAAGGGCGTCGTGCACGAACGGTCGATTCGCATCATCATCGATAGTGGCAGCTGCAACAATTTGGCAAGTACAGCGTTGGTAGAGAAATTATCTTTGCCCACTCGCACACATCCACATCCGTATCACATTCAATGGCTTAATGATGGTGGTAAAATAAAGGTAACACGTTCGGTACGTGTCCCCTTCTCGCTGGGTTCTTATTCTGATTATGCTGATTGCGATGTTATTCCTATGGAAGCATGCTCTTTGTTATTAGGTCGACCTTGGCAATATGATACTGATAGTTTACATCATGGTCGTTCAAATCATTATTCTTTCATGTTTAAAGGCCAGAAAATAATTATACATCCAATGACCCCTGACCAAATTTTGAAAGATGATCTTACTAGGGCTGCTAAAACTGCACAACAAGTCAAATCGACATCAGCCGCACCTATTAAATCTGAAATCAAGTTGCACTCTCCTGTTTTACTTGCTACACGTGCTGATTTTGATGATCTCCATGAAGCTCATATGCCCTGTTATGCACTTGTATGCTCGCGAATGCTTGTTCCGCTTGATGATGCACCGTCTTTGGATATACCCCCTGCTGTTGTTAACCTTTTGCAGGAGTATGCTGATGTTTATCCTACGGACTTACCACCGGGTCTTCCTCCCCTCCGTGGCATTGAGCATCAGATCGATCTCATCCCCGGCGCTTCTCTTCCGAACCGCGCCCCGTACCGTACAAATCCAGATGAGACGAAGGAGATCCAGCGCCAGGTGCAGACGTTGCTTGATAAGGGTTACATTCGTGAGTCTCTTAGCCCTTGCTCGGTTCCTGTTTTACTCGTTCCAAAGAAAGATGGGTCATGGCGTATGTGCGTAGATTGTCGTGCTATTAATAACATCACAGTTCGTTATCGATATCCTATTCCACGCCTTGATGATATGCTAGATGAGCTTAGTGGTGCCGTTATTTTCTCTAAGGTTGATTTGCGTAGCGGTTACCATCAGATTAGAATGAAACTCGGTGATGAATGGAAAACGGCTTTTAAAACGAAATTTGGTTTATATGAATGGTTGGTTATGCCATTTGGATTGACTAATGCTCCCAGCACCTTTATGCGTTTAATGAACGAAGTTCTACGGGCCTTCATAGGTTTGTTTGTTGTTGTTTATTTCGATGATATCCTTATTTACAGCAAGTCTATAGAGGAGCATTTAGAACATTTGCGTGCTGTTTTTGACGCTTTGCGTGCTGCTCGCCTGTTTTTACGCCATGTTCCATCTTTTTTAGACACTAAAATAACCGGAACAGCACACGGACTAAGAGACTCACGCACGTAACCTTTGTCGAGTAGTTCTTGCACTTGTCGCTGAATTTCTTTTGTTTCCTCTGGATTTGTCCTATATGGCGCACGATTCGGCAAAGATGCACCAGGAATAAGATCAATTTGGTGCTCAATCCCTCGTATAGGTGGCAGCCCCTCTGGTATCTCACTTGGAAATACATCAGAATACTCCTGCAAAATGTTAGTAATAACAGGAGGCAAAGAATGCTGCATATCTTGAATTGAAATCAAAGCATCCTTGCATACCAAGGCGTAGGCAACAGTAGTGGAAGCAAATAATTCATTAACATCAGTTTTTGTTGCAAGCAAGCAATGTCCTTTCAATTTTATCCCATCTTTGTTATTACCAACAACTTTAATATTCTTGTTGTTCTCAGTTTTAGCTTTGGTAGCTGATAAACCCAACAGGTAGAAGGGTGCCCGATCTTTCGATGAGAGATGATGGAGGTGGAAAACTTGTTGGAGAACGACGTTGGCTGCCCGACTACCACAACCAAGATGGTGTGGCTCCTTGAGCGACAGGTACACCGTCTCCTGATAACTACGATTTGGGGTGGAGGTCGACGTTGTGCTATCCGACTACAACAACCACAAGGGTGCTGCGCCTTAGCGATAGTTACACCGGCTCCTGTTGTTGCTGCTCTTGCCGTGCCAAGAACAGCCTTGAACCTGCAAGCAATCGAGAACAAGCAAGAACAAGATAAAAAGCAGACACTCACGGATCTGATAGAGTTGGGGTTCTGTTTCAAGTATCCGGGTGGTCTAGCCGACACACGCGTTTACAAGGAAGTAGCAAAGGCTAAACTTACATCAAACAAAAACCCAAGTTCTTTGGTGGCTGCTAGTTGCTTAAATAGAGGAATAGAAAGGAGTTCTAATGGAGAACGAAACTCTCTCGGCAGTTTCTGGACGCCTCGTTTGGTTTCTGTCATTGATTCTTGATGCACATGAAAGTAGACGAAGAGAGCTTTCCAACAAGTAGTTATTTGCACTAAACAACCTTAGGAGTGGAAAGTTATGCTCCATTTAATTTGGTGCATGCTGCAGTTACGAAATTGACTTGGGTAGAGCAGGAGTTCACTCGGCAGTTTCTGGACACTTAGTGTCTGATCTCTCGTTGATTCTTGATCCACTAGAAAGTAGACAAAGAGACCTTTCCAACAAGTGCTTATTTGCATTAAACAACCTTAGGAGCTGAAAGATATGCCCTCTTAAACTTGCACTTGTTGTAGTTTCGAAATCCCCTCAAGTGGAGTAGCTTTTATTGCCTTGTTGCCTTCTCAAATTCTAGATGGTTCACCTCCCAAACACCTTAGAATAATAAAGTAATCACAAGGTATTAGTACCTCATTTAAGGAATGATTAGCTTCAACAACAAGGAACGAGTTCACCTGATAATTAAATTTACGTGCACGGACTCGTTTCACTGGTCCATTATTAAATGGTGAAGGAGGTCGCTGGTGTGGTGTATTGATGGCAGTGATGTCCTCATCATCCTCCCCTTCTTGTAATAGAGTCGTCCTCGACTCTAGTGTATGCTCCTCACCCAAGTATATCTTTAAATTTGATGATGTGCTTGCTTTGTTGGAAATGTTGGAAATATCATTACTTGGTCCCCAATCAACTTCTTTGTTCCTCAATGTCTTTGTAGCAGGAGCCATTAACATGGTCATATCTGTGCGGATTATGTTCTCATCACTTTATAAGCAAGGATGTCCTGAATTTCCCTATTTAACCCGCCCAAAAATCTAGCCATAGCAGATTCCTCACCCTCCTCTATGTTACAACGCAGCATACCCATTTGTAATTCCTGATAATATTCTTCTACACTTTTAGTACCCTGTCTCAATTGTTGCAACTTGTTTAACATATCACGTGCATAATAAGAAGGAACAAATCTAGCCCGCATGACCCGTTTCAACGCATCCCAAGTTTGTGGCATGTTATTAGGATTCTTCTTACCATGTTCTATCCACCAAACAGAAGCAAATTCAGTAAACTCACTAGTAGCAGCTCTAACCCGCGCATTCTCAGGAAATTCATGGCATGCAAACTTTTGATCAACCGCAATCTCCCAAGTAATGTAAGCATCAGGGTCATATTTACCATCAAAAGGAGGTATTTTAAATTTAACCTTACTAAAAGCATCATCATTACCATGTACCTCACGTCGGCGAAAACCACCCATACCTCTACGGTTAGTACGTAGTCGCCGGCGATTAGGTGCTTCTTGGTCATCTTGTTCAGTATCAGCAACATAGTCATCCCAGTTACCTTCGGCGCCCTCATCACGCCCACCATTGATATTAGCATGCATCTCATCAAACCGCCTCAAGAGTGCGACAAGGCTCTTGTCAATATGAGCAACTGTCATTTCCACATTTGCAAGTTTGGTGTTTGTGTCGATCTGTGTGGCCTCCAATTGCCCCATCTTTTCATTCGTCACCTGCATGTCATTATCAAGACCTTCCGTGTGCGTCTTCACCAGCCTTACAAAGTGTTGTATGATACCCTTGGTGCGAGGAGAGTGTGGCATATTACGAGAAGCATCATCAACCTCCAATCCTGCCATGGTTAGACGAACAGAGGCAACAAGAAAAAAAAACGTGAAGGAATGAAAACTCTACAACTATTAGGATGTAGCTACTGCAAGGCGCTCACTCTCAACCTGCCACACAAGCTCTTACCAATTCTTACCTTGCACAACAGGAGGGGTCAGCAACCAACAAGTCTGCAACCGTGGAATAAGTGTATCGGTGCCGCAGCAACACGACATGTCAAACTGTAGTCGAAATATGTAGAGTTGTAGGTGGGCTGAAGCAAGGAATACACTAGTACCACGTTAGTTACAAAAGCAAGCTGAATAATCGTTCAACGGTGGTACTGTGCTGGTCCTAGGCTAAACCAGGCTAGAGACGTGAGCCTAGGCACAAAGGTAGTCACTGAAAAAGAACAACTAGCACAGCACAAAGAGAAACAACAGATTTAGAGATTCAGCCCCCTTCTTCTTCTTTTCCTTTTTTTTTCTTTTCTATTCTTTTTTTTCTTCTTCTTCTTCTGTTTTTTTTTTTGCAGGGGCCTAAACCCTTTTTTTCACTATGACAACCCAAACAATAAAGATATTGCTAACAGCCCCTTTAAATCAGATTTAACAAATCTTGTTAATATAGAAAGTCCAGAAATCTCTACGATGATTGCGGAGCGCTCAGAACGAATTTTGAGATAAGGTCAGATCCGTTGGAAAGAAGATAAGATAAGCTTTCCAGATTGTATTTAAACTTCCAAATCGGATATGATATGTATCCGTGGTGGCAAAAACGAACCAGAGATGTTTTTGGTGATGGTGGATCTCGTGGTGACCAAAACGTGGTAGAACTCAAAACTCTAAAGGAATAAACTAAGACTAGCAACTCGACACAACCGATGCAACCAAAAACTCAACAAGCCCTAACTATGTAGTACTAGTAAATGCTCAATGGTTTATAGGATTGCGGTAAAACTAATCTACTATTTTTTGGCTTTTTCTGGACTATAGGAGATAAGAAAACAGCGAAGAAAAGTAAATCTCTCACCGATAAACCTTGCTCTGATTACCAACTGATGTGCACCCGTTGTGTGATTGCCCGATCTTTCGATGAGAGGGTGTGGAATAACTCGATTGGGGGAGGAGACGACGTTCACGGCCCGACTACAGCCTTCCAAAGACGCTGCGCCTTAGCAACCGATACACCACCTCCTATGGCTGTCACGATCTTGTGGAGCGTGACACCCTGGCCACTAGGGCACTCGTCCTGCAAGCAATCGAAGAACTAGCAAGAACAAGTAGAACAAGTACTGAATTACCAGATCTAAATGTAGGTTTAAAAATCAAACTCCAATATGGTGGGGTTCCGAAGACAAGAAGACGGACGGCTGAACTAGCACGCGCGCTTGCAAGCAAGTAGCGAGAGCTAAACTTGATCTAAACAAAACCCGCTGTTCTTGGTGGCGGCTAGGGGGTTTATAAACATGGGAGGACGACCACAAGGGTATTGGGGTCGTGCTGCAACCCTAGGATGCGTCCCTAATGGACCTAACTTGATATACGACCCATTGGGCCAAAATAGGGTGACGCAGCACCATGGGCAGAAAAGGCAGGAAATGTCTCGGTAAGAAAACAATGATTACGGCTGCCTCAGAACAGATATGACTATAACTCCAGATCCATATGAAAGTAGACTTGATAAGCTTTCCATGTTGTGCTTGAACATTCCAATCCGAGCCCGCATCTGACCGTGGTGACCGTCACAAGTTGGTGTTCTTCTGCAGTCCGAATCCAGCATGTTCAAATCCTTTTCCCTTTCGGTCTTCTCCCTGATTCCTAAGCAAAACAAGAGTGCACGGGTCTCCATGGTCTAAATATGATGGACATGAACTCAAGAGTGTAATCACCTGATGGTTGAGTTGACGAGCACGAGCGCGAGTAATGGGACCAGAAATTGGTACTTGTATTGGTATAGATGCATCAGTAGTGTGGATGTCTTCATCAGTGACGTACGACTACGAAATTGGGCGAAACCACCCCAAACATGAGTTTTGGACCTAAAGAAGTGGATTGGGCATGTTCGTTGCGAATAACGAAGAAATGGTTCCGGTGGCGAAAACTCATGCTTCGTGTGCACCCGACACCCGTTTCGGAATGGGTGACGTGCGACAACGAAATTTCGCGAAACCACCCCAAACATGAGTTTTGGACCTAAAGTAGTGGATTGGGCAAGTTCGTTGCGAAAAACGAAGAAATGGTTCCGTTGGCAAAAACTCGTGCTTTGTATGCACCTCGACACCCGTTTTCGGAATGGGTGACATGCGACAACGATATAGCGCGAAACCACCCCAAACATGAGTTTTGGACCTAAAGTAGAGGATTGGGCATGTTCGTTGTGAAAAACGAAGAATTGGTTCCGGTGGCAAAAACTCGTGCTTTGTATGCATCCCGACACCCGTTTTGGGAATGGGTGACGTACGACAACGAAATTGCGCGAAACCACCCCAAACATGAGTTTTGGACCTAAAGTAGTGGATTGGGCATGTTCGTTGCGAAAAACGAAGAAATGGTTCTGGTGGCGAAAACTCATGCTTTGTATGCACCCGACACCCGTTTTCGGAATGGGTGACGTGCGGCAACGAAATTGCGCGAAACCACCCCAAACATGAGTTTTTACCTAAAGTAGTGCATTGGGCATGTTCTTTGCGAAAAACGAAGAATTGGTTCCGGTGGCGAAAACTCGTGCTTTGTATGCACCCCGACACCTGTTTTCGGAATGGTTGACGTGTGGCAACGAAATTGCGCGAAACCACCCCAAACATGAGTTTTGGACCTAAAGTAGTGGATTGGGCATGTTCGTTGCGAAAAACGAAGAAATGGTTTCGGTGGCAAAAACTCGTGCTTTGTATGCACCCCGACACCCGTTTTCGGAATGGGTGACGTGCGGCAACGATATAGCGCGAAGCCACCCTAAACATGAGTTTTGGACCTAAAGTAGAGGATTGGGCATGTTCGTTGCGAAAAACGAAGAATTGGTTCCGGTGGCAAAAACTCGTGCTTTGTATGCACCCCGACACCCGTTTTGGGAAAGGGTGACGTACGACAACGAAATTGCGCGAAACCACCCCGAACATGAGTTTTGGACCTAAAGTAGTGGATTGGGCATGTTCGTTGTGAAAAACGAAGAAATGGTTCCGGTGGCGAAAACTCGTGCTTTGTATGCACCCGACACCCGTTTTCGTAATGGGTTACGTGCGGCAACGAAATTGCGTGAAACCACCCCAAACATGAGTTTTGGACCTAAAGTAGTGGATTGGGCATGTTCGTTGCGAAAAACAAAGAAATGGTTCCGGTGGCGAAAACTCGTGCTTTGTATGCACCCGACACCCGTTTTCGTAATAGGTTACGTGCCGCAACGAAATTGCGCGAAACCACCCCAAACATGAGTTTTGGACCTAAAGTAGTGGATTGGGCATGTTCGTTGCGAAAAACGAAGAAATGGTTCCGGTGGCAAAAACTCGTGCTTTGTATGCACCCCGACACCCGTTTTTGGAATAGGTGACGTGCGGCAACGATATAGCGCGTGGCCCTAACATGAGTTTTGGACCTAAAGTAGCGGATTGGGCATGTTCGTTGTGAAAAACGAAGAATTGGTTCCGGTGGCAAAAACTCGTGCTTTGTATGCACCCCGACACCCGTTTTTGGAATGTGTGACGTGCGGCAACGAAATTGCGCGAAACCACCCCAAACATGAGTTTTGGACCTAAAGTAGTGGATTGGGCATGTTCGTTGCGAAAAACGAAGAATTGGTTCCGGTGGCAAAAACTCGTGCTTTGTATGCATCCCGACACCCGTTTTCGGAATGCGTGACGTGCGGCAACGTAGTTGCGCGAAACCACCCCAAACATGAGTTTTCGACCTAAAGTAGTGGATTGGGCATATTCGTTATGAAAAACGAAAAAATGGTTCCGGTGGCAAAAACTCGTGCTTTGTATGCACCCGACACCCGTTTTCGGAATGGGTGACGTGCGGCAACGATATAGCGCGAAACCACCCCAAACATGAGTTTTGGACCTAAAGTAGTGGATTGGGCATGCTCGTTGCGAAAAACGAAGAATTGGTTCCGGTGGCAAAAACTCGTGCTTTGTATGCACCCCGACACCCGTTTTGGGAATGGGTGACGTACGACTACGAAATTGTGCGAAACCACCCCAAACATGAGTTTTGGACCTAAAGTAGTAGATTGGGCATGTTCGTTGCGAAAAACGAAGAAATGGTTCCGGTGGCGAAAACTCATGCTTTGTATGCACCCGACACCCGTTTTCGGAATGGGTGACGTGCGGCAACAAAATAGCACAAAACCACCCCAAACATGAGTTTTGGACCTAAAGTAGTGGATTGGGCATGTTCGTTGCGAAAAACGAAGAATTGGTTCCGGTGGGAAAAACTCGTGCTTTGTATGCACCCCGACACCCGTTTTGGGAATGGGTGACGTACGAGTACGACAACAAAATTGCGCGAAACCACCCCAAACAAGAGTTTTGGACCTAAAGTAGTGGATTGGGCATGTTCGTTGTGAAAAACGAAGAAATGGTTCTGGTAGCGAAAACTCATGCTTTGTATGCACCTGACACCCGTTTTCGGATGGGTGACGTGCGGCAACGAAATTGCGCGAAACCACCCCAAACATGAGTTTTGCACCTAAAGTAGTGGATTGGGCATGTTCGTTGCGAAAAAAAGAAGAAATGGTTCTGGTGGCGAAAACTCATGCTTTGTATGCACCCGACACCCGTTTTCGGAATGGGTGACGTGCGGCAACAAAATTGCGCGAAACCACCCCAAACATGAGTTTTTACCCAAAGTAGTGCATTGGGCATGTTCTTTGCGAAAAACGAAGAATTGGTTCCGGTGGCGAAAACTCGTGCTCTTTGTATGCACCCCGACACCCGTTTTCGGAATGGGTGACGTGTGGCAACGAAATTGCGCGAAACCACCCCAAACATGAGTTTTGGACCTAAAGTAGTGGATTGGGCATGTTCGTTGCGAAAAACGAAGAAATGGTTTCGGTGGCAAAAACTCGTGCTTTGTATGCACCCCGACACCCGTTTTCGGAATGGGTGACGTCCGGCAACGATATAGCGCGAAGCCACCCTAAACATGAGTTTTGGACCTAAAGTAGAGGATTGGGCATGTTCGTTGCGAAAAACGAAGAATTGGTTCCGGTGGCAAAAACTCGTGCTTTGTATGCACCCCGACACCCGTTTTGGGAAAGGGTGACGTACGACAACGAAATTGCGCGAAACCACCCCGAACATGAGTTTTGGACCTAAAGTAGTGGATTGGGCATGTTCGTTGCGAAAAACGAAGAAATGGTTCCGGTGGCGAAAACTCGTGCTTTGTATGCACCCGACACCCGTTTTCGTAATGGGTTACGTGCGGCAACGAAATTGCGTGAAACCACCCCAAACATGAGTTTTGGACCTAAAGTAGTGGATTGGGCATGTTCGTTGCGAAAAACAAAGAAATGGTTCCGGTGGCGAAAACTCGTGCTTTGTATGCACCCGACACCCGTTTTCGTAATAGGTTACGTGCCACAACGAAATTGCGCGAAACCACCCCAAACATGAGTTTTGGACCTAAAGTAGTGGATTGGGCATGTTCGTTGCGAAAAACGAAGAAATGGTTCCGGTGGCAAAAACTCGTGCTTTGTATGCACCCCGACACCCGTTTTTGGAATGGGTGACGTGCGACAACAATATAGCGCGTGGCCCTAACATCAGTTTTGGACCTAAAGTAGCGGATTGGGCATGTTCGTTGCGAAAAACGAAGAATTGGTTCCGGTGGCAAAAACTCGTGCTTTGTATGCACCCCGACACCCGTTTTTGGAATGTGTGACGTGCGGCAACGAAATTGCGCGAAACCACCCTAAACATGAGTTTTGGACCTAAAGTAGTGGATTGGGCATGTTCGTTGCGAAAAACGAAGAATTGGTTCCGGTGGCAAAAACTCGTGCTTTGTATGCACCCCGACACCCGTTTTCGGAATGGGTGACGTGCGGCAACGTAGTTGCGCGAAACCACCCCAAACATGAGTTTTCGACCTAAAGTAGTGGATTGGGCATATTCGTTATGAAAAACGAAGAAATGGTTCCGGTGGCAAAAACTCGTGCTTTGTATGCACCCCGACACCCGTTTTCGGAATGGGTGACGTGCGGCAACGATATAGCGCGAAACCACCCCAAACATGAGTTTTGGACCTAAAGTAGAGGATTGGGCATGTTCGTTGCGAAAAACGAAGAATTGGTTCCTGTGGCAAAAACTCGTGCTTTGTTTGCACCCCGACACCCGTTTTCGGAATGGGTGACGTGCGGCAACGATATAGCGCGAAACCACCCCAAACATGAGTTTTGGACCTAAAGTAGTGGATTGGGCATGCTCGTTGCGAAAAACGAAGAATTGGTTCCGGTGGCAAAAACTCGTGCTTTGTATGCACCCTGACACCCGTATTGGGAATGGGTGACGTACGACTACGAAATTGTGCGAAACCACCCCAAACATGAGTTTTGGACCTAAAGTAGTGGATTGGGCATGTTCGTTGCGAAAAACGAAGAAATGGTTCCGGTGGCGAAAACTCATGCTTTGTATGCACCCGACACCCGTTTTCGGAATGGGTGACGTGCGGCAACAAAATAGCACGAAACCACCCCAAACATGAGTTTTGGACCTAAAGTAGTGGATTGGGCATGTTCGTTGCGAAAAACGAAGAATTGGTTCCGGTGGGAAAAACTCGTGCTTTGTATGCACCCCGACACCCGTTTTGGGAATGGGTGACGTACGAGTACGACAACAAAATTGCGCGAAACCACCCCAAACAAGAGTTTTGGACCTAAAGTAGTGGATTGGGCATGTTCGTTGCGAAAAACGAAGAAATGGTTCTGGTAGCGAAAACTCATGCTTTGTATGCACCTGACACCCGTTTTCGGATGGGTGACGTGCGGCAACGAAATTGCGCGAAACCACCCCAAACATGAGTTTTTACCTAAAGTAGTGCATTGGGCATGTTCGTTGCGAAAAACGAAGAATTGGTTCCGGCTGCGAAAACTCGTGCTTTGTATGCAGCCCGACACCTGTTTTCGGAATGGGTGACGTGTGGCAACGAAATTGCGCGAAACCACCCCAAACATGAGTTTTGGACCTAAAGTAGTGGATTAGGCATATTCGTTGTGAAAAAACGGAGAAATGGTTCCGGTGGCAAAAACTCGTGCTTTGTATGCACCCCGACACCCGTTTTCGGAATGGGTGACGTGCGGCAACGATATAGCGCGAAACCACCCCAAACATGAGTTTTGGACCTAAAGTAGAGGATTGGGCATGTTCGTTGCGAAAAACGAAGAATTGGTTCCGGTGGCAAAAACTCGTGCTTTGTATGCACCCCGACACCCGTTTTGGGAATGGGTAACGTACGACTACGAAATTGTGCGAAACCACCCCAAACATGAGTTTTGGACCTAAAGTAGTGGATTGGGCATGTTCGTTGTGAAAAACGAAGAAATGGTTCCGGTGGCGAGAACTCATGCTTTGTATGCACCCGACACCCGTTTTCGGAATGGGTGACGTGCAACAACAAAATAGCGCGAAACCACCTCAAACATGAGTTTTGGACCTAAAGTAGAGGATTGGGCATGTTCATTGCGAAAAACGAAGAATTGGTTCCGGTGGCAAAAACTCGTGCTTTGTTTGCACCCCGACACCCGTTTTCGGAATGGGTGACGTGCGGCAACGATATAGCGCGAAACCACCCCAAACATGAGTTTTGGACCTAAAGTAGTGGATTGGGCATGTTCGTTGCGAAAAACGAAGAATTGGTTCCGGTGGCAAAAACTCGTGCTTTGTATGCACCCCGACACCCGTTTTGGGAATGGGTGACGTACGACTACGAAATTGTGCGAAACCACCCCAAACATGAGTTTTGGACCTAAAGTAGTGGATTGGGCATGTTCGTTGCGAAAAACGAAGAAATGGTTCCGGTGGCGAAAAGTCATGCTTTGTATGCACCCGACACCCGTTTTCGGAATGGGTGACGTGCGGCAACAAAATAGCACGAAACCACCCCAAACATGAGTTTTGGACCAAAAGTAGTGGATTGGGCATGTTCGTTGCGAAAAACGAAGAATTGGTTCTGGTAGCGAAAACTCATGCTTTGTATGCACCCGACACCCGTTTTCGGAATGGGTGACGTGCGGCAACGAAATTGCGCGAAACCACCCCAAACATGAGTTTTTACCTAAAGTAGTGCATTGGGCATGTTCGTTGCGAAAAACGAAGAATTGGTTCCGGTGGCGAAAACTCGTGCTTTGTATGCAGCCCGACACTTGTTTTCGGAATGGGTGACGTGTGGCAACGAAATTGCGCGAAACCACCCCAAACATGAGTTTTGGACCTAAAGTAGTGGATTGGGCATATTCGTTGTGAAAAACGAAGAAATGGTTCCGGTGGCAAAAACTCGTGCTTTGTATGCACCCCGACACCCATTTTCGGAATGGGTGACGTGCGGCAACGATATAGCGCGAAACCACCCCAAACATGAGTTTTGGACCTAAAGTAGAGGATTGGGCATGTTCGTTGCGAAAAACGAAGAATTGGTTCCGGTGGCAAAAACTCGTGCTTTGTATGCACCCCGACACCCGTTTTGGGAATGGGTGACGTACGACTACGAAATTGTGCGAAACCACCCCAAACATGAGTTTTGGACCTAAAGTAGTGAATTGGGCATGTTCGTTGCGAAAAACGAAGAAATGGTTCCGGTGGCGAAAACTCATGCTTTGTATGCACCCGACACCCGTTTTCGGAATGGGTGACGTGCAGCAACAAAATAGCGCGAAACCACCCCAAACATGAGTTTTGGACCTAAAGTAGTGGATTGGGCATGTTCGTTGCGAAAAACGAAGAATTGGTTCCGGTGGGAAAAACTCGTGCTTTGTATGCACCCCGACACCCGTTTTGGGAATGGGTGACGTACGACAACGAAATTGCGCGAAACCACACCAAACATGAGTTTTGGACCTAAAGTAGTCGATTGGGCATGTTCGTTGCGAAAAACGAAGAAATAGTTCTGGTAGCGAAAACTCATGCTTTGTATGCACCCGACACCCGTTTTCGGAATGGGTGACGTGCGGCAACGAAATTGCGCGAAAGCACCCCAAACATGAGTTTTTACCTAAAGTAGTGCATTGGGCATGTTCGTCGCGAAAAACGAAGAATTTGTTCCGGTGGCGAAAACTCGTGCTTTGTATGCAGCCCGACACCTGTTTTCGGAATGGGTGACGTGTGGCAATGAAATTGCGCGAAACCACCCCAAACATGAGTTTTGGATCTAAAGTAGTGGATTGGGCATGTTCGTTGCGATTAAACAAAGAAATGGTTCCGGTGGCCAAAACTCGTGCTTTGTATGCACCCCGACACCCGTTTTCGGAATGGGTGACGTGCGGCAACGATATAGCGCGAAAGCACCCCAAACATGAGTTTTGGACCTAAAGTAGAGGATTGGGCATGTTCGTTGTGAAAAACGAAGAATTGGTTTCGCTGGCAAAAACTCGTGCTTTGTATGCACCCCGACACCCGTTTTGGGAAAGGGTGACGTACGACAACGAAATTGCGCGAAACCACCCTGAACATGAGTTTTGGACCTAAAGTAGTGGATTGGGCATGTTCGTTGCGAAAAACAAAGAAATGGTTCCGGTGGCGAAAACTCCTGATTTGTATGCACCCGACACCCGTTTTCGGAATGGGTGACGTGCGGCAACAAAATTGCGCGAAACCACCCAAACATGAGTTTTGGACCTAAAGTAGTGGATTGGGCATGTTCGTTGCGAAAAACGAAGAAATGGTTCCGGTGGCAAAAACTCGTGCTTTGTATGCACCCCGATACCCGTTTTTGGAATGGGTGACGTGCGGCAACGATATAGCGCGAAACCACCCCAAACATGAGTTTTGGACCTAAAGTAGCGGATTGGGCATGTTCGTTGCGAAAAACGAAGAATTGGTTCCGGTGGCAAAAACTCGTGCTTTGTATGCACCCCGACACCCGTTTTTGGAATGTGTGACGTGCGGCAACGAAATTGCGCGAAACCACCCCAAACATGAGTTTTGCCTAAAGTAGTGGATTGGGCATGTTCGTTGCGAAAAACGAAGAATTGGTTCCGGTGGCAAAAACTCGTGCTGTGTATGCACCCCGACACCCGTTTTCGGAATGGGTGACGTGCGGCAACGTAATTGCGCGAAACCACCCCAAACATGAGTTTGGGACCTAAAGTAGTGGGTGATGAGGACATCACTATGAGTACGACTACACCAGCAGCACCTCAACATCAAGCGCCACTTCCTTCATTAGCTGGGCCAATCACTCGGGCCCATGCCAGAGATCTTAACTTCATCATTGTACTAAAGAATGAGGGCCCAGAAGAATAGACGACCAGCCCAACTGCGGCCCATAGTGGACGACCTAGGGTTGGCCGCCCCTAGGGGCTGCGCCCCCTCTCTATTTAAACAGGAGCTGCACCTCCTTTGTTCGGGGAGTTTTGTTTTACGTTAGCCTTAGCTACTCTCGAACACGCGCAAATCTGCGTTGTCTTCGTGTATTCAGAACTCCACCCTCGAGTAATAGATTAGATTGCTCGCATCTTTTTCTTGTTCGTTCTTCGATTGCGCACAGGAAACGATCTTCGTGATCAGGCCGATCTCGCATCAGCAAGGTCGGTAACCACAGGGAGTTGGTTCAGCGATTGCATTGGCGCCTCGGGCTTGCTCGTCGTAGTCGGATCGCAAGGGTCATCTTCCGCCAAATCGGAATTATCTCCTCTCGCCGAAAGATCGGGCACCTCAGATACATCAATTGGTATCAGATTTCTAGGTTGATCGGTGAGTTTATCGAGTGTTTTTTTCCTACAGTCCACAAAACCACATAAAAATTCAGGTTAGACCTTATCTCAGCACCCTTTTGAGCTTCGCACTTTCTTTCAATAATCTGCATTGTTGAATTTGTGTGCTTTCGCGTCATTTGTTGCTGGTTGCATTGTGTTCTTCCACCATTCAAACCCTAGCGCCGCCACCATCTCCCGTTTGATCACGCCACAAACCGAGTCAACATCGTTTCCTTGTTTTTCTCCTTCGGTTACGTCAAAAAAAAACAGAAAAAACAAACTGAGTCAACGGCCAGGTTTCTGTTTCTCCACGCAATCGCTCATCCAATCTTTCACCGGTTCCACCTGTTGGTTGCAGTTCACCACTGTGGCTTGGTAAGAACAGATAAGAACTTGATAACAACACTAGTGTGAGCGCCTTGTGAGCAGTACACCCCTGTTTTTGTCGTTGTTTTTTCTCTTCTTTTGGTGTTTTGGTGTTTGCGCTAACTATGGCAGGAGCACACGACACGGTGGATGCCCATTTGCTGGAAGTAAGGGGACAAGTTGATGGACTTGCTGCTGACATTAGGATGATGCATGAACGGCTTGATTCAACGGTCACTTCGACGACCGAGCGTTTCAACCAGCTTGACCTTGCTCAAACGGTGACTCGCACCACACTCGACACCATCCTGGCACGCCTTGATGCGTTGACCACAAAGATGGAGCAGGAATACGGCGGTGACACTGAGCTGGACGATGGAGATCGCCGTGGTCGTGCACGCCGTGTGGTTCGTCATTCCCCTAATGACTTATTTTCTAAGATTAAATTTAAAATTCCACCTTTTAATGGTAAATATGATCCTGCTGCATATCTTGATTGGGAATTAGAGGTAGAACAGAAATTTTCATGCCATGATATTCCTGCTAATAGCCAAGTGAAGGCTGCCATTAGTGAATTTACTGATTTTGCTTTAATTTGGTGGCGTGAGTATAAACAAAAACTTCCCATTAACAGTGTCATTACTTGGACCCAATTAAAAACTGCCATGCGCCCCAGATTTGTTCCTTCCTATTATGCTCGTGATTTGCTTAACAAAATGCAGCGTTTTCAACAAGGTTCACAATCTGTTGAGGAATATTACCAGGAGTTACAAAAGGGTATGCTTCGTTGTGGTTTGGTTGAGTCGGATGACGCTGCTATGGTGCGTTTTCGTGGTGGTTTGAACAGGGAAATTTAGGATATACTTGATTATAAGGATTATTTTGATATAACCACATTGTTTGAATATGCTTGCAAAGCTGAACGTGAAGTGCAGGGACGACGATCAAAGACATATACTAACTCTTTTGCAGGCCGGGGTCCGACACACAGCTCAACTCCTTCCAGCCCTGCACCTTCTACGCCTAGCACTACACCGCGCACAGGGACGACCAAGCCAGCGGCGCCCCCTGCCAAAGGTGCCGCTTCTTCCACAGAACGTACACGGGATATTCAGTGCCATCGTTGCAGAGGGTTTGGGCACATGATTCGGGACTGCCCAAACAAGCGTACCTTGCTTATACGTGACAATGGTGAGTACTCTTCAGCCAGTGATTCTGAGGAAACTAGTCATGCTATGATTGCCACTAACCATGCAAAAAATGAGGAAGTCCACGTTGATCCCATCGACGCCGATAGGTATGAGAGTCTTGTTGTGCAGCGTGTTCTCAGCACACAGGTTGCCCAGGCCGAAAAAAATCAGCGACACACTCTATTCCATACCAAGGGCGTTGTGCATGAACGGTCGATTCGCATCATCATCGATAGTGGCAGCTGCAACAATTTGGCAAGTACAGCGTTGGTAGAGAAATTATCCTTGCCCACTCGCACACACCCACATCTGATGTAGCTGAGGTGCCCGATCTTTCGGCGAGTAGAGATAATTCCGATTTGGCGGAAGATGACCCTTGCGATCCGACTACGACGAGCAAGCCCGAGGCGCCAATGCAATCGCTGAACCAACTCCCTGTGGTTACCGACCTTGCTGTTGCGAGATCGACCTGATCACGAAGATCGTTTCCTGTGCGCAATCGAAGAACGAACAAGAAAAAGAGGCGAGCAATCTAATCTATTACTCGAGGGTGGAGTTCTGAATACACGAGACAGCGCAGATTTGCGCGTGTTCGAGAGTAGCTAAGGCTAACGTAAAACAAAACTCGGAAAATAAAGGAGGCGCAGCTCCTGAATAAATAGAGAGGGGGCGCAGCCCCTAGGGCGGCCAACCCTAGGTCGTCCATTATGGGCCGCAATTGGGCTGGTCGTCTATTCTTCTGGGCCTTCGTTCTTTAACAACATGATGTAGTTCAATTCTCTTGCACGGGCCCGAGTCACTGGCCCAGGTGGAAGGGGTGGCGCCTGGGCTGGAGAAGGTGCTGCTGGTGTAGATGTGCTCGTGTTGGTGTTGATGTCCGCATCATCCTCCCCTTCTTGAACTGAAGTCGTCCTCGACGACAACTCCTCATCTTCTCCCGCATACGGTTTCAAATCTGCAACATTAAAACTAGTGGAAACACCAAACTCCGCAGGCAGGTCAAGGATATAAGCATTATCATTAATCTTGGTTAGTACCTTAAAAGGACCAGCAGCACGAGGCATCAATTTAGAACGGCGCAAAGTAGGAAAACGATCCTTTCTCAAATGCAACCAAACCATATCACCAGGTTCAAAAGTAACATGTTTTCTTCCTTTACTACCAGCAACCTGATTTTTTGCATTAGTAGCAGCAATGTTCTGTTTCGTTTGTTCATGTATGGTAATCATTTGTTCAACATGTGCAGAAGCATCTACATGTGGGGCGTTCGCAGCATTAAGTGAAATCAAATCAATAGGTGCCCTAGGAATGTAACCATAAACAATCTGGAAAGGGCACATCTTTGTAGAAGAATGCGTGGCATGATTGTAAGCAAATTCAACATGAGGCAAGCAATCCTCCCAACGTCTCAAATTCTTGTCTAAAACAGCCCTAAGCATGGTAGATAAAGTTCTATTTACTACCTCAGTTTGTCCATCAGTCTGAGGGTGACAAGTAGTGCTAAACAACAACTTAGTTCCCAATTTATTCCAAAGAGATCTCCAAAAATGGCTTAGAAACTTAGCATCGCGATCAGAGACTATTGTTTTTGGAATACCATGTAAACGAATAATTTCTCTAAAGAACAATTCAGCAACAATGCTAGCATCATCAGTTTTATGACAAGGTATAAAGTGAGCCATTTTAGAGAATCTATCAACAACCACAAAAATACTATCCCTCCCCTTCTTAGTTCTAGGCAAGCCCAAAACAAAGTCCATAGAGATATCAAGCCAAGGAGAAGAAGGGACAGGCAAAGGCATATACAAACCATGGTTGTTCAACCGTGACTTAGCTTTCTGACAAGTAGTGCAGCGTGCAACAAGGCGCTCAACATCAGCGCGCATCCGAGGCCAAAAGAAGTGGGCAGCCAACACCTCATGTGTTTTGTAGACGCCAAAATGCCCCATGAGACCGCCTCCATGTGCCTCCTGTAACAACAAAAGACGAACCGAACTAGCTGGAACACACAGCTTGTTAGCGCGAAACAGGAACCCATCCTGTATGTGAAATTTGCCCCATGGTATCCCATTAATACAATGGCCGAAAGCATCTTTAAAATCAACATCGTCAACATATTGATCCTTCAGAGTGTCCAAACCAAAGATTTTAAAATCTAATTGTGATAGCATGGTATAGCGACGAGACAAAGCATCAGCAATAACATTGTCCTTCCCGTTCTTGTGTTTAATAATGTAAGGAAAGGACTCAATGAATTCGACCCATTTAGCATGACGACGGTTCAGATTTGTTTGGGTACGAATATGTTTTAAAGCCTCATGATCAGAATGAATTATGAACTCACGATGCCAAAGATAGTGCTGCCATGTATGCAAAGTGCGCACTAAAGCGTAAAGCTCCTTATCATAAGTAGAATATTTCAGACTAGCACCGCTTAATTTTTCACTAAAATAAGCAACTGGTTTTCCTTCTTGTAACAAAACAGCACCTAGCCCAATACCGCTAGCATCGCATTCAAGCTCAAAAACTTTATTAAAATCAGGCAATTGCAAGAGGGGAGCTTGGGTTAACTTATCTTTCAAAGTGCTGAACGCTACCTCCTGCGAATCACTCCAAGCAAACGGCACATCTTTCTTTGTAAGCTCATGTAGAGGCGCTGCAATGGAGCTAAAATCACGAACAAATCTGCGGTAGAAACCGGCAAGTCCAAGAAAGCTCCGAATTTGTGTGACCGTCGTCGGTGTAGGCCACTCCCGAATGGCAGCAATCTTGCTGCTATCCACCTCAATGCCCTGCGGAGTAACCACATAACCAAGAAACGAGACACGTTGCGTGCAAAATGTGCACTTTTCCATGTTACCAAACAAGCGGGCAGCACGCAAAGCATCAAAAACAGCACGCAAATGTTCTAAATGCTCCTCTATAGACTTGCTGTAAATAAGGATATCATCGAAATAAACAACAACAAACAAACCTATGAAGGCCCGTAGAACTTCGTTCATTAAACGCATAAAGGTGCTGGGAGCATTAGTCAATCGAAATGGCATAACCAACCATTCATATAAACCAAATTTCGTTTTAAAAGCCGTTTTCCATTCATCACCGAGTTTCATTCTAATCTGATGGTAACCGCTACGCAAATCAACCTTAGAGAAAATAACGGCACCACTAAGCTCATCTAACATATCATCAAGGCGTGGAATAGGATATCGATAACGAACTGTGATGTTATTAATAGCACGACAATCTACGCACATACGCCATGACCCATCTTTCTTTGGAACGAGTAAAACAGGAACCGAGCAAGGGCTAAGAGACTCACGAATGTAACCCTTATCAAGCAGCGTCTGCACCTGGCGCTGGATCTCCTTCGTCTCCTCTGGATTTGTACGGTACGGGGCGCGGTTCGGAAGAGAAGCGCCGGGGATGAGATCGATCTGATGCTCAATGCCACGGAGGGGAGGAAGACCCGGTGGTAAGTCCGTAGGATAAACATCAGCATACTCCTGCAAAAGGTTAACAACAGCAGGGGGTATATCCAAAGACGGTGCATCATCAAGCGGAACAAGCATTCGCGAGCATACAAGTGCATAACAGGGCATATGAGCTTCATGGAGATCATCAAAATCAGCACGTGTCGCAAGTAAAACAGGAGAGTGCAACTTGATTTCAGATTTAATAGGTGCGGCTGATATCGATTTGACTTGTTGTGCAGTTTTAGCAGCCCTAGTAAGATCATCTTTCAAAATTTGGTCAGGGGTCATTGGATGTATAATTATTTTCTGGCCTTTAAACATGAAAGAATAATGATTTGAACGACCATGATGTAAACTATCAGTATCATATTGCCAAGGTCGACCCAATAACAAAGAGCATGCTTCCATAGGAATAACATCGCAATCAGCATAATCAGAATAAGAACCCAGCGAAAAGGGGACACGTACCGAGCGTGTTACCTTTATTTTACCACCATCATTAAGCCATTGAATGTGATACGGATGTGGCTGTGTGCGAGTGGGCAAGGATAATTTCTCTACCAACGCTGTACTTGCCAAATTGTTGCAGCTGCCACTATCGATGATGATGCGAATCGACCGTTCGTGCACGACGCCCTTGGTATGGAATAGAGTGTGTCGCTGATTTTTTTCGGCCTGGGCAACCTGTGTGCTGAGAACACGCTGCACAAC
This sequence comes from Zea mays, assembly GCF_902167145.1. Taxonomy (NCBI): domain Eukaryota; kingdom Viridiplantae; phylum Streptophyta; class Magnoliopsida; order Poales; family Poaceae; genus Zea; species Zea mays. The sequence continues at coordinate 59,565,368 of NC_050104.1, forward strand.
AAGACTCTCATACCTATCGGCGTCGATGGGATCAACGTGGACTTCCTCATTTTCTGCATGGTTAGTGGCAATCATAGCATGACTAGTTTCCTCAGAATCACTGGCTGAAGAGTACTCACCATTGTCACGTATAAGCAAGGTACGCTTGTTTGGGCAGTCCCGAATCATGTGCCCAAACCCTCTGCAACGATGGCACTGAATATCCCGTGTACGTCCTGTGGAAGAAGCGGCGCCTTTGGCAGGGGGCGCCACTGGCTTGGTCGTCCCTGTGCGCGATGTAGTGCTAGGCGTAGAAGGTGCAGGGCTGGAAGGAGTTGAGCTGTGTGTTGGACCCCGGCCTGCAAAAGAGTTAGTATATGTCTTTGATCGTCGTCCCTGCACTTCACGTTCAGCTTTGCAAGCATATTCAAACAATGTGGTTATATCAAAATAATCCTTATAATCAAGTATATCCTGAATTTCCCTGTTCAAACCACCACGAAAACGCGCCATAGCAGCGTCATCTGACTCAACCAAACCACAACGAAGCATACCCTTTTGCAACTCCTGGTAATATTCCTCAACAGACTGTGAACCTTGTTGAAAACACTGCATTTTGTTAAGCAAATCACGAGCATAATAGGAAGGAACAAATCTGTGGCGCATGGCAGTTTTTAATTGGGTCCAAGTAATGACACTGTTAATGGGAAGTTTTTGTTTATACTCACGCCACCAAATTAAAGCAAAATCAGTAAATTCACTAATAGCAGCCTTCACTTGGCTATTAGCAGGAATATCATGGCATGAAAATTTCTGTTCTACATCTAATTCCCAATCAAGATATGCAGCAGGATCATATTTACCATTAAAAGATGGAATTTTAAATTTAATCTTAGAAAATAAGTCATTAGGGGGATGACGAACCACACGACGTGCACGACCACGGCGATCTCCATCGTCCTGCTCAGTGTCACCGCCGTATTCCTGCTCCATCTTTGTGGTCAAGGCATCAAGGCGTGCCTGGATGGTGTCGAGTGTGGTGCGAGTCGCCGTTTGAGCAAGGTCAAGTTGGTTGAAACGCTCGGTCGACGAAGTGATTGTTGAATCAAGTCGTTCATGCATCGTCCTAATGTCAGCAGCAAGTCCATCAACTTGTCCCCTTACTTCCTGCAACTGGGCATCCACCATGTCGTGTGCTCCTGCCATAGTTAGTGCAAACACCAAAACACCAAAAGGAGAAAAAACCAACGACAAAAACAGGGGTGTACTGCTCACAAGGCGCTCACACTAGTGCTGTTATCAAGTTCTTATCCGTTCTTACCAAGCCACAGTGGTGAACTGCAATCAACAGGTGGAACCGGTGAAAGATTGGATGAGCGATTGCGTGGAGAAACAGAAACCTGCTCGTCGTAGAAATATGTGGAGTTGTGGGTAGGCTGCACTCAAGTCAAGGATTAGCACGATCAAACAATAATGCAAAGTTGAATTATAGTGCAAAACACGAAACTATATTGCTGGCCACAGGTGCAAAGGATGGATGGAACTAGCATAATGGCAGTAACGTAAATATTGTACTAGTGATGCCAAAAAGGCACTAGTATAAATCACAGGTGATATTGTTTTTCTTTTTTGTATGATTTTTTGATATTTTTCTCAGCACAAGAAGCAACAAGATAGGAGCTACACGAAGTTTCACCTAAAACAGAAATCAGATGTGGTCTATAGAAAATCAGGAAGTTCTCTGAAAAGCGTGCCAGAACTTTGACAAATTTTTTTCTTTATTTTCCTGAATTTTTTTGACAATTTTGTCGAAACCAAACAGACCGAAGGTGAGTTTGGCCGGCCTCCGAATGGTGTCAACAAGCTCCTGTAAAAATTTCAGATTTTTTGGACACCCGAGCGAAAAGTTATGCCCGGTTTACGGAAGGTACCTCAAGTTATGTGTTAAAAACGACCGGAATGAAACAACCGTATCCTTTCTCCTTCGTTTTCTTTTTTTTTGTTTCTGTTTTTTTTTATGTAACCGAAGGAGAAAAACAAGGAAACGGTCGTTGACTCGGTTTGTTTTTTTTTCTGTTTTTTTTCGTAACCGAAGGAGAAAATCAAGGAAACGGCCGTTGACTCGGTTTGTTTTTTCTGTTTTTTTTTACGTAACCGAAGGAGAAAAACAAGGAAACAATGTTGACTCGGTTTGTGGCGTGATCAAACGGGAGATGGTGGCGGCGCTAGGGTTTGAATGGTGGAAGAACACAATGCAACCAGCAACAAATGACGCGAAAGCACACAAATTCAACAATGCAGATTATTGAAAGAAAGTGCGAGGCTCAAAAGGGTGCTGGGATAAGATCTAACCTGAATTTTTATGTGGTTTTGTGGACTGTAGGAAAAAAAACGCTCGATAAACTCACCGATCAACCTGGAAATCTGATACCAATTGATGTAGCTGAGGTGCCCGATCTTTCGGCGAGTAGAGATAATTCCGATTTGGCGGAAGATGACCCTTGCGATCCGACTACGACGAGCAAGCCCGAGGCGCCAATGCAATCGCTGAACCAACTCCCTGTGGTTACCGACCTTGCTGTTGCGAGATCGGCCTGATCACGAAGATCGTTTCCTGTGCGCAATCGAAGAACGAACAAGAAAAAGAGGCGAGCAATCTAATCTATTACTCGAGGGTGGAGTTCTGAATACACGAGACAGCGCAGATTTGCGCGTGTTCGAGAGTAGCTAAGGCTAACGTAAAACAAAACTCGGAAAATAAAGGAGGCGCAGCTCCTGAATAAATAGAGAGGGGGCGCAGCCCCTAGGGCGGCCAACCCTAGGTCGTCCATTATGGGCCGCAATTGGGCTGGTCGTCTATTCTTCTGGGCCTTCATTCTTTAACAACATGATGTAGTTCAATTCTCTTGCACGGGCCCGAGTCACTGGCCCAGGTGGAAGGGGTGGCGCCTGGGCTGGAGAAGGTGCTGCTGGTGTAGATGTGCTCGTGTTGGTGTTGATGTCCGCATCAACATCCGTATCACATTCAATGGCTTAATGATGGTGGTAAAATAAAGGTAACACGTTCGGTACGTGTCCCCTTTTCGCTGGGTTCTTATTCTGATTATGCTGATTGCGATGTTATTCCTATGGAAGCATGCTCTTTGTTATTGGGTCGACCTTGGCAATATGATACTGATAGTTTACATCATGGTCGTTCAAATCATTATTATTTCATGTTTAAAGGCCAGAAAATAATTATACATCCAATGACCCCTGACCAAATTTTGAAAGATGACCTTACTAGGGCTGCTAAAACTGCACAACAAGTCAAATCGACATCAGCCGCACCTATCAAATCTGAAATCAAGTTGCACTCTCCTGTTTTACTTGCTACTCGTGCTGATTTTGATGATCTCCATGAAGCTCATATGCCCTGTTATGCACTTGTATGCTCGCGCATGCTTGTTCCGCTTGATGATGCACCATCTTTGGATATGCCCCCTGCTGTTGTTAACCTTTTGCAGGAGTATGCTGATGTTTTTCCTACAGACTTACCACCGGGTCTTCCTCCCCTCCGTGGCATTGAGCATCAGATCGATCTCATCCCCGGCGCTTCTCTTCCGAACCGCGCCCCGTACCGTACAAATCCAGATGAGACGAAGGAGATCCAGCGCCAGGTGCAGACGCTGCTTGATAAAGGTTACATTCGTGAGTCTCTTAGCCCTTGCTCGGTTCCTGTTTTACTCGTTCCAAAGAAAGATGGGTCATGGCGTATGTGCATAGATTGTCGTGCTATTAATAACATCACAGTTCATTATCGATATCCTATTCCACGCCTTGATGATATGTTAGATGAGCTTAGTGGTGCCGTTATTTTCTCTAAGGTTGATTTGCGTAGCGGTTACCTTCAGATTAGAATGGAACTCGATGATGAATGGAAAACGGCTTTTAAAACGAAATTTGGTTTATATGAATGGTTAGTTATGCCATTTGGATTGACTAATGCTCCCAGCACCTTTATGTGTTTAATGAACGAAGTTCTACGGGCCTTCATAGGTTTGTCTGTTGTTGTTTATTTCGATGATATTCTTATTTACAGCAAGTCTATAGGGGAGCATTTAGAACATTTGCGTGCTGTTTTTGATGCTTTGCGTGCTGCTCGCTTGTTTGGTAACATGGAAAAGTGCACATTTTGCACGCAACGTGTCTCGTTTCTTGGTTATGTGGTTACTCCGCATGACCTGCCTGCGGAATTTGGTGTTTCCACTAGTTTTAATGTTGCAGATTTGAAACCATATATGGCCGAGGATGAGGAGTTGCCGTCGAGGACGACTTCACTTCAAGAAGGGGAGGATGATGAGGACATCACTATGAGTACGACTACACCAGCAGCACCTCAACATCAAGCGCCACTTCCTTCATTAGCTGGGCCAATCACTCGGGCCCGTGCCAGAGATCTTAACTTCGTCATTGTACTAAAGAATGAGGGCCCAGAAGAATAGACGACCAGCCCAACTGCGGCCCATAGTGGACGACCTAGGGTTGGCCGCCCCTAGGGGCTGCGCCCCTCTCTATTTAAACAGGAGCTGCGCCTCCTTTGTTCGGGGAGTTTTGTTTTACGTTAGCCTTAGCTAATCTCGAACAAGCGCAAATCTGCGTTGTCTTCGTGTATTCAGAACTCCACCCTCGAGTAATAGATTAGATTGCTCGCATCTTTTTCTTGTTCGTTCTTCGATTGCGCACAGAAAACGATATTCGTGATCAGGTCGATCTCGCATCAGCAAGGTCGGTAACCACAGGGAGTTGGTTCAGCGATTGCATTGGCGCCTCGGGCTTGCTCGTCGTAGTCGGATCGCAAGGGTCATCTTCCGCCAAATCGGAATTATCTCCTCTCGCCGAAAGATCGGGCACCTCAGCTACATCAGTGGGTTGGGCATATTCGTTGTGAAAAACGAAGAAATGGTTCCGGTGGCAAAAACTCGTGTTTTGTATGCACCACGGCACCCGTTTTCGGAATGGGTGACGTGCGGCAACGATATAGCGAAACCACCCCAAACATGAGTTTTGGACCTAAAGTAGAGGATTGGGCATGTTCGTTGCGAAAAATGAAGAATTGGTTCCGGTGGCAAAAACTCGTGCTTTGTATGCACCCCGACACCCATTTTGGGAATGGGTGACGTACGACAACGAAATTGCGCGAAACCACCCCAAACATGAGTTTTGCACCTAAAGTAGTGGATTGGGCATGTTCGTTGCGAAAAACGAAGAAATGGTTCCGGTGGCGAAAACTCATGCTTTTTATGCACCCGACACCCGTTTTTGGAATGGGTGACGTGCGGCAACAAAATAGCGCGAAACCACCCCAAACATGAGTTTTGGACCTAAAGTAGTGGATTGGGCATGTTCGTTGCGAAAAACGAAGAATTGGTTCCGGTGGCAAAAACTCGTGCTTTGTATGCACCCCGACACCCGGTTTCGGAATGTGTGACGTGCGGCAACGAAATTGCGCGAAACCACCCCAAACATGAGTTTTTACCTAAAGTAGTGCATTGGGCATGTTCATTGCGAAAAATGAAGAATTGGTTCCGGTAAAGAAAACTCGTGCTTTGTATGCACCCCGACACCCGTTTTCGGAATGGGTGACGTGCGGCAACGATATAGCGCGAAACCACCCCAAACATGAGTTTTGGACCTAAAGTAGAGGATTGGGCATGTTCGTTGCGAAAAACGAAGAATTGGTTCCGGTGGCAAAAACTCGTGCTTTATATGCACCCCGACACCCGTTTTCGGAATGGGTGACGTGCTGCAACGATATAGCGCGAAACCACCCCAAACATGAGTTTTGGACCTAAAGTAGAGGATTGGGCATGTTCGTTAAACGAAGAATTGGTTCCGGTGGCAAAAACTCGTGCTTTGTATGCACCCCGACACCCGTTTTGGGAATGGGTGACGTACGACAACGAAATTGTGCGAAACCACCCCAAACATGAGTTTTGGACCTAAAGTAGTGGATTGGGCATGTTCGTTGCGAAAAACGAAGAATTGGTTCCGGTGGGAAAATGATGAAGACATCCACACTACTGATGCATCTATACCAATACAAGTACCAATTTCTGGTCCCATTACTCGCGCTCGTGCTCGTCAACTCAACCATAAGGTGATTACACTCTTGAGTTCATGTCCATCATATTTAGACCATGGAGACCCGTGCACTCTTGTTTTGCTTAGGAATCAGGGAGAAGACCGAAAGGGAAAAGGATTTGAACATGCTGGATTCGGACTGCAGAAGAACACCAACTTGTGACGGTCACCACGGTCAGATGCGGCCTCGGATTGGAATGTTCAAGCACAACATGGAAAGCTTATCAAGTCTACTTTCATATGGATCCAGAATTATAGTCATATCTGTTCTGAGGCCGCCGTAATCATTGTTTTCTTACCGAGACATTTCCTGCCTTTTCTGCCCATGGTGCTGCGTCACCCTATTTTGGCCCAATGGGTCGTGTATCAAGTTAGGTCCATTAGGGACGCATCCTAGGGTTGCAGCACGACCCCAATACCCTTGTGGTCGTCCTCCCATGTTTATAAACCCCCTAGCCGCCACCAAGAACAGCGGGTTTTGTTTAGATCAAGTTTAGCTCTCGCTACTTGCTTGCAAGCGCGCGTGCTAGTTCAGCCGCCCGTCTTCTTGTCTTCGGAACCCCACCATATTGGAGTTTGATTTTTAAACCTACATTTAGATCTGGTAATTCAGTACTTGTTCTACTTGTTCTCGCTAGTTCTTCGATTGCTTGCAGGACGAGTGCCCTAGTGGCCAGGGTGTCACGCTCCACAAGATCGTGACAGCCATAGGAGGTGGTATATCGGTTGCTAAGGCGCAGCGTCTTTGGAAGGCTGTAGTCGGGCCGTGAACGTCGTCTCCTCCCCCAATCGAGTTATTCCACACCCTCTCATCGAAAGATCGGGCAATCACCCAACGGGTGCACATCAGTTGGTAATCAGAGCAAGGTTTATCGGTGAGAGATTTACTTTTCTTCGCTGTTTTCTTATCTCCTATAGTCCAGAAAAAGCCAAAAAATAGTAGATTAGTTTTACCGCAATCCTATAAACCATTGAGCATTTACTAGTACTACTTAGTTAGGGCTTGTTGAGTTTTTGGTTGCATCGGTTGTGTCGAGTTGCTGGTCTTAGTTTATTCCTTTAGAGTTTTGAGTTCTACCACGTTTTGGTCACCACGAGATCCACCATCACCAAAAACATCTCTGGTTCGTTTTTGCCACCACGGATACATATCATATCCGATTTGGAAGTTTAAATACAATCTGGAAAGCTTATCTTATCTTCTTTCCAACGGATCTGACCTTATCTCAAAATTCGTTCTGAGCGCTCCGCAATCATCGTAGAGATTTCTGGACTTTCTATATTAACAAGATTTGTTAAATCTGATTTAAAGGGGCTGTTAGCAATATCTTTATTGTTTGGGTTGTCATAGTGAAAAAAAGGGTTTAGGTCCCTGCAAAAAAAACAGAAGAAGAAGAAAAGAAAGAATAGAAAAGAAAAAAAAAGGAAAAGAAGAAGAAGGGGGCTGAATCTCTAAATCTGTTGTTTCTCTTTGTGTTGTGCTAGTTGTTCTTTTTCAGTGACTACCTTTGTGCCTAGGCTCACGTCTCTAGCATGGTTTAGCCTAGGACCAGCACAGTACCACCGTTGAACGATTATTCAGCTTGCTTTTGTAACTAACGTGGTACTAGTGTATTCCTTGCTTCAGCCCACCTACAACTCTGCATATTTCGACTACAGTTTGACAGGTCGTGTTGCTGCGGCACCGATACACTTATTCCACGGTTGCAGACTTGTTGGTTGCTGACCCCTCCTGTTGTGCAAGGTAAGAATTGGTAAGAGCTTGTGTGGCAGGTTGAGAGTGAGCGCCTTGCAGTAGCTACATCCTAATAGTTGTAGAGTTTTTATTCCTTCACATTTTTTTCTTGTTGCCTCTGTTCGTCTAACCATGGCAGGATTGGAGGTTGATGATGCTTCTCGTAATATGCCACACTCTCCTCGCACCAAGGGTATCATACAACACTTTGTAAGGCTGGTGAAAACGCACACGAAAGGTCTTGATAATGACATGCAGGTGACGAATGAAAAGATGGGGCAATTGGAGGCCACACAGATCGACACAAACACCAAACGTGCAAATGTGGAAATGACAGTTGCTCATATTGACAAGAGCCTTGTCGCACTCTTGAGGCGATTTGATGAGATGCATGCTAATACCAATGGTGGGCGTGATGAGGGCGCCGAAGGTAACTGGGATGACTATGTTGCTGATACTGAACAAGATGACCAAGAAGCACCTAATCGCCGGCGACTACGTACTAACCGTAGAGGTATGGGTGGTTTTCGCCGACGTGAGATACATGGTAATGATGATGCTTTTAGTAAGGTTAAATTTAAAATACCTCCTTTTGATGGTAAATATGACCCTGATGCTTACATTACTTGGGAGATTGCGGTTGATCAAAAGTTTGCATGCCATGAATTTCCTGAGAATGCGCGGGTTAGAGCTGCTACTAGTGAGTTTACTGAATTTGCTTCTGTTTGGTGGATAGAACATGGTAAGAAGAATCCTAATAACATGCCACAAACTTGGATGCGTTGAAACGGGTCATGCGGGCTAGATTTGTTCCTTCTTATTATGCACGTGATATGTTAAACAAGTTGCAACAATTGAGACAGGGTACTAAAAGTGTAGAAGAATATTATCAGGAATTACAAATGGGTATGCTGCGTTGTAACATAGAGGAGGGTGAGGAATCTGCTATGGCTAGATTTTTGGGCGGGTTAAATAGGGAAATTCAAGACATCCTTGCTTATAAAGATTATGCTAATGTAACCCGATTGTTTCATCTTGCTTGCAAAGCTGAAAGGGAAGTGCAGGGACGACGTGCTAGTGCAAGGTCTAATGTTTCTGCAGGAAAATCTACACCATGGCAACAGCGCACGACTACGTCCATGACCGGTCGTACACCAGCACCAACTCCCTCGCCAAGTCGACCAGCACCCCCGCCTTCCTCCGGCGACAAACCACGTGCATCTTCCACAAATTCAACAACCAAATCTGCCCAGAAACCAGCAGGTAGTGCCTCTTCAGTAGCCTCCACGGGTAGAACAAGAGATGTTCTGTGTTATCGATGCAAGGGCTATGGACACGTGCAGCGTGATTGTCCTAATCAGCGTGTTTTGGTGGTAAAAGACGATGGTGGGTATTCCTCTGCTAGTGATTTGGATGAAGCTACACTTGCTTTGCTTGCGGCTTATGATGCAGGCACTAAGGAACCACCCGAAGAACAGATTGGTGCAGATGATGCAGAGCATTATGAGAGCCTCATTGTACAGCGTGTGCTTAGTGCACAAATGGAGAAGGCAGAGCAGAATCAGCGACATACGTTGTTTCAAACAAAGTGTGTCATTAAGGAGCGTTCATGTCGTTTGATCATTGATGGAGGTAGCTGCAACAACTTGGCTAGCAGCGACATGGTGGAGAAGCTTGCACTTACGACCAAACCGCACCCGCATCTATATCACATTCAATGGCTCAACAATAGTGGTAAGGTCAAGGTAACCAAGCTGGTACGAATTAATTTTGCTATTGGTTCATATCGTGATGTTGTTGACTGTGATGTTGTGCCTATGGATGCTTGTAATATTCTGCTAGGTAGACCATGGCAATTTGATTCAGATTGTATGCATCATGGTAGATCAAATCAATATTCTCTCATACACCATGATAAGAAAATTATTTTGCTTCCCATGTCCCCTGAGGCTATTGTGCGTGATGATGTTGCTAAAGCTACCAAAGCTAAAACTGAGAATAACAAGAATATTAAAGCTGTTGGTAATAACAAAGATGGGATAAAATTGAAAGGACATTGCTTGCTTGCAACAAAAACTGATGTTAATGAATTATTTGCTTCCACTACTGTTGCCTACGCCTTGGTATGCAAGGATGCTTTGATTTCAATTCAAGATATGCAGCATTCTTTGCCTCCTGTTATTACTAACATTTTGCAGGAGTATTCTGATGTATTTCCAAGTGAGATACCAGAGGGGCTGCCACCTATACGAGGGATTGAGCACCAAATTGATCTTATTCCTGGTGCATCTTTGCCGAATCGTGCGCCATATAGGACAAATCCAGAGGAAACAAAAGAAATTCAGCGACAAGTGCAAGAACTACTCGACAAAGGTTACGTGCGTGAGTCTCTTAGTCCGTGTGCTGTTCCGGTTATTTTAGTGCCTAAAAAAGATGGAACATGGCGTATGTGTGTTGATTGTAGGGCTATTAATAATATCACGATACGTTATCGACACCCTATTCCACGTTTAGATGATATGCTTGATGAATTGAGTGGTGCCATTGTCTTTTCTAAAGTTGATTTGCGTAGTGGGTACCACCAGATTCGTATGAAATTGGGAGATGAATGGAAAACTGCTTTCAAAACTAAGTTCAGATTGTATGAGTGGTTAGTCATGCCTTTTGGGTTAACTAATGCACCTAGCACTTTCATGAGATTAATGAACGAGGTTTTGCGTGCCTTCATTGGAAAATTTGTGGTAGTATACTTTGATGACATATTGATCTACAGCAAATCTATGGATGAACATGTTGATCACATGCGTGCTGTTTTTAATGCTTTACGAGATGCACGTTTATTTGGTAACCTTGAGAAGTGCACATTTTGCACCGATCGAGTTTCGTTTCTTGGTTATGTTGTGACTCCACAGGGAATTGAGGTTGATCAAGCCAAGGTAGAAGCGATACATGGATGGCCTATGCCAAAGACTATCACACAGGTGCGGAGTTTCCTAGGACTTGCTGGCTTCTATCTCCGTTTTGTGAAGGACTTTAGCACCATTGCTGCACCTTTGAATGAGCTTACGAAGAAGGGAGTGCATTTTAGTTGGGGCAAAGTACAAGAGCACGCTTTCAACGTGCTGAAAGATAAGTTGACACATGCACCTCTCCTCCAACTTCCTGATTTTAATAAGACTTTTGAGCTTGAATGTGATGCTAGTGGAATTGGATTGGGTGGTGTTTTGTTACAAGAAGGCAAACCAGTTGCATATTTTAGTGAAAAATTGAGTGGGTCTGTTCTAAATTATTCTACTTATGATAAGGAATTATATGCTCTTGTGCGAACATTAGAAACATGGCAGCATTATTTGTGGCCCAAAGAGTTTGTTATTCATTCTGATCATGAATCTTTGAAACATATTCGTAGTCAAGGAAAACTGAACCGTAGACATGCTAAGTGGGTTGAATTTATCGAATCGTTTCCTTATGTTATTAAGCACAAGAAAGGAAAAGAGAATATCATTGCTGACGCTTTGTCTAGGAGATATACTTTGCTGAATCAACTTGACTACAAAATCTTTGGATTAGAGACGATTAAAGACCAATATGTTCATGATGCTGATTTTAAAGATGTGTTGCTGCATTGTAAAGATGGGAAAGGATGGAACAAATATATCGTTAGTGATGGGTTTGTGTTTAGAGCTAACAAGCTATGCATTCCAGCTAGCTCCGTTCGTTTGTTGTTGTTACAGGAAGCACATGGAGGTGGCTTAATGGGACATTTTGGAGCAAAGAAAATGGAGGACATACTTGCTGGTCATTTCTTTTGGCCCAAGATGAGAAGAGATGTGGTGAGATTGGTTGCTCGTTGCACGACATGTCAAAAGGCGAAGTCACGGTTAAATCCACACGATTTGTATTTGTTGGAGACTTGCTCTCAAATGCTATAAATCAAGAGCAAGGCAACATAAAATGTTAAATAATAACGCCCTTCGTCCTTAAAACATTATTCCCTTCGGGATAATGAATCTTGGACGAAGGTTAATAAGAATATGATTACGAAGTTGAATCTTCGTAATCATATTTCAGTAGGCATTTATAAGATAATACAAAAAGGTATAATATGTGTAAATAAATCATATACAAATTATATTGCATTTATTTATTATATTGAATCATCAAATACCATAATACCTATGCCTTGGCAAAGGTTGAATTCCGAGAGATGCGATTGCAATCGTCAGAATGCGTGAACAGTAACGGAATACTGTTCACTATTTATAGGCACAGGACGCAGCCTGTGAGGAATTACAAGTATGCCCCTTATAAAAACTTACAACATTGACTCAGACCTTTATGGACTAAAAGGTCATTCTATCTTTAAGTCGGTTTATAATGCCGAAGCTTCACGAAGAAGAACCTTCGGCTATCTTATACAAACAGCTTCAGCCGAGGACCACTTCTTCTTATAAGACCTTCGGCGACGAAGCATAAACCCAACAGTATTTGCCTCTACCCGTTCCTAGTGCTCCTTGGGAAGATATTTCTATGGATTTTGTGCTGGGATTGCCTAGGACTAGGAAGGGACGTGATAGTGTGTTTGTGGTTGTTGATAGATTTTCTAAGATGGCACATTTCATACCATGTCATAAAACTGACGATGCTACTCATATTGCTGATTTGTTCTTTCGTGAAATTGTTCGCTTGCATGGTGTGCCCAACACAATCGTTTCTGATCGTGATGCTAAATTTCTTAGTCATTTTTGGAGGACTTTGTGGGCAAAATTGGGGACTAAGCTTTTATTTTCTACTACATGTCATCCTCAAACTGATGGTCAAACTGAAGTTGTGAATAGAACTTTGTCTACTATGTTAAGGGCAGTTCTAAAGAAGAATATTAAGATGTGGGAGGACTGTTTGCCTCATGTTGAATTTGCTTATAATCGATCATTGCATTATACTACAAAGATGTGCCCATTTCAGATTGTATATGGTTTGTTGCCTCGTGCTCCTATTGATTTAATGCCTTTGCCATCTTCTGAAAAACTAAATTTTGATGCTACTAGGCGTGCTGAATTGATGTTAAAACTGCATGAAACTACTAAAGAAAACATAGAGCGTATGAATGCTAGATATAAGTTTGCTAGTGATAAAGGTAGAAAGGAAATAAATTTTGAACCTGGAGATTTAGTTTGGTTGCATTTGAGAAAGGAAAGGTTTCCTGAATTACGAAAATCTAAATTGTTGCCTCGAGCCGATGGACCGTTTAAAGTGCTAGAGAAAATTAACGACAATGTATATAGGCTAGATCTGCCTGCAGACTTTGGGGTTAGCCCCACATTTAACATTGCAGATTTAAAGCCCTACTTGGGAGAGGAAGTTGAGCTTGAGTCGAGGACGACTCAAATGCAAGAAGGGGAGAATGATGAAGACATCCACACTACTGATACATCTATGCCAATACAAGTACCAATTTCTGGTCCCATTACTCGCGCTCGTGCTCGTCAACTCAACCATCAGGTGATTACACTCTTGAGTTCATGTCCATCTTATTTAGACCATGGAGACCCGTGCACTCTTGTTTTGCTTAGGAACCAGGGAGAAGACCGAAAGGGAAAAGGATTTGAACATGCTGGATTCGGACTGCAGAAGAACACCAACTTGTGACGGTCACCACGGTCAGATGCGGGCTCGGATTGGAATGTTCAAGCACAACATGGAAAGCTTATCAAGTCTACTTTCATATGGATTCGGAATTATAGTCATATCTGTTCTGAGGCCGCCGTAATCATTGTTTTCTTACCGAGATATTTTCTGCCTTTTCTGCCCATGGTGCTGCGTCACCCTATTTTGGCCCAATGGGTCGTGTATCAAGTTAGGTCCATTAGGGACGCATCCTAGGGTTGCAGCACGACCCCAATACCCTTGTGGTCGTCCTCCCATGTTTATAGACCCCCTAGCCGCCACCAAGAACAGCGGGTTTTGTTTAGATCAAGTTTAGCTCTCGCTACTTGCTTGTAAGCGCGCGTGCTAGTCAGCTGCCCGTCTTCTTGTCTTCGGAACCCCACCATATTGGAGTTTGATTTTGAAACCTACATTTAGATCTGGTAATTCAGTACTTGTTCTACTTGTTCTTGCTAGTTCTTCGATTGCTTGCAGGACGAGTGCCCTAGTGGCCAGGGTGTCACGCTCCACAAGATCGTGACAGCCATAGGAGGTGGTGTATCGGTTGCTAAGGCGCAGCGTCTTGGGAAGGCTGTAGTCGGGCCGTGAACGTCGTCTTCTCCCCCAATCGAGTTATTCCACACCCTCTCATCGAAAGATCGGGCAATCACCCAACGGGTGCACATCAGCAACGTAAATGCGCGAAACCACCCCAAACATGAGTTTTGGACCTAAAGTAGTGGGTTGGGCAAACATGAGTTTTGGACCTAAAGTAGTGGGTTGGGCATATTCGTTGTGAAAAACGAAGAAATGGTTCCGGTGGCAAAAACTCGTGTTTTGTATGCACCCCGACACCCGTTTTCGGAATGGGTGACGTGCGGCAACGATATAGCGCGAAACCACCCCAAACATGAGTTTTGGACCTAAAGTAGTGGATTGGGCATGTTCGTTGCGAAAAACGAAGAATTGGTTTCGGTGGCAAAAACTCGTGCTTTGTATGCACCCCGACACCCGTTTTCGGAATTTGTGACGTGCGGCAACGAAATTGCGCGAAACCACCCCAAACATGAGTTTTGGACCTAAAGTAGAGGATTGGGCATGTTCGTTGCGAAAAACGAAGAATTGGTTCCGGTGGCAAAAACTCGTGCTTTGTATGCACCCCGACAACCGTTTTCAGAATGTGTGACGTGCGGCAACGAAATTGCGCGAAACCACCCCAAACATGAGTTTTTACCTAAAGTAGTGGATTGGGCATGTTCGTTGCGAAAAACGAAGAAATGGTTCCGGTGGTGAAAACTCATGCTTTGTATGCACCCGACACCCGTTTTCGGAATGGGTGACGTGCGGCAACAAAATAGCTTGAAACCACCCCAAACATGAGTTTTGGACCTAAAGTAGTGGATTGGGCATGTTCGTTGCGAAAAACGAAGAATTGGTTCCAGTGGCGAAAACTCCTGCTTTGTATGCACCCGACACCCGTTTTCGGAATGGGTGACATGCGGCAACGAAATTGCGCGAAACCACCCCAAACATGAGTTTTGGACCTAAAGTAGTGGATTGGGCATGTTCGTTGCGAAAAACGAAGAAATGGTTCTGGTAGCGAAAACTCATGCTTTGTATGCACCCGACACCCGTTTTCGGAATGGGTGACGTGCGGCAACGAAATTGCGCGAAACCACCCCAAACATGAGTTTTTACCTAAAGTAGTGCATTGGGCATGTTCGTTGCGAAAAACGAAGAATTGGTTCCGATGGCGAAAACACGTGCTTTTTATGCAACCCGACACCCGTTTTCGGAATGGGTGACGTGTGGCAACGAAATTGCGCGAAACCACCCCAAACATGAGTTTTGGACCTAAAGTAGTGGATTGGGCATGTTCGTTGCGAAAAACAAAGAAATGGTTACGGTGGCAAAAACTCGTGCTTGGTATGCACCCCGACACCCGTTTTTGGAATGGGTGACGTGCTGCAACGATATAGCGCGAAACCACCCCAAACATGAGTTTTGGACCTAAAGTAGAGGATTGGGCATGTTCGTTGCGAAAAACGAAAAATTGGTTCCGGTGGCAAAAACTCGTGCTTTGTATGCACCCCGACACCCGTTTTGGGAAAGGGTGACGTACGCCAACGAAATTGCGCGAAACCACCCTGAACATGAGTTTTGGACCTAAAGTAGTGGATTGTGTATGTTCGTTGCGAAAAACGAAGAAATGGTTCCAGTGGCGAAAACTCCTGCTTTGTATGCACCCGACACCCGTTTTCGGAATGGGTGACGTGCGGCAACGAAATTGCGCGAAACCACCCCAAACATGAGTTTTGGACCTAAAGTAGTGGATTGGGCATGTTCGTTGCGAAAAACGAAGAAATGGTTCCGGTGGCAAAAACTCGTGCTTTGTATGCACCCCGACACCCGTTTTTGGAATGGGTGACGTGCGGCAACGATATAGCGCAAAACCACCCCAAACATGAGTTTTGGACCTAAAGTAGCGGATTGGGCATGTTCGTTGCGAAAAACGAAGAATTGGTTCCGGTGGCAAAAACTCGTGCTTTGTATGCACCCCGACACCCGTTTTTGGAATGTGTGACGTGCGGCAACGATATAGCGCGAAACCACCCCAAACATGAGTTTTTACCTAAAGTAGTGGATTGGGCATGTTCGTTGCGAAAAACGAAGAATTGGTTCCGGTGGCAAAAACTCGTGCTTTGTATGCACCCCGACACCCGTTTTCGGAATGGGTGACGTGCGGCAACGTAAATGCGCGAAACCACCCCAAACATGAGTTTTGGACCTAAAGTAGTGGGTTAGGCATATTCGTTGTGAAAAACGAAGAAATGGTTCCGGTGGCAAAAACTTGTGTTTTGTATGCACCCCGACACCCGTTTTCGGAATGGGTGACGTGCGGCAACGATATAGCGCGAAACCACCCCAAACATGAGTTTTGGACCTAAAGTAGTGGATTGGGCATGTTCGTTGCGAAAAACGAAGAATTGGTTTCGGTGGCAAAAACTCGTGCTTTGTATGCACCCCGACACCCGTTTTCGGAATTTGTGACGTGCGGCAACGAAATTGCGCGAAACCACCCCAAACATGAGTTTTGGACGTAAAGTAGAGGATTGGGCATGTTCGTTGCGAAAAACGAAGAATTGGTTCCGGTGGCAAAAACTCGTGCTTTGTATGCACCCCGACACCCGTTTTCGGAATGTGTGACGTGCGGCAACGAAATTGCGCGAAACCACCCCAAACATGAGTTTTTACCTAAAGTAGTGGATTGGGCATGTTCGTTGCGAAAAACAAAGAAATGGTTCCGGTGGTGAAAACTCATGCTTTGTATGCACCCGACACCCGTTTTCGGAATGGGTGACGTGCGGCAACAAAATAGCTTGAAACCACCCCAAACATGAGTTTTGGACCTAAAGTAGTGGATTGGGCATGTTCGTTGCGAAAAACGAAGAATTGGTTCCGGTGGGAAAAACTCGTGCTTTGTATGCACCCCGTCACCCGTTTTGGGAATGGGTGACGTACGACAACGAAATTGCGCGAAACCACCCCAAACATGAGTTTTGGACCTAAAGTAGTGGATTGGGCATGTTCGTTGCGAAAAACGAAGAAATGGTTCTGGTAGCGAAAACTCATGCTTTGTATGCACCCGACACCCGTTTTCGGAATGGGTGACGTGCGGCAACGAAATTGCGCGAAACCACCCCAAACATGAGTTTTTACCTAAAGTAGTGCACTGGGCATGTTCGTTGCGAAAAACGAAGAATTGGTTCCGATGGCGAAAACACGTGCTTTTTATGCAACCCGACACCCGTTTTCGGAATGGGTGACGTGTGGCAACGAAATTGCGCGAAACCACCCCAAACATGAGTTTTGGACCTAAAGTAGTGGATTGGGCATGTTCGTTGCGAAAAACAAAGAAATGG
Source organism: Zea mays (assembly GCF_902167145.1). Taxonomy (NCBI): domain Eukaryota; kingdom Viridiplantae; phylum Streptophyta; class Magnoliopsida; order Poales; family Poaceae; genus Zea; species Zea mays. Next base: position 59,582,774 of record NC_050104.1, read on the forward strand.
TTACAGTGGCAAAAACTCGTGCTTTGTATGCACCCCGACACCCGTTTTCGGAATGGGTGACGTGCTACAACGATATAGCGCGAAACTACCCCAAACATGAGTTTTGGACCTAAAGTAGAGGATTGGGCATGTTCGTTGCGAAAAACGAAAAATTGGTTCCGGTGGCAAAAACTCGTGCTTTGTATGCACCCCGACACCCGTTTTGGGAAAGGGTGACGTACGACAACGAAATTGCGCGAAACCACCCTGAACATTAGTTTTGGACCTAAAGTAGTGGATTGGGTATGTTCGTTGCGAAAAACGAAGAAATGGTTCCGGTGGCGAAAACTCCTGCTTTGTATGCACCCGACACCCGTTTTCGGAATGGGTGACATGCGGCAACGAAATTGCGCGAAACCACCCCAAACATGAGTTTTGGACCTAAAGTAGTGGATTGGGCATGTTCGTTGCGAAAAACGAAGAATTGGTTCCGGTGGCAAAAACTCGTGCTTTATATGCACCCCGACACCCGTTTTCAGAATGTGTGACGTGCGGCAACGAAATTGCGCGAAACCACCCCAAACATGAGTTTTTACCTAAAGTAGTGGATTGGGCATGTTCGTTGCGAAAAACGAAGAAATGGTTCCGGTGGTGAAAACTCATGCTTTGTATGCACCCGACACCCGTTTTCGGAATGGGTGACGTGCGGCAACAAAATAGCTTGAAACCACCCCAAACATGAGTTTTGGACCTAAAGTAGTGGATTGGGCATGTTCGTTGCGAAAAACGAAGAATTGGTTCCGGTGGGAAAAACTCGTGCTTTGTATGCACCCCGACACCCGTTTTGGGAATGGGTGACGTACGACAACGAAATTGCGCGAAACCACCCCAAACATGAGTTTTGGACCTAAAGTAGTGGATTGGGCATGTTCGTTGCGAAAAACGAAGAAATGGTTCTGGTAGCGAAAACTCATGCTTTGTATGCACCCGACACCCGTTTTCGGAATGGGTGACGTGCGGCAACGAAATTGCGCGAAACCACCCCAAACATGAGTTTTTACCTAAAGTAGTGCATTGGGCATGTTCGTTGCGAAAAACGAAGAATTGGTTCCGATGGCGAAAACACGTGCTTTTTATGCAACCCGACACCCGTTTTCGGAATGGGTGACGTGTGGCAACGAAATTGCGCGAAACCACCCCAAACATGAGTTTTGGACCTAAAGTAGTGGATTGGGCATGTTCGTTGTGAAAAACAAAGAAATGGTTACGGTGGCAAAAACTCGTGCTTTGTATGCACCCCGACACCCGTTTTTGGAATGGGTGACGTGCTGCAACGATATAGCGCGAAACCACCCCAAACATGAGTTTTGGACCTAAAGTAGAGGATTGGGCATGTTCGTTGCGAAAAACGAAAAATTGGTTCCGGTGGCAAAAACTCGTGCTTTGTATGCACCCCGACACCCGTTTTGGGAAAGGGTGACGTACGACAACGAAATTGCGCGAAACCACCCTGAACAAGAGTTTTGGACCTAAAGTAGTGGATTGGGTATGTTCGTTGCGAAAAACGAAGAAATGGTTCCGGTGGCGAAAACTCCTGCTTTGTATGCACCCGACACCCGTTTTCGGAATGGGTGACGTGCGGCAACGAAATTGCGCGAAACCACCCCAAACATGAGTTTTGGACCTAAAGTAGTGGATTGGGCATGTTCGTTGCGAAAAACGAAGAAATGGTTCCGGTGGCAAAAACTCGTGCTTTGTATGCACCCCGACACCCGTTTTTGGAATGGGTGACGTGCGGCAACGATATAGCGCAAAACCACCCCAAACATGAGTTTTGGACCTAAAGTAGCGGATTGGGCATGTTCGTTGCGAAAAACGAAGAATTGGTTCCGGTGGCAAAAACTCGTGCTTTGTATGCACCCCGACACCCGTTTTTGGAATGTGCGACGTGCGGTAACGATATAGCGCGAAACCACCCCAAACATGTGTTTTTACCTAAAGTAGTGGATTGGGCATGTTCGTTGCGAAAAACGAAGAATTGGTTCCGGTGGCAAAAACTCGTGCTTTGTATGCACCCCGACACCCGTTTTCGGAATGTGTGACGTGCGGCAACGAAATTGCGCGAAACCACCCCAAACATGAGTTTTTACCTAAAGTAGTGGATTGGGCATGTTCGTTGCGAAAAACGAAGAAATGGTTCCGGTGGTGAAAACTCATGCTTTGTATGCACCCGACACCCGTTTTCGGAATGGGTGACGTGCGGCAACAAAATAGCTTGAAACCATCCCAAACATGAGTTTTGGACCTAAAGTAGTGGATTGGGCATGTTCGTTGCGAAAAACGAAGAATTGGTTCCGGTGGGAAAAACTCGTGCTTTGTATGCACCCCGTCACCCGTTTTGGGAATGGGTGACGTACGACAACGAAATTGCGCGAAACCACCCCAAACATGAGTTTTGGACCTAAAGTAGTGGATTGGGCATGTTCGTTGCAAAAAACGAAGAAATGGTTCTGGTAGCGAAAACTCATGCTTTGTATGCACCCGACACCCGTTTTCGGAATGGGTGACGTGCGGCAACGAAATTGCGCGAAACCACCCCAAACATGAGTTTTTACCTAAAGTAGTGCATTGGGCATGTTCGTTGCGAAAAACGAAGAATTGGTTCCGATGGCGAAAACACGTGCTTTTTATGCAATCCGACACCCGTTTTCGGAATGGGTGACGTGTGGCAACGAAATTGCGCGAAACCACCCCAAACATGAGTTTTGGACCTAAAGTAGTGGATTGGGCATGTTCGTTGCGAAAAACAAAGAAATGGTTACAGTGGCAAAAACTCGTGCTTTGTATGCACCCCGACACCCGTTTTCGGAATGGGTGACGTGCTGCAACGATATAGCGCGAAACCACCCCAAACATGAGTTTTGGACCTAAAGTAGAGGATTGGGCATGTTCGTTGCGAAAAACGAAAAATTGGTTTCGGTGGCAAAAACTCGTGCTTTGTATGCACCCCGACACCCGTTTTGGGAAAGGGTGACGTACGACAACGAAATTGCGCGAAACCACCCTGAACATTAGTTTTGGACCTAAAGTAGTGGATTGGGTATGTTCGTTGCGAAAAACGAAGAAATGGTTCCGGTGGCGAAAACTCCTGCTTTGTATGCACCCGACACCCGTTTTCGGAATGGGTGACATGCTGCAACGAAATTGCGCGAAACCACCCCAAACATGAGTTTTGGACCTAAAGTAGTGGATTGGGCATGTTCGTTGCGAAAAACGAAGAATTGGTTCCGGTGGCAAAAACTCGTGCTTTGTATGCACCCCGACACCCGTTTTCAGAATGTGTGACGTGCGGCAACGAAATTGCGCGAAACCACCCCAAACATGAGTTTTTACCTAAAGTAGTGGATTGGGCATGTTCGTTGCGAAAAACGAAGAAATGGTTCCGGTGGTGAAAACTCATGCTTTGTATGCACCCGACACCCGTTTTCGGAATGGGTGACGTGCGGCAACAAAATAGCTTGAAACCACCCCAAACATGAGTTTTGGACCTAAAGTAGTGGATTGGGCATGTTCGTTGCGAAAAACGAAGAATTGGTTCCGGTGGGAAAAACTCGTGCTTTGTATGCACCCCGACACCCGTTTTGGGAATGGGTGACGTACGACAACAAAATTGCGCGAAACCACCCCAAACATGAGTTTTGGACCTAAAGTAGTGGATTGGGCATGTTCGTTGCGAAAAACGAAGAAATGGTTCTGGTAGCGAAAACTCATGCTTTGTATGCACCCGACACCCGTTTTCGGAATGGGTGACGTGCGGCAACGAAATTGCGCGAAACCACCCCAAACATGAGTTTTTACCTAAAGTAGTGCATTGGGCATGTTCGTTGCGAAAAACGAAGAATTGGTTCCGATGGCGAAAACACGTGCTTTTTATGCAACCCGACACCCGTTTTCGGAATGGGTGACGTGTGGCAACGAAATTGCGCGAAACCACCCAAAACATGAGTTTTGGACCTAAAGTAGTGGATTGGGCATGTTCGTTGTGAAAAACAAAGAAATGGTTACGGTGGCAAAAACTCGTGCTTTGTATGCACCCCGACACCCGTTTTTGGAATGGGTGACGTGCTGCAACGATATAGCGCGAAACCACCCCAAACATGAGTTTTGGACCTAAAGTAGAGGATTGGGCATGTTCGTTGCGAAAAACGAAAAATTGGTTCCGGTGGCAAAAACTCGTGCTTTGTATGCACCCCGACACCCGTTTTGGGAAAGGGTGACGTACGACAACGAAATTGCGCGAAACCACCCTGAACAAGAGTTTTGGACCTAAAGTAGTGGATTGGGTATGTTCGTTGCGAAAAACGAAGAAATGGTTCCGGTGGCGAAAACTCCTGCTTTGTATGCACCCGACACCCGTTTTCGGAATGGGTGACGTGCGGCAACGAAATTGCGCGAAACCACCCCAAACATGAGTTTTGGACCTAAAGTAGTGGATTGGGCATGTTCGTTGCGAAAAACGAAGAAATGGTTCCGGTGGCAAAAACTCGTGCTTTGTATGCACCCCGACACCCGTTTTCGGAATGGGTGACGTGCTGCAACGATATAGCGCGAAACCACCCCAAACATGAGTTTTGGACCTAAAGTAGAGGATTGGGCATGTTCGTTGCGAAAAAACGAAAAATTGGTTCCGGTGGCAAAAACTCGTGCTTTGTATGCACCCCGACACCCGTTTTGGGAAAGGGTGACGTACGACAACGAAATTGCGCGAAACCACCCTGAACATTAGTTTTGGACCTAAAGTAGTGGATTGGGTATGTTCGTTGCGAAAAACGAAGAAATGGTTCCGGTGGCGAAAACTCCTGCTTTGTATGCACCCGACACCCGTTTTCGGAATGGGTGACATGCTGCAACGAAATTGCGCGAAACCACCCCAAACATGAGTTTTGGACCTAAAGTAGTGGATTGGGCATGTTCGTTGCGAAAAACGAAGAATTGGTTCCGGTGGCAAAAACTCGTGCTTTGTATGCACCCCGACACCCGTTTTCAGAATGTGTGACGTGCGGCAACGAAATTGCGCGAAACCACCCCAAACATGAGTTTTTACCTAAAGTAGTGGATTGGGCATGTTCGTTGCGAAAAACGAAGAAATGGTTCCGGTGGTGAAAACTCATGCTTTGTATGCACCCGACACCCGTTTTCGGAATGGGTGACGTGCGGCAACAAAATAGCTTGAAACCACCCCAAACATGAGTTTTGGACCTAAAGTAGTGGATTGGGCATGTTCGTTGCGAAAAACGAAGAATTGGTTCCGGTGGGAAAAACTCGTGCTTTGTATGCACCCCGACACCCGTTTTGGGAATGGGTGACGTACGACAACAAAATTGCGCGAAACCACCCCAAACATGAGTTTTGGACCTAAAGTAGTGGATTGGGCATGTTCGTTGCGAAAAACGAAGAAATGGTTCTGGTAGCGAAAACTCATGCTTTGTATGCACCCGACACCCGTTTTCGGAATGGGTGACGTGCGGCAACGAAATTGCGCGAAACCACCCCAAACATGAGTTTTTACCTAAAGTAGTGCATTGGGCATGTTCGTTGCGAAAAACGAAGAATTGGTTCCGATGGCGAAAACACGTGCTTTTTATGCAACCCGACACCCGTTTTCGGAATGGGTGACGTGTGGCAACGAAATTGCGCGAAACCACCCAAAACATGAGTTTTGGACCTAAAGTAGTGGATTGGGCATGTTCGTTGTGAAAAACAAAGAAATGGTTACGGTGGCAAAAACTCGTGCTTTGTATGCACCCCGACACCCGTTTTTGGAATGGGTGACGTGCTGCAACGATATAGCGCGAAACCACCCCAAACATGAGTTTTGGACCTAAAGTAGAGGATTGGGCATGTTCGTTGCGAAAAACGAAAAATTGGTTCGGGTGGCAAAAACTCGTGCTTTGTATGCACCCCGACACCCGTTTTGGGAAAGGGTGACGTACGACAACGAAATTGCGCGAAACCACCCTGAACAAGAGTTTTGGACCTAAAGTAGTGGATTGGGTATGTTCGTTGCGAAAAACGAAGAAATGGTTCCGGTGGCGAAAACTCCTGCTTTGTATGCACCCGACACCCGTTTTCGGAATGGGTGACGTGCGGCAACGAAATTGCGCGAAACCACCCCAAACATGAGTTTTGGACCTAAAGTAGTGGATTGGGCATGTTCGTTGCGAAAAACGAAGAAATGGTTCCGGTGGCAAAAACTCGTGCTTTGTATGCACCCCGACACCCGTTTTTGGAATGGGTGACGTGCGGCAACGATATAGCGCAAAACCACCCCAAACATGAGTTTTGGACCTAAAGTAGCGGATTGGGCATGTTCGTTGCGAAAAACGAAGAATTGGTTCCGGTGGCAAAAACTCGTGCTTTGTATGCACCCCGACACCCGTTTTTGGAATGTGCGACGTGCGGCAACGATATAGCGCGAAACCACCCCAAACATGAGTTTTTACCTAAAGTAGTGGATTGGGCATGTTCGTTGCGAAAAACGAAGAATTGGTTCCGGTGGCAAAAACTCGTGCTTTGTATGCACCCCGACACCCGTTTTCGGAATGTGTGACGTGCGGCAACGAAATTGCGCGAAACCACCCCAAACATGAGTTTTTACCTAAAGTAGTGGATTGGGTATGTTCGTTGCGAAAAACGAAGAAATGGTTCCGGTGGTGAAAACTCATGCTTTGTATGCACCCGACACCCGTTTTCGGAATGGGTGACGTGCGGCAACAAAATAGTTTGAAACCATCCCAAACATGAGTTTTGGACCTAAAGTAGTGGATTGGGCATGTTCGTTGCGAAAAACGAAGAATTGGTTCCGGTGGGAAAAACTCGTGCTTTGTATGCACCCCGTCACCCGTTTTGGGAATGGGTGACGTACGACAACGAAATTGCGCGAAACCACCCCAAACATGAGTTTTGGACCTAAAGTAGTGGATTGGGCATGTTCGTTGCGAAAAACGAAGAAATGGTTCTGGTAGCGAAAACTCATGCTTTGTATGCACCCGACACCCGTTTTCGGAATGGGTGACGTGCGGCAACGAAATTGCGCGAAACCACCCCAAACATGAGTTTTTACCTAAAGTAGTGCATTGGGCATGTTCGTTGCGAAAAACGAAGAATTGGTTCCGATGGCGAAAACACGTGCTTTTTATGCAATCCGACACCCGTTTTCGGAATGGGTGACGTGTGGCAACGAAATTGCGCGAAACCACCCCAAACATGAGTTTTGGACCTAAAGTAGTGGATTGGGCATGTTCGTTGCGAAAAACAAAGAAATGGTTACAGTGGCAAAAACTCGTGCTTTGTATGCACCCCGACACCCGTTTTCGGAATGGGTGACGTGCTGCAACGATATAGCGCGAAACCACCCCAAACATGAGTTTTGGACCTAAAGTAGAGGATTGGGCATGTTCGTTGCGAAAAAACGAAAAATTGGTTCCGGTGGCAAAAACTCGTGCTTTGTATGCACCCCGACACCCGTTTTGGGAAAGGGTGACGTACGACAACGAAATTGCGCGAAACCACCCTGAACAAGAGTTTTGGACCTAAAGTAGTGGATTGGGTATGTTCGTTGCGAAAAACGAAGAAATGGTTCCGGTGGCGAAAACTCCTGCTTTGTATGCACCCGACACCCGTTTTCGGAATGGGTGACGTGCGGCAACGAAATTGCGCGAAACCACCCCAAACATGAGTTTTGGACCTAAAGTAGTGGATTGGGCATGTTCGTTGCGAAAAACGAAGAAATGGTTCCGGTGGCAAAAACTCGTGCTTTGTATGCACCCCGACACCCGTTTTTGGAATGGGTGACGTGCGGCAACGATATAGCGCAAAACCACCCCAAACATGAGTTTTAGACCTAAAGTAGCGGATTGGGCATGTTCGTTGCGAAAAACGAAGAATTGGTTCCGGTGGCAAAAACTCGTGCTTTGTATGCACCCCGACACCCGTTTTTGGAATGTGTGACGGGCGGCAACGATATAGCGCGAAACCACCCCAAACATGAGTTTTTACCTAAAGTAGTGGATTGGGCATGTTCGTTGCGAAAAACGAAGAATTGGTTCCGGTGGCAAAAACTCGTGCTTTGTATGCACCCCGACAACCGTTTTCGGAATGGGTGACGTGCGGCAACGTAAATGCGCGAAACCACCCCAAACATGAGTTTTGGACCTAAAGTAGTGGGTTAGGCATATTCGTTGTGAAAAACGAAGAAATGGTTCCGGTGGCAAAAACTCGTGTTTTGTATGCACCCCGACACCCGTTTTCGGAATGGGTGACGTGCGGCAACGATATAGCGCGAAACCACCCCAAACATGAGTTTTGGACCTAAAGTAGTGGATTGGGCATGTTCGTTGCGAAAAACGAAGAATTGGTTTCGGTGGCAAAAACTCGTGCTTTGTATGCACCCCGACACCCGTTTTCGGAATGTGTGACGTGCGGCAACGAAATTGCGCGAAACCACCCCAAACATGAGTTTTTACCTAAAGTAGTGGATTGGGCATGTTCGTTGCGAAAAACGAAGGAATGGTTCCGGTGGTGAAAACTCATGCTTTGTATGCACCCGACACCCGTTTTCGGAATGGGTGACGTGCGGCAACAAAATAGCTTGAAACCACCCCAAACATGAGTTTTGGACCTAAAGTAGTGGATTGGGCATGTTCGTTGCGAAAAACGAAGAATTGGTTTCGGTGGGAAAAACTCGTGCTTTGTATGCACCCCGTCACCCGTTTTGGGAATGGGTGACGTACGACAACGAAATTGCGCGAAACCACCCCAAACATGAGTTTTGGACCTAAAGTAGTGGATTGGGCATGTTCGTTGCGAAAAACGAAGAAATGGTTCTGGTAGCGAAAACTCATGCTTTGTATGCACCCGACACCCGTTTTCGGAATGGGTGACGTGCGGCAACGTAAATGCGCGAAACCACCCCAAACATGAGTTTTTACCTAAAGTAGTGCATTGGGCATGTTCGTTGCGAAAAACGAAGAATTGGTTCCGATGGCGAAAACACGTGCTTTTTATGCAACCCGACACCCGTTTTCGGAATGGGTGACGTGTGGCAACGAAATTGCGCGAAACCACCCCAAACATGAGTTTTGGACCTAAAGTAGTGGATTGGGAATGTTCGTTGCGAAAAACAAAGAATTGGTTACAGTGGCAAAAACTCGTGCTTTGTATGCACCCCGACACCCGTTTTCGGAATGGGTGACGTGCTGCAACGATATAGCGCGAAACCACCACAAACATGAGTTTTGGACCTAAAGTAGAGGATTGGGCATGTTCGTTGCGAAAAACGAAGAATTGGTTCCGGTGGCAAAAACTCGTGCTTTGTATGCACCCCGACACCCGTTTTGGGAAAGGGTGACGTACGACAACGAAATTGCGTGAAACCACCCTGAACATGAGTTTTGGACCTAAAGTAGTGGATTGGGTATGTTCGTTGCGAAAAACGAAGAAATGGTTCCGGTGGCGAAAACTCCTGCTTTGTATGCACCCGACACCCGTTTTCGGAATGGGTGACATGCGGCAACGAAATTGCGCGAAACCACCCCAAACATGAGTTTTGGACCTAAAGTAGTGGATTGGGCATGTTCGTTGCGAAAAACGAAGAAATGGTTCTGGTGGCAAAAACTCGTGCTTTGTATGCACCCCGACACCCGTTTTTGGATTGGGTGACGTGCGGCAACGATATAACGCGAAACCACCCCAAACATGAGTTTTAGACCTAAAGTAGCGGATTGGGCATGTTTGTTGCGAAAAACGAAGAATTGGTTCCGGTGGCAAAAACTCGTGCTTTGTATGCACACCCGTTTTTGGAATGTGTGACGTGCGACAACGATATAGCGCGAAACCACCCCAAACATGAGTTTTTACCTAAAGTAGTGGATTGGGCATGTTCGTTGCGAAAAACGAAGAATTGGTTCCGGTGGCAAAAACTCGTGCTTTGTATGCACCCCGACACCCGTTTTCGGAATGGGTGACGTGCGGCAACGTAAATGCGCGAAACCACCCCAAACATGAGTTTTGGACCTAAAGTAGTGGGTTAGGCATATTCGTTGTGAAAAACGAAGAAATGGTTCCGGTGGCAAAAACTCGTGTTTTGTATGCACCCCGACACCCGTTTTCGGAATGGGTGACGTGCGGCAACGATATAGCGCGAAACCACCCCAAACATGAGTTTTGGACCTAAAGTAGTGGATTGGGCATGTTCGTTGCGAAAAACGAAGAATTGGTTTCGGTGGCAAAAACTCGTGCTTTGTATGCACCCCGACACCCGTTTTCGGAATGTGTGACGTGCGGCAACGAAATTGCGCGAAACCACCCCAAACATGAGTTTTTACCTAAAGTAGTGGATTGAGCATGTTCGTTGCGAAAAACGAAGAAATGGTTCCGGTGGTGAAAACTTATGCTTTGTATGCACCCGACACCCGTTTTCGGAATGGGTGACGTGCGGCAACAAAATAGCTTGAAACCACCCCAAACATGAGTTTTGGACCTAAAGTAGTGGATTGGGCATGTTCGTTGCGAAAAACGAAGAATTGGTTCCGGTGGGAAAAACTCGTGCTTTGTATGCACCCCGTCACCCATTTTGGGAATGGGTGACGTACGACAACGAAATTGCGCGAAACCACCCCAAACATGAGTTTTGGACCTAAAGTAGTGGATTGGGCATGTTCGTTGCGAAAAACGAAGAAATGGTTCTGGTAGCGAAAACTCATGCTTTGTATGCACCCGACACCCGTTTTCGGAATGGGTGACGTGCGGCAACGAAATTGCGCGAAACCACCCCAAACATGAGTTTTTACCTAAAGTAGTGCATTGGGCATGTTCGTTGCGAAAAACGAAGAATTGGTTCCGATGGCGAAAACACGTGCTTTTTATGCAACCTGACACCCGTTTTCGGAATGGGTGACGTGTGGCAACGAAATTGCGCGAAACCACCCCAAACATGAGTTTTGGACCTAAAGTAGTGGATTGGGCATGTTCGTTGCGAAAAACAAAGAAATGGTTACAGTGGCAAAAACTCGTGCTTTGTATGCACCCCGACACCCGTTTTCGGAATGGGTGACGTGCTGCAACGATATAGCGCGAAACCACCCCAAACATGAGTTTTGGACCTAAAGTAGAGGATTGGGCATGTTCTTTGCGAAAAACGAAAAATTGGTTCCGGTGGCAAAAACTCGTGCTTTGTATGCACCCCGACACCCGTTTTGGGAAAGGGTGACGTACGACAACGAAATTGCGCGAAACCACCCTGAACAAGAGTTTTGGACCTAAAGTAGTGGATTGGGTATGTTCGTTGCGAAAAACGAAGAAATGGTTCCGGTGGCGAAAACTCCTGCTTTGTATGCACCCGACACCCGTTTTCGGAATGGGTGACGTGCGGCAACGAAATTGCGCGAAACCACCCCAAACATGAGTTTTGGACCTAAAGTAGTGGATTGGGCATGTTCGTTGCGAAAAACGAAGAAATGGTTCCGGTGGCAAAAACTCGTGCTTTGTATGCACCCCGACACCCGTTTTTGGAATGGGTGACGTGCGGCAACGATATAGCGCAAAACCACCCCAAACATGAGTTTTAGACCTAAAGTAGCGGATTGGGCATGTTCGTTGCGAAAAACGAAGAATTGGTTCCGGTGGCGAAAACTCATGCTTTGTATGCACCCGACACCCGTTTTCGGAATGGGTGACGTGCGGCAACGAAATTGCGCGAAACCACCCCAAACATGAGTTTTTACCTAAAGTAGTGCATTGGGCATGTTCGTTGCGAAAAACGAAGAATTGGTTCCGATGGCGAAAACACGTGCTTTTTATGCAACCCGACACCCGTTTTCGGAATGGGTGACGTGTGGCAACGAAATTGCGCGAAACCACCCCAAACATGAGTTTTGGACCTAAAGTAGTGGATTGGGCATGTTCGTTGCGAAAAACAAAGAAATGGTTACGGTGGCAAAAACTCGTGCTTTGTATGCACCCCGACACACGTTTTCGGAATGGGTGACGTGCTGCAACGATATAGCGCGAAACCACCCCAAACATGAGTTTTGGACCTAAAGTAGAGGATTGGGCATGTTCGTTGCGAAAAACGAAAAATTGGTTCCGGTGGCAAAAACTCGTGCTTTGTATGCACCCCGACACCCGTTTTGGGAAAGGGTGACGTACGACAACGAAATTGCGCGAAACCACCCTGAACATGAGTTTTGGACCTAAAGTAGTGGATTGGGTATGTTCGTTGCGAAAAACGAAGAAATGGTTCCGGTGGCGAAAACTCCTGCTTTGTATGCACCTGACACCCGTTTTCGGAATGGGTGACGTGCGGCAACGAAATTGCGCGAAACCACCCCAAACATGAGTTTTGGACCTAAAGTAGTGGATTGGGCATGTTCGTTGCGAAAAACGAAGAAATGGTTCCGGTGGCAAAAACTCGTGCTTTGTATGCACCCCAACACCCGTTTTTGAAATGGGTGACGTGCGGTAACGATATAGCGCGAAACCACCCCAAACATGAGTTTTGGACCTAAAGTAGTGGATTGGGCATGTTCGTTGCGAAAAACGAAGAATTGGTTCCGGTGGCAAAAACTCGTGCTTTGTATGCACCCCGACACCCGTTTTTGGAATGTGTGACGTGCGGCAACGATATAGCGCGAAACCACCCCAAACATGAGTTTTTACCTAAAGTAGTGGATTGGGCTTGTTCGTTGCGAAAAACGAAGAATTGGTTCCGGTGGCAAAAACTCGTGCTTTGTATGCACCCCGACACCCGTTTTCGGAATGGGTGACGTGCGGCAACGTAAATGCGCGAAACCACCCCAAACATGAGTTTTGGACCTAAAGTGATGCGGACATCAACACCAACACGAGCACATTTACACCAGCAGCACCTTCTCCAGCCCAGGCGCCACCCCTTCCACCTGGGCCAGTGACTCGGGCCCGTGCAAGAGAATTGAACTACATCATGTTGTTAAAGAACGAAGGCCCGGAAGAATAGACGACCAGCCCAATTGCGGCCCATAATGGACGACCTAGGGTTGGCCGCCCCTAGGTGCTGCGCCCCCTCTCTATTTAAACAGGAGCTGCGCCTCCTTTGTTCTTCGAGTTTTGTTTTACGTTAGCCTTAGCTACTCTCGAACACACGCAAATCTGCACTGTCTTTGTGTATTCAGAACTCCACCCTCGAGTAATAGATTAGATTGCTCGCATCTTTTTCTTGTTCGTTCTTCGATTGCGCACAGGAAACGATCTTCGTGATCAGGCCGATCTCGCATCAGCAAGGTCGGTAACCACAGGGAGTTGGTTCAGCGATTGCATTGGCGCCTCGGGCTTGCTCGTCGTAGTCGGATCGCAAGGGTCATCTTCCGCCAAATCGGAATTATCTCCTCTCGCCGAAAGATCGGGCACCTCAGCTACATCAATTGGTATCAGATTTCCAGGTTGATCGGTGAGGTACTGATGAACCCAACGGGTAGAAGGGTGCCCGATCTTTCGATGAGAGATGATGGAGGTGGAAAACTTGTTGGAGAACGACGTTGGCTGCCCGACCACAACCAAGATGGTGTGGCGTCTTGAGCGACAGGTACACCGTCTCCTGATAACTACGATTTGGGGTGGAGGTCGACGTTGTGCTATCCGACTACAACAACCACAAGGGTGCTGCGCCTTAGCGATAGTTACACCGGCTCCTGTTGTTGCTGCTCTTGCCGTGCCAAGAACAGCCTTGAACCTGCAAGCAATCGAGAACAAGCAAGAACAAGATAACAAGCAAACACGCACGGATCTGATAAAGTTGGGGTCCCGTTTCAAGTATTCGGGTGGTCTAGCCGACACACGCGTTTACAAGGAAGTAGCAAAGGCTAAACTTACATCAAACAAAACCCAAGTTCTTTGGTGGCTGCTAGTTGCTTAAATAGAGAAATAGGAAGAAGGAATTCTGGTGGAGTCATGAAGTTCCCTCGGCAGTTCCTGGACGCCTCGGGTGTAGTCTCCCATTAATTCTTGATCCAGCAGCAAGTAGACGAAGGGAGCTTTCCAACAAGTATTTATTTGCATTAAACGGCCTTGGAAGTTGGAAGATATGCCCCATTTAAACTTGTACTTGATGCTGTTACGAAATCCTCTCGGGTGCAGCAGCCTTTATTGCCTTGTTGCCTTCTCCAGTCCAAGATGGTTCACCTCCCAAACACTTGGTCCCCAATCAACTTCTTTGTTCCTCAAAGCCTTCCTTGCACCCTTAACACCTCGCTTAATCCATGTAAGAAGTTCTACAAATAAAAGTATACACACTTTACGGCGCAATATCAATTCTTCAAATATATCGATGGTAGTTTTAATGTGGAAGAGTTTCACCTTCGCAGCAGGAGCCATTGACATGGTCATATCTGGGCACGTTATGTTCTCATCATTCTCCCCTTCTTGACAGCAAACTGTCCTCAGTTTTGCATCATGGTTGATGTTCATGACTAAGGTTTTATCATGATCTTCTAAAAAGAAACCTGAAACTTTTACTAAAGTACATGGAAACAATAATTTCTCCACTTCTTGAGAACATGCCAATATCTTATTTGTGCAAAGTGAAGAAACACTATATATTGATGAAATATAAACTCTATGCACTAAAAATTGTCCTGTATTGTTGTACTTGCCATCAAAGTAAAATATAGCATGAGAAGGACAAGGCATAGTTGACCTATCAAATAAAATATTGTCCAAATTACCGAGCTCACAAAGATCATCAAACTCAATATAGCCCCAAGTATTTAAAGAAGAGAGCAAATTTATTTCTTCAGTTTCATTTGCAATACAAATGACATGTTCCTTTTTAGCCAAAATGTTTGGTTCAATATCAGATGTAACATGTTCATTCACTAGTTGTTTCCTGAATAAAAGTGAATTATCCACCAACTCTTCGCTATCACAAGGGTCTGCAAACAATACTTCTTGTGATGATGGAAAAACAACATCAATTTTCTCTATTTTGTGCTCTTGTTCAGCATGTAGAGGAGACAAAAAAGAGGAACTATGTGTCGCATGTTCGGTGCATGTATAATTGTATAACACGATCTCTTTTTCAGCTTTACATGCAAGCAAAAACAAGTGAGAAAGGTGTCCATAAGTTTCATGCATGACCATAGTATGAATTTCAGAATTGAGTCCGTTTGTAAACCTTGTCATTACATCTTCCATGCATTCATCTAAACCAGCAAACGTGGTACAAATTTTAAAATCATGATAATATTCTTTCACGGTCCTAGCCCCCTGCTTTAACGTGTCTAATTTAGAAAGCAAATGATCAGCATAGTATGTAGGAATGAATGCACATCTAAAATGAAGTTTGAAGTCTTCCCAAGACTGTGGAACGTTGTTATGCCTACAAATATATTTCCATTCCATCAATGCATGCTTAGTTAACACATTAGAGGCAATATAAATCTTTTGTTTTTGAGATAGATCATACTCATCAAATTCCTTATCTACCTTGAGCTCCCAATCAATGTATGCATGAGGATCGAATTTACCGGCATATGAAGGTAAGTGTTGAATGATGCCTTGAATATAATGTTCGGTTGGCTCAAAAATCTCCAGATCACCTGCCATATTTAGTAAAGACAAGAAACAATAAAAAATATCTTTGATCCTATAAACTACTAGAAATCATTGTTGTAATCTCTCACTCTCAAACTGGTTAAACAAGTTCTTACAAATTCTCACCACGCAATACAGGAGGTGCCGGCAAACAGCAAGAACAGCAACAGTGGCTACTAGCACAACCTGGTGGTGTTGTAGAAAAATTTGTGGATTTATAGGTGGCTGCTAAAACAATAGTTCCAAGGAATAGCTAGTACCACGTTAGCCACAACAAGTTGAATAAACGTTCCACAATGGTGTTGTGCTGGTCCTAGTCCAAACCGTAATAGAGACGCGAGCCGTTACACAAATGATTTCACCAAATACTCAAAACAGCAAGCTAACTTATAAACTTGTGAAACAGTGGCACACAAACTGTCTTTTTTTTGTTGCACATGGAATTTTATCTACCAATATTCTTACTGCGGTTTTTTTTCTCTTTTTTGTACGTGCTTTTTTTATGATCAGCGCGGCTTTTTTTGTGCACTTGCCTATTTCCTTTCCCTTGTTTTTTTGAACAACAGCTAGAGAACTAAAAATGGTGATCTAAACAAGGTGGCGCGAACTCGAAACTCTAGCAGCAAGAAACTTTAGACCAGCAACTCGACACAAATGCAGCAACCGTGAATTCAAAAAGTCAAAAACTAAGTAGTAAAGCAAAGGCTCAAAATGTTTTTAGGTGATTTTCTGCTCTAAATATATCTTTGGCAAAAGTGAACTGTAGGTAAATAAAATAAGGAAGATGGAGATCTCTCACCGAGCAACCTGAAATTTGATACCACTTGATGAACCCAACGGGTAGAAGGGTGCCCGATCTTTCGATGAGAGATGATGGAGGTGGAAAACTTGTTGGAGAACGACGTTGGCTGCCCGACTACCACAACCAAGATGGTGTGGCGCCTTGAGCGACAGGTACACCGTCTCCTGATAACTACGATTTGGGGTGGAGGTCGATGTTGTGCTATCCGACTACAACAACCACAAGGGTGCTGCGCCTTAGCGATAGTTACACCGGCTCCTGTTGTTGCTGCTCTTGCCGTGCCAAGAACAGCCTTGAACCTGCAAGCAATCGAGAACAAGCAAGAACAAGATAACAAGCAAACACGCACGGATCTGATAAAGTTGGGGTCCCGTTTCAAGTATTCGGGTGGTCTAGCCGACACACGCGTTTACAAGGAAGTAGCAAAGGCTAAACTTACATCAAACAAAACCCAAGTTCTTTGGTGGCTGCTAGTTGCTTAAATAGAGAAATAGGAAGAAGGAATTCTGGTGGAGTCATGAAGTTCCCTCGGCAGTTCCTGGACGCCTCGGGTGTAGTCTCCGATTAATTCTTGATCCAGCAGCAAGTAGACGAAGGGAGCTTTCCAACAAGTATTTATTTGCATTAAACGGCCTTGGAAGTTGGAAGATATGCCCCATTTAAACTTGTACTTGATGCTGTTACGAAATCCTCTCAGGTGCAGCAGCCTTTATTGCCTTGTTGCCTTCTCCAGTCCAAGATGGTTCACCTCCCAAACACTTGGTCCCCAATCAACTTCTTTGTTCCTCAAAGCCTTCCTTGCACCCTTAACACCTCGCTTAATCCATGTAAGAAGTTCTACAAATAAAAGTATACACACTTTACGGCGCAATATCAATTCTTCAAATATATCGATGGTAGTTTTAATGTGGAAGAGTTTCACCTTCGCAGCAGGAGCCATTGACATGGTCATATCTGGGCACGTTATGTTCTCATCAGGTACCTTCCGTAAACCGGGCATAACTTTTCGCTCGGGTGTCCAAAAAATCTGAAATTTTTACAGGAGCTTGTTGACACCATTCTGAGCCCGGCCAAACTCACCTTCGGTCTGTTTGGTTTCGACAAAATTGTCAAAAAAATTCAGGAAAATAAAGAAAAAAATTCGTCAAAGTTCTCGCACGCTTTTCAGAGAACTTCCTGATTTTCTATAGACCACATCTGATATCTGTTTTAGGTGAAACTTCGTGTAGCTCCTATCTTGTTGCTTCTTGTGCTGAGAAAAATATCAAAAAAATCATACAAAAAAGAAAAACAAAATCACCTGTGATTTCTACTAGTGCCTTTTTGGCATCACTAGTACAATATTTACGGTACTGCCATTCTGCTAGTTCCATCCATGATGAGGACATTGCTGCCATTGATACAACCACACATCACTTCACCATTCGTAGCTAATCAGGGACCAATGACACGAGCTTGTGCACGTAAACTTATTTATAAGGTGAACTCGTTTCTTGCTGCTGAAGCTAATTCTTCTTTAAATGAGGTACTAAAGCCTTGCGATGACTTTATTATGTTTAGGTGTTTGGGAGGTGAACCATCTTGGACTGGAGAAGGCAACAAGGCAATAAAGGCTGTTGCACCCGAGAGGATTTCGTAACAGCATCAAGTACAAGTTTAAATGGGGCATATCTTCCAACTTCCAAGGCCGTTTAATGCAAATAAATACTTGTTGGAAAGCTCCCTTCGTCTACTTGCTGCTGGATCAAGAATTAATGGGAGACTACACCCGAGGCGTCCAGGAACTGCCGAGGGAACTTCATGACTCCACCAGAATTCCTTCTTCCTATTTCTCTATTTAAGCAACTAGTGGCCACCAAAGAACTTGGGTTTTTGTTTGATGTAAGTTTAGCCTTTGCTACTTCCTTGTAAACGCGTGTGTCGGCTAGACCACCCGGATACTTGAAACAGAACCCCAACTCTATCAGATCCGTGAGCGTCTGCTTTTTATCTTGTTCTTGCTTGTTCTCGATTGCTTGCAGGTTCAAGGCTGTTCTTGGCACGGCAAGAGCAGCAACAACAGGAGCCGGTGTAACTATCGCTAAGGCGCAGCACCCTTGTGGTTGTTGTAGTCGGATAGCACAACGTCGACCTCCACCCCAAATCGTAGTTATCTGGAGACGGTGTACCTGTCGCTCAAGGCGCCACACCATCTTGGTTGTGGTAGTCGGGCAGCCAACGTCGTTCTCCAACAAGTTTTCCACCTCCATCATCTCTCATCGAAAGATCGGGCACCCTTCTACCCGTTGGGTTTATCAAGTGGTATCAAATTTCAGGTTGCTCGGTGAGAGAACTCAATCTTACTTGTTTTATTTACCTACAGTCCACTTTTGCCCAAAGATATATTTAGATCAGAAATTCACCTAAAAACAGTTTGAGCCTTTGCTTTACTACTTAGTTTTAGACTTGTTGAATTCACGGTTGCTGCATTTGGGTCGAGTTGCTGGTCTAAAGTTTTCTTACCGCTAGAGTTTCGAGTTCGCGCCACCTTGTTTCAGTAACCAGTTTAGACCTCTTGCTGCAATTCAACCAAAAAGAAGAGAAAGCAAAAGGCGAGTGCATAAAAAAGCCGCACTAATCAGCAAAACAAAAAAAAGACACGTGCAAAAAAAGAGAGAGAAAAACCAGTTCTGAATTTTGGTAGATAAAATTTGTTAGTGCAACAAAACATAAGGCAGTTTGTGTGCCTTCTTTTTATAGTTTCAGAAATCAGATTGCTGTTCTGAGCTTTTGGTGATACTATTTGTGTAACGGCTCGCGTCTCTATTACGGTTTGGACTAGGACCAGCACAACACCATTGTAGAACGTTTTATTCATCTTGTTGTGGCTAACGTGGTACTAGCTATTCCTTGGAACTATTGAATTTGCAGCTACCTATAAATCCACAAATTTTTCTACAACACCACCAGGTTGTGCTAGTAGCCCCTGTTGTTGTTGTTCGTGCTATTTGCCAGCGCCTTCTGCTTTGCGCGGTGAGAACTTGTAAGAACTTGTTTAACCAGTTTGAGATTGAGAGATTACAACAATGATTCCTAGTAGTTTATAGAATCAAAGATATTTTTTATTGTTTCTTGTCTTTACTAAACATGGCAGGTGATATGGACATTTTTGACCCAACCGAACGTTATATTGGAGGCATCATTCAACACTTGCCTTCATATACCGGTAAATTCGATCCTCATGCATACATTGATTGGGAGCTCAAGGTAGATGAGGAATTCAATGAGCATGATCTATCTCAAAAACAAAAAAATTTATATTGCCTCTAATGTGTTAACTGAGCATGCATTGATGGAATGGAAATATATTTGTAGGCACAACAAAGTTCCACAGTCTTGGGAAGAATTCAAATTTCATTTTAGAGATGCATTCATTCCTGCATACTATGTTGATCACTTACTTTCTGAATTAGACACTTTGAAGCAGGGTGCTAGGACTGTAAAAGAATATTATCATGATTTTAAAATTTGTACCACGTTTGCTGGTTTAGATGAATGCATGGAAGATGTAATGACAAGGTTTACAAACGGACTCAATTCTGAAATTCATACTATGGTCATGCATGAAACTTATGGACACCTTTCTCACTTGTTTTTGCTTGCATGTAAAGCTGAAAAGGAGATCGTGTTATACAATTATACATGCACTGAACATGCGACACATAGTTCCTCTTTTTTGTCTCCTCTACATGCTGAACAAGAGCACAAAATAGAGAAAATTGATGTTGTTTTTCCGTCATCACAAGAAGTATTGTTTGCTGACCCTTGTGATAGCGAAGAGTTGGTGGATAATTCACTTTTATTCAGGAAACAACTAGTGAATGAATATGTTACATCTGATATTGAACCAAACATTTTGGCTAAAAAGGAACATGTCATTTGTATTGCAAACAAAACTGAAGAAATAAATTTGCTCTCTTCTTTAAATACTTGGGGCTATATTGAGTTTGATGATCTTTGTGAGCTCGGTAATTTGGACAATATTTTATTTGATAGGTCAACTATGCCTTGTCCTTCTCATGCTATATTTTACTTTGCTGGCAAGTACAACAATACAGGACAATTTTTAGTGCATAGAGTTTATATTTCATCAATATATAGTGTTTCTTCACATTGCACAAATAAGATATTGACATATTCTCAAGAAGTGGAGAAGTTATTGTTTCCATGTACTTTAGTAAAAGTTTCAGGTTTATCTTTAGAAGATCATGATAAAACCTTAGTCATGAACATCAATCATGATGCAACACAGAGGACAGTTTGCTGTCAAGAAGAGGAGAATGATGAGAACATAACCTGCTCAGATATGACCATGTCAATGGCTCCCGCTGCGAAGGTGAAACTCTTCCACATTATAACTACCATCGATATATTTGAAGAATTGATATTGCGCCGTAAAGTGTGTATACTTTTATTTGTAGAACTTCTTACATGGATCAAGCGATGTGTTAAGGGTACAAGGAAGGCTTTGAGGAACAAAGAAGTTGATTGGGGACCAAGTAATGATATTTCCAACATCCCCTAATCAGGCAATCACATCATAAGATTGACCACATACTTGGGTGAGGAGTACACGCTAGAGTCGAGGACGACTCTATTGTAAGAAGGGGAGGATGATAAGGACATCGCTGCCATTGATACAACCACACCAATGATCACTTCACCATTCGTAGCTAATCAGAGACCAATGACACGAGCTTGTGCACGTAAACTTAATTATAAGGTGAACTCGTTTCTGGCTGCTGAAGCTAATTATTCTTTAAATGTGGTACTAAAGCCTTGCTACGACTTTATTATGGTCAGGTGTTTGGGAGGTGAACCATCTTGGAGTGGAGAAAACAACAAAGCAATAAAAGCTGTTGCACCCGAGATAGTTTCGTAACTGCAGCAAGTGCATGTTAAAGAGGGCATATCTTTCAACTCCCAAGGTTGTTTAAAGCAAATAAGCACTTGTTGGAAAGGTCTCTTGGTCTACTTTCTAGTGGATCAAGAGTTAACGAGAGATCAGACAATAAGCGTCCAGAAACTGCCAAGTGAACTCCTGCTCTACCCAAGTCAATTTCGTAACTGCAGCATGCACCAAATTAAATGGAGCATAACTTTCCACTCCCAAGGTTGTTTAGTGCAAATAACTACTTGTTGGAAAGCTCTCTTCGTCTACTTTCATGTGCGTCAAGAATCAATGACAGAAACCAAACGAGGCGTCCAGAAACTGCCGAGAGAGTTTCGTTCTCCATTAGAACTCCTTTCTATTCCTTTATTTAAGCAACTAGCAGCCACCAAAGAACTTGGGGTTTTGTTTGATGTAAGTTTAGCCTTTGCTACTTCCTTGTAAACGCGTGTGTCGGCTAGACCACCCGAATACTTGAAACAGGACCCCAACTTTATCAGATCCGTGCGTGTTTGCTTGTTATCTTGTTCTTGCTTGTTCTCGATTGCTTGCAGGTTCAAGGCTGTTCTTGGCACGGCAAGAGCAGCAACAACAGGAGCCGGTGTAACTATCGCTAAGGCGCAGCACCCTTGTGGTTGTTGTAGTCGGATAGCACAACGTCGACCTCCACCCCAAATCGTAGTTATCAGGAGACGGTGTACCTGTCGCTCAAGGCGCCACACCATCTTGGTTGTGGTAGTCGGGCAGCCAACGTCGTTCTCCAACAAGTTTTTCCACCTCCATCATCTCTCATCGAAAGATCGGGCACCCTTCTACCCGTTGGGTTCATCAATCCATCCTTTGCACCTGTGGCCAGCAATATAGTTTCGTGTTTTGCACTATAATTCAACTTTGCATTATTGTTTGATCGTGCTAATCCTTGACTTGAGTGCAGCCTACCCAAAACTCCACATATTTCTACGACGAGAAGGTTTCTGTTTCGCCAGGCAATCGCTCATCCAATCTTTCACCGGTTCCACCTGTTGGTTGCAGTTCACCACTGTGGCTTGGTAAGAACGGATAAGAACTTGATAACAGCACTAGTGTGAGCGCCTTGTGAGCAGTACACCCCTGTTTTTGTCGTTGGTTTTTCTCCTTTTGGTGTTTTGGTGTTTGCGCTAACTATGGCAGGAGCACACGACATGGTGGATGCCCAGTTGCAGGAAGTAAGGGGACAAGTTGATGGACTTGCTGCTGACATTAGGACAATGCATGAACGGCTTGATTCAACGATCACTTCGACGACCGAGCGTTTCAACCAACTTGACCTTGCTCAAACGGCGACTCGCACCACACTCGACACCATCCTGGCACGCCTTGATGCGTTGACCACAAAGATGGAGCAGGAATACGGTGGTGACACAGAGCAGGACGATGGAGATCGCCGTGGTCGTGCACGTCGTGTGGTTCGTCATCCCCCTAATGACTTATTTTCTAAGATTAAATTTAAAATTCCATCTTTTAATGGTAAATATGATCCTGCTGCATATCTTGATTGGGAATTGGAGGTAGAACAGAAATTTTCATGCCATGATATTCCTGCTAATAGCCAAGTGAAGGCTGCCATTAGTGAATTTACTGATTTTGCTTTAATTTGGTGGCGTGAGTATAAACAAAAACTTCCCATTAACAGTGTCATTACTTGGACCCAATTAAAAACTGCCATGCGCCACAGATTTGTTCCTTCCTATTATGCTCGTGATTTGCTTAACAAAATGCAGCGTTTTCAACAAGGTTCACAGTCTGTTGAGGAATATTACCAGGAGTTACAAAAGGGTATGCTTCGTTGTGGTTTGGTTGAGTCGGATGACGCTGCTATGGCGCGTTTTCGTGGTGGTTTGAACAGGGAAATTCAGGATATACTTGATTATAAGGATTATTTTGATATAACCACATTGTTTGAGTATGCTTGCAAAGCTGAACGTGAAGTGCAGGGACGACGATCAAAGACATATACTAACTCTCTTGCAGGCCGGGGTCCAACACACAGCTCAACTCCTTCCAGCCCTGCACCTTCTACGCCTAGCACTACATCGCGCACAGGGACGACCAAGCCAGTGGCGCCCCCTGCCAAAGGCGCCGCTTCTTCCACAGGACGTACACGGGATATTCAGTGCCATCGTTGCAGAGGGTTTGGGCATATGATTCGGGACTGCCCAAACAAGCGTACCTTGCTTATACGTGACAATGGTGAGTACTCTTCAGCCAGTGATTCTGAGGAAACTAGTCATGCTATGATTGCCACTAACCATGCAGAAAATGAGGAAGTCCACGTTGATCCCATCGACGCCGATAGGTATGAGAGTCTTGTTGTGCAGCGCGTTCTCAGCACACAGGTTGCCCAGGCCGAAAAAAATCAGCGACACACTCTATTCCATACCAAGGGCGTCGTGCACGAACGGTCGATTCGCATCATCATCGATAGTGGCAGCTGCAACAATTTGGCAAGTACAGCGTTGGTAGAGAAATTATCCTTGCCCACTCGCACACATCCACATCCATATCACATTCAATGGCTTAATGATGGTGGTAAAATAAAGGTAACACGTTCGGTACGTGTCCCCTTTTCGCTGGGTTCTTATTCTGATTATGCTGATTGCAATGTTATTCCTATGGAAGCATGCTCTTTGTTATTGGGTCGACCTTGGCAATATGATACTGATAGTTTACATCATGGTCGTTCAAATCATTATTCTTTCATGTTTAAAGGCCAGAAAATAATTATACATCCAATGACCCCTGACCAAATTTTGAAAGATGATCTTACTAGGGCTGCTAAAACTGCACAACAAGTCAAATCGACATCAACCGCACCTATTAAATCTGAAATCAAGTTGCACTCTCCTGTTTTACTTGCTACACGTGCTGATTTTGATGATCTCCATGAAGCTCATATGCCCTGTTATGCACTTGTATGCTCGCGCATGCTTGTTCCGCTTGATGATGCACCGTCTTTGGATATACCCCCTGCTGTTGTTAACCTTTTGCAGGAGTATGCTGATGTTTATCCTACGGACTTACCACCGGGTCTTCCTCCCCTCCGTGGCATTGAGCATCAGATCGATCTCATCCCCGGCGCTTCTCTTCCGAACCGCGCCCCGTACCGTACAAATCCAGAGGAGACGAAGGAGATCCAGCGCCAGGTGCAGACGCTGCTTGATAAGGGTTACATTCGTGAGTCTCTTAGCCCTTGCTCGGTTCCTGTTTTACTCGTTCCAAAGAAAGATGGGTCATGGCGTATGTGCGTAGATTGTCGTGCTATTAATAACATCACAGTTCGTTATCGATATCCTATTCCACGCCTTGATGATATGTTAGATGAGCTTAGTGGTGCCGTTATTTTCTCTAAGGTTGATTTGCGTAGCGGTTACCATCAGATTAGAATGAAACTCGGTGATGAATGGAAAACGGCTTTTAAAACGAAATTTGGTTTATATGAATGGTTGGTTATGCCATTTGGATTGACTAATGCTCCCAGCACCTTTATGCGTTTAATGAACGAAGTTCTACGGGCCTTCATAGGTTTGTTTGTTGTTGTTTATTTTGATGATATCCTTATTTACAGCAAGTCTATAGAGGAGCATTTAGAACATTTGCGTGCTGTTTTTGATGCTTTGCGTGCTGCTCGCTTGTGATGTAGCTGAGGTGCCCGATCTTTCGGCGAGTAGAGATAATTCCGATTTGGCGGAAGATGACCCTTGCGATCCGACTACGACGAGCAAGCCCGAGGCGCCAATGCAATCGCTGAACCAACTCCCTGTGGTTACCGACCTTGCTGATGCGAGATCGGCCTGATCACGAAGATCGTTTCCTGTGCGCAATCGAAGAACGAACAAGAAAAAGATGCGAGCAATCTAATCTATTACTCGAGGGTGGAGTTCTGAATACACGAAGACAGCGCAGATTTGCGTGTGTTCGAGAGTAGCTAAGGCTAACGTAAAACAAAACTCAAGGAATAAAGGAGGCGCAGCTCCTGGATAAATAGAGAGGGGGGCGCAGCCCCTAGGGGCGGCCAACCCTAGGTCGTCCATTATGGGCCGCAGTTGGGCTGGTCGTCTATTCTTCCGGGCCTTCGTTCTTTAACAACATAATGTAGTTCAATTCTCTTGCACGGGCCCGAGTCACTGGCCCAGGTGGAAGGGGTGGCGCCTGGACTTGGGAAGATGGTGCCTGGGCTGGAGAAGGTGCTGCTGGTGTAGATGTGCTCGTGTTGGTGTTGATGTCCTCATCATCCTCCCCTTCTTGAACTGAAGTCGTCCTCGACGGCAACTCCTCGTCTTCTCCCGCATACGGTTTCAAATCTGCAACATTAAAACTAGTGGAAACACCAAACTCCGCAGGTAGGTCGAGGGTATAAGCATTATCATTAATCTTGGTTAGTATCTTAAAAGGACCAGCAGCACGAGGCATCAATTTAGAACGACGCAAAGTAGGAAAACGATCCTTTCTCAAATGCAACCAAACCATATCACCAGGTTCAAAAGTAACTAGTTTCCGGCCTTTACTACCAGTAATCTGATATTTAGCATTAGCAGCAGCAATGTTTTGTTGAGTTTGTTCATGGAGATTAATCATTTGTTCAACATGTGCAAGAGCATCTATGTGTGGGGCGTCCGCAGCATCAAGCGAAAACAAAGCAATAGGCGCCCTAGGAATGTAACCATAAACAATTTGAAAAGGGCACATCTTTGTAGAAGAATGGGTTGCATGATTATAAGCAAACTCAACATGAGGCAAGCAATCCTCCCAACGTTTCAAATTTTTGTCTAAAACAGCCCTAAGCATGGTAGACAAAGTTCGATTAACTACCTCAGTTTGACCATCAGTCTGAGGGTGACAAGTGGTGCTAAACAGCAATTTAGTTCCCAATTTATTCCACAGAGATCTCCAAAAATGACTCAGAAACTTAGCATCACGATCCGAGACTATTGTATTGGGAATACCGTGCAAACGAATAATCTCTCTAAAAAAACAATTCAGCAACATTGCTAGCATCATCAGTCTTATGACAAGGTATGAAATGAGCCATTTTGGAGAATCGATCAACAACCACAAAAATGCTATCCCTCCCCTTCTTAGTTCTAGGCAATCCCAAAACAAAATCCATCGAAATATCAATCCAAGGGGAAGTAGGAACAGGCAAAGGCATATACAAACCATGGTTGTTCAACCGTGACTTAGCTTTCTGACAAGTAGTGCAGCGTGCAACAAGGCGCTCAACATCAGCGCGCATCCGAGGCCAAAAGAAGTGGGCAGCCAACACCTCATGTGTCTTGTAGACGCCAAAGTGCCCCATGAGACCGCCTCCATGTGCTTCCTGTAACAACAAAAGACGAACCGAGCTAGCTGGAACACACAGCTTGTTAGCGCGAAACAGGAACCCATCCTGTATGTGAAATTTGCCCCATGGTTTCCCATTAATACAATGGCCGAAAGCATCTTTAAAATCAGCATCATCAACATATTGATCTTTCACAGTGTGCAAACCAAAGATTTTAAAATCTAACTGTGACAGCATGGTATAGCGACGAGACAAAGCATCAGCAATAACATTGTCCTTCCCGTTCTTGTGTTTAATAATGTAAGGAAAGGACTCAATGAATTCTACCCATTTAGCATGACGACGGTTTAGATTTGTTTGGGTACGAATATGTTTTAAAGCCTCATGATCAGAATGGATTATAAACTCACGATGCCAAAGATAGTGCTGCCATGTATGCAAAGTGCGCACTAAAGCGTAAAGCTCCTTATCATAAGTAGAATATTTCAGACTAGCACCGCTTAATTTTTCACTAAAATAAGCAACTGGTTTTCCTTCTTGTAACAAAACAGCACCTAGCCCAATACCGCTAGCATCGCATTCAAGCTCAAACACTTTATTAAAATCAGGCAATTGCAATAGGGGAGCTTGGGTTAACTTATCTTTCAAAGTGCTGAACGCTTCCTCCTGGGAATCACTCCAAGCAAATGGCACATCTTTCTTTGTAAGCTCATGTAGAGGCGCTGCAATGGAGCTAAAATCACGAACAAATCTGCGGTAGAAACCGGCAAGTCCAAGAAAGCTCCGAATTTGTGTGACCGTCGTCGGTGTAGGCCACTCCCGAATGGCAGCAATCTTGCTGCTATCCACCTCAATGCCCTGTGGAGTAACAACATAACCAAGAAACGAGACACGTCGTGTACAAAAGATGCATTTTTCCATGTTAGCAAATAACTGGGCAGCACGCAATGCATCAAAAACAGCACGTAAATGTTCCAAATGCTCTTTCTTAGATTTGCTGTAAATAAGAATATCATCAAAATAAACAACCACAAACAATCCTATGAAGGGCCTTAGAACTTCATTCATCACTCGCATAAAAGTGCTGGGAGCATTAGTCAATCCAAACGGCATAACCAACCATTCATATAAACCAAATTTCGTTTTAAAAGCCGTTTTCCATTCATCACCCAGTTTCATTCTAATCTGGTGGTAACCACTACGCAAATCAATCTTAGTGAAAATAATGGCACCACTAAGCTCATCTAGCATATCATCAAGGCGTGGTATAGGATATCGATAACGAATAGTGATGTTATTAATAGCACGACAGTCTACACACATACGCCATGACCCATCTTTCTTGGGAACAAGTAACACAGGAACAGAGCAAGGGCTAAGAGACTCACGAATGTATCCCTTGTCAAGCAACGCCTGTACCTGGCGCTGAATCTCCTTCGTCTCATCCGGATTTGTACGGTACGGTGCGCGGTTCGGAAGCTGTGCGCCGGGAATGAGGTCGATCTGGTGCTCAATGCCACGAAGTGGTGGGAGACCCGGTGGTAAGTCTTTGGGGAAGACATCAGCGTACTCCTGCAAAAGGTTAGCAACCATAGGGGGAATAGCCAAAGATGGTGCATCATCAAGTGAAATGAGGACACTAGAGCATATAAGTGCATAGCATGGCAAATGAGCACCGTGTAGATCATCAAAATCAGCACGTGTAGCAAGTAAAACAGGAGACTTCAACTTGATTTCAGAAGGGACAGAGGGCGATGGATCAAGTTGTTTAGCAGTTATAGCAGCTCGGGCAAGATCATCTTTAACAATTTGTTCAGGTGTCATTGGATGTATAATTATTTTCTGACCCTTAAAAATGAAAGAATAATGATTCGAACGACCATGATGCAAGCTATCAGTATCATATTGCCAAGGTCGACCAAGTAACAAAGAGCATGCTTCCATGGGAATAACATCACAATCAACAAAATCAGAATAAGCACCCATGGAGAAAGGAACACGCACGGAACGTGTGATTTTTATTTTACCACCATCATTAAGCCATTGAATGTGATATGGGTTTGGATGCTTACGAGTGGGTAACGATAACTTTTCGACCAGCATGGTACTCGCCAAATTGTTGCAACTGCCACTGTCGATAATGATGCGAATTGACCGCTCCTGCACAACACCCTTTGTATGGAACAGAGTGTGTCGCTGATTCTTCTCGGGCAAAGCGACCTGTGTACTGAGAACACGCTGCACAACAAGACTTTCATACCTATCAGCGTCGCTCGGGTTGACATGTACCTCCGCCTTAGCTGCATGGTCAGTGGCAAGTAGTGCATGTTCAATTTCTTCAGAATCACTAGCGGAAGAGTACTCACCATCGTCACGAATGAGCAAAGTGCGCTTGTTTGGGCAGTCCCGAATCACATGGCCAAATCCTCTACAGCGATGACACTGAATATCCCGTGTACGACCTGTGGGTGGGGCAGTGCTGGCTGGTTTGGTCGTCTTCTCGCGTGGAGTAGTGGTGGACGTGGATGGCGCAGGGGGAACTGGTGCTGAGGTGGATGTCGAGCTTCGTCCTGCAAAAGGGTTAGAATATGGCTTCGAGCGGCGTCCCTGCACTTCACGTTCAGCTTTGCAAGCATATTCAAATAAAGTAGTCATATCATAATATTCCTTATAATCAAGTATATCTTGGATTTCGCGGTTTAAACCACCACGAAAACGTGCCATAGCAGCGTCGTTGTCCTCTAATATCCCACAACGAATCATACCTTTTTGTAACTCCTGGAAATAGTCCTCAACAGATTGAGAACCTTGCTGAAAACGCTGCATTTTATTAAGCAAATCACGAGCATAATACGAAGGCACAAATCGATGTCGCATCGCAGCTTTCAACTGATCCCAAGTGGTTGGAATGGTAGGGGGATGTTTTATTTTAAACTCACGCCACCAAATTAAAGCAAAATCAGTAAATTCACTAATAGCAGCTTTAACCTGAGAATGTGCAGCAATATCATGGCATGAAAATTTTTGTTCAACCTCTAACTCCCAATCAAGATATGCAGCAGGATCATATTTGCCATTAAAAGGTGGAATTTTAAATTTAATCTTAGAAAATAAGTCATTAGGGGGATGACGAACCACACGGCGTGCACGACCACGGCGATCTCCATCTTCCCACTCAGTGTCACCGCCGTAGTCCTGCTCCATCTTTGTTGTCAACGCATCAAGGCGTGCCAGGATGGTGTCGAGTGTGGTGCGAGTCGCTGTTTAAGCAAGGTCAAGCTGGTTGAAACGCTCGGTCGTCGAAGTGACCGTTGAATCAAGCCGTTCATGCATCGTCCTAATGTCATCAGCAAGTCCATCAACTTGTCCCCTTACTTCCAGCAACTGGGCATCCACCGTGTCGTGTGCTCCTGCCATAGTTAGCGCAAACACCAAAACACCAAAAGAAGAAGAAAAAAAAACAACGACAAAAACAGGGGTGTACTGCTCACAAGGCGCTCACACTAGTGCTGTTATCAAATTCTTATCCGTTCTTACCAAGCCACAGTGGTGAACTGCAACCAACAGGTGGAACCGGTGAAAGATTGGATCAGCGATTGCCTGGAGAAACAGAAGCCTGCTCGTCGTAGAAATATGTGGAGTTCTGGGTAGGCTGCACTCAAGTCAATGATTAGCACAATCAAACAATAATGCAAAATTGAATTATAGTGCAGAACACGAAACTATATTGCTGGCCACAAGTGCAAAGGACGGATGGAACTAGCAGAATGGCAGTACCATAAATATTGTACTAGCGAGGCCACTCGTAGGAATCACAAGTGATTTTGTTTTTCTTTTTTGTATGATTTTTTTGATATTTTTCTCAGCACAAGAAGCAACAAAATAGGAGCTAGACAAAGTTTCACCGAAAACAGAGATCAGATGTGGTCTACAGAAAATCAGGAAGTTCTCTGAAAAGCGTGCGAGAACTTTGACGGATTTTTTCTTTATTTTCCTGAATTTTTTTGACAATTTTGTCGAACCCCAAACAGACCTTAGGTGAGTTTGGCCGGCCTCAGAATGGTGTCAACTAGCTCCTGTAAAAATTTCAGATTTTTTGGACACCCGAGCGAAAAGTTATGCCCGGTTTAAGGAAGGTACCTCAAATTATGTTTCAAACGACCGGGATGAAACAACCGTATCCTTTCTCCTTCGTTGTTTTTTGTTTCTGTTTTTTTTTTTTGACGTAACCGAAGGAGAAAACAAGGAAACTATGTTGACTCGGTTTGTTTTTTTTCTGTTTTTTGTTTCGTAACCGAAGGAGAAAAACAAGGAAACGGTCGTTGACTCGGTTTGTTTTTTCTGTTTTTTTTTGACGTAACCGAAGGAGAAAAACAAGGAAACGATGTTGACTTAGTTTGTGGCGTGATCAAAGGGGAGATGGTGGCGGCGCTAGGGTTTGAATGGTGGAAGAACACAATGCAACCAGCAACAAATAACGCGAAAGCACACAAATTCAACAATGCAGATTATTGAAAGAAAGTGCGAGGCTCAAAAGGGTGTTGGGATAAGGTCTAACCTGAATTTTTATGTGGTTTTGTGGACTGTAGGAGAAAAAAAACACTCGATAAACTCACCGATCAACCTGGAAATCTGATACCAATTGATGTAGCTGAGGTGCCCGATCTTTCGGCGAGTAGAGATAATTCCGATTTGGCGGAAGATGACCCTTGCGATCCGACTACGACGAGCAAGCCCGAGGCGCCAATGCAATCGCTGAACCAACTCCCTGTGGTTACCGACCTTGCTGATGCGAGATCGGCCTGATCACGAAGATCGTTTCCTGTGCGCAATCGAAGAACGAACAAGAAAAAGATGCGAGCAATCTAATCTATTACTCGAGGGTGGAGTTCTGAATACACGAAGACAGCGCAGATTTGCGTGTGTTCGAGAGTAGCTAAGGCTAACGTAAAACAAAACTCAAGGAATAAAGGAGGCGCAGCTCCTGGATAAATAGAGAGGGGGGCGCAGCCCCTAGGGGCGGCCAACCCTAGGTCGTCCATTATGGGCCGCAGTTGGGCTGGTCGTCTATTCTTCCGGGCCTTCGTTCTTTAACAACATAATGTAGTTCAATTCTCTTGCACGGGCCCGAGTCACTGGCCCAGGTGGAAGGGGTGGCGCCTGGACTTGGGAAGATGGTGCCTGGGCTGGAGAAGGTGCTGCTGGTGTAGATGTGCTCGTGTTGGTGTTGATGTCCTCATCAGCTTGTTTGGTAACATGGAAAAGTGCACATTTTGCACGCAACGTGTCTCGTTTCTTGGTTATGTGGTTACTCCGCAGGGCATTGAGGTGGATAGCAGCAAGATTGCTGCCATTCGGGAGTGGCCTACACCGACGACGGTCACACAAATTTGGAGCTTTCTTGGACTTGCCGGTTTCTACCGCAGATTTGTTCGTGATTTTAGCTCCATTGCAGCGCCTCTACATGAGCTCACAAAGAAAGATGTGCCGTTTGCTTGGAGTGATTCGCAGGAGGTAGCGTTCAGCACTTTGAAAGATAAGTTAACCCAAGCTCCCCTCTTGCAATTGCCTGATTTTAATAAAGTTTTTGAGCTTGAATGCGATGCTAGCGGTATTGGGCTAGGTGCTGTTTTGTTACAAGAAGGAAAACCAGTTGCTTATTTTAGTGAAAAATTAAGCGGTGCTAGTCTGAAATATTCTACTTATGATAAGGAGCTTTACGCTTTAGTGCGCACTTTGCATACATGGCAGCACTATCTTTGGCATCGTGAGTTCATAATTCATTCTGATCATGAGGCTTTAAAACATATTCGTACCCAAACAAATCTGAACCGTCGTCATGCTAAATGGGTCGAATTCATTGAGTCCTTTCCTTACATTATTAAACACAAGAACGGGAAGGACAATGTTATTGCTGATGCTTTGTCTCGTCGCTATACCATGCTGTCACAATTAGATTTTAAAATCTTTGGTTTGGACACTGTGAAGGATCAATATGTTGACGATGCTGATTTTAAAGATGCTTTCTGCCATTGTATTAATGGGATACCATGGGGCAAATTTCACATACAAGATGGGTTCTTGTTTCGCGCTAACAAGCTGTGTGTTCCAGCTAGTTCGGTTCGTCTTTTGTTGTTACAGGAGGCACATGGAGGCGGTCTCATGGGGCATTTTGGCGTCTACAAAACGCATGAGGTGTTGGCTGCCCACTTCTTTTGGCCTCGGATGCGCGCTGATGTTGAGCGCCTTGTTGCACGCTGCACTACTTGTCAGAAAGCTAAGTCACGGTTGAACAACCATAGTTTGTATATGCCTTTGCCTGTCCCTTCTTCTCCTTGGCTTGATATCTCTATGGACTTTGTTTTGGGCTTGCCTAGAACTAAGAAGGGGAGGGATAGTATTTTTGTGGTTGTTGATAGATTCTCTAAAATGGCTCACTTTATACCTTGTCATAAAACTGATGATGCTAGCATTGTTGCTGAATTGTTCTTTAGAGAAATTATTCGTTTACAT
The DNA here is from genome assembly GCF_902167145.1 of Zea mays. NCBI lineage: Eukaryota > Viridiplantae > Streptophyta > Magnoliopsida > Poales > Poaceae > Zea > Zea mays. The sequence continues at coordinate 59,615,942 of NC_050104.1, forward strand.
GGTATTCCAAAAACAATAGTCTCTGATCGCGATGCTAAGTTTTTAAGGCATTTTTGGAGATCTCTTTGGAATAAATTGGGAACTAAATTGTTGTTTAGCACTACTTGTCACCCTCAGACTGATGGACAAACTGAGGTAGTAAATAGAACTTTATCTACCATGCTTAGGGCTGTTTTAGACAAGAATTTGAGACGTTGGGAGGATTGCTTGCCTCATGTTGAATTTGCTTACAATCATGCCACACATTCTTCTACAAAGATGTGCCCTTTCCAGATTGTTTATGGTTACATTCCTAGGGCACCTATTGATTTGATTTCACTTAATGCTGTGAACGCCCCACATGTAGATGCTTCTGCACATGTTGAACAAATGATTACCATACATGAACAAACGAAACAGAACATTGCTGCTACTAATGCAAAAAATCAGGTTGCTGGTAGTAAAGGAAGAAAACATGTTACTTTTGAACCTGGTGATATGGTTTGGTTGCATTTGAGAAAGGATCGTTTTCCTACTTTGCGCCGTTCTAAATTGATGCCTCGTGCTGCTGGTCCTTTTAAGGTACTAACCAAGATTAATGATAATGCTTATATCCTTGACCTGCCTGCGGAGTTTGGTGTTTCCACTAGTTTTAATGTTGCAGATTTGAAACCGTATGCGGGAGAAGATGAGGAGTTGCCGTCGAGGACGACTTCAGTTCAAGAAGGGGAGGATGATGCGGACATCAACACCAACACGAGCACATTTACACCAGCAGCACCTTCTCCAGCCCAGGCGCCACCCCTTCCACCTGGGCTAGTGACTCGGGCCCGTGCAAGAGAATTGAACTACATCATGTTGTTAAAGAACGAAGGCCCGGAAGAATAGATGACCAGCCCAATTGCGGCCCATAATGGACGACCTAGGGTTGGCCGCCCCTAGGGGCTGCGCCCCCTCTCTATTTATTCAGGAGCTGTGCCTCCTTTATTTTCCGAGTTTTGTTTTACGTTAGCCTTAGCTACTCTCGAACACGCGCAAATCTGCGCTGTCTTCGTGTATTCAGAACTCCACCCTCGAGTAATAGATTAGATTGCTCGCATCTTTTTCTTGTTCGTTCTTCGATTGCGCACAGGAAACGATCTTCGTGATCAGGCCGATCTCGCATCAGCAAGGTCGGTAACCACAGGGAGTTGGTTCAGCAATAGCATTGGCGCCTCGGGCTTGCTCGTCGTAGTCGGATCGCAAGGGTCATCTTCCGCCAAATCGGAATTATCTATACTCGCCGAAAGATCGGGCACCTCAGCTTCATCAGGGTGGTTTCGCGCAATTTCGTTACAGCACGTCACGCATTTCGAAAACGGGTGTCGGGGTGCATACAAAGCACGAGTTTTTGCCACCGGAACCAATTCTTCGTTTTTCGCAACGAACATGCCCAATCCACTACTTTAGGTAAAAACTCATGTTTGGGGTGGTTTCGCGCAATTTCGTTGCCGCACGTCACACATTCGAAAAACGGGTGTCGGGGTGCATACAAAGCACGAGTTTTTGCCACCGGAACCATTTCTTCGTTTTTCGCAACGAACATGCCCAATCCACTACTTTAGGTCCAAAACTCATGTTTAGGGTGGTTTCGCGCAATTTCGTTACCGCACGTCACCCATTTCGAAAACAGGTGTCGGGGTGCATACAAAGCATGAGTTTTCTCCACCGGAACCAATTCTTCGTTTTTCGCAATGAACATGCCCAATGCACTACTTTAGGTAAAAATTCATGTTTGGGGTGGTTTCGCGCAATTTCGTTGCCGCACGTCACACATTCCGAAAACGGGTGTCGGGGTGCATACAAAGCATGAGTTTTTGCCACCGGAACCAATTCTTCGTTTTTCGCAACGAACATGCCCAATCCTCTACTTTAGGTTCAAAACTCATGTTTGGGGTTGTTTCGCGCTATATCGTTGCCGCACGTCACCGATTCCGAAAACGGGTGTCGGGGTGCATACAAAGCATGAGTTTTTGCCACCGGAACCAATTCTTCGTTTTCGCAACGAACATGCCCAATCCACTACTTTAGGTAAAAACTTATGTTTGGGGTGGTTTTGCGCAATTTCGTTGCCGCACATCACACATTCCAAAAACTGGTGTCGAGGTGCATACAAAGCACGAGTTTTTGCCACCGGAACCATTTCTTCGTTTTTCGCAACGAACATGCCCAATCCACTACTTTAGGTAAAAACTCATGTTTGGGGTGGTTTCGCGCAATTTCGTTGCCGCACGTCACACATTCCAAAAACGGGTGTCGGGGTGCATACAAAGCACGAGTTTTTGCCACCGGAACCAATTCTTCGTTTTTCGCAACGAACATGCCCAATCCTCTACTTTAGGTCCAAAACTCATGTTTGGGGTGGTTTCGCGCAATTTCGTTACAGCACGTCACGCATTTCGAAAACGGGTGTCGGGGTGCATACAAAACACGAGTTTTTGCCACCGGAACCAATTCTTCATTTTTCGCAACGAACATGCCCAATCCACTACTTTAGGTTCAAAACTCATGTTTAGGGTGGTTTCGCGCAATTTCGTTACCGCACGTCACCCATTTCGAAAACGGGTGTCGGGGTGCATACAAAGCACGAGTTTTCGCCACCGGAACCAATTCTTCGTTTTTCGCAATGAACATGTCCAATGCACTACTTTAGGTAAAAACTCATGTTTGGGGTGGTTTCGCGCAATTTCGTTGCCGCACGTCACACATTCCGAAAACGGGTGTCGGGGTGCATACAAAGCATGAGTTTTTGCCACCGGAACCAATTCTTCGTTTTTCGCAACGAACATGCCCAATCCTCTACTTTAGGTTCAAAACTCATGTTTGGGGTTGTTTCGCGCTATATCGTTGCCGCACGTCACCCATTCCGAAAACGGGTGTCGAGGTGCATACAAAGCATGAGTTTTTGCCACCGGAACCAATTCTTCGTTTTCGCAACGAACATGCCCAATCCACTACTTTAGGTAAAAACTTATGTTTGGGGTGGTTTCGCGCAATTTCGTTGCCGCACATCACACATTCCAAAAACTTGTGTCGAGGTGCATACAAAGCACGAGTTTTTGCCACCGGAACCATTTCTTCGTTTTTCGCAACGAACATGCCCAATCCACAACTTTAGGTAAAAACTCATGTTTGGGGTGGTTTCGCGCAATTTCGTTGCCGCACGTCACACATTCCAAAAACGGGTGTCGGGGTGCATACAAAGCACGAGTTTTTGCCACCGGAACCAATTCTTCGTTTTTCGCAACGAACATGCCCAATCCTCTACTTTAGGTCCAAAACTCATGTTTGGGGTGGTTTCGCGCAATTTCGTTACAGCACGTCACGCATTTCGAAAACGGGTGTCGGGGTGCATACAAAGCACGAGTTTTTGCCACCGGAACCAATTCTTCATTTTTCGCAACGAACATGCCCAATCCACTACTTTAGGTCCAAAACTCATGTTTAGGGTGGTTTCGCGCAATTTCGTTACCGCACGTCACCCATTTCGAAAACGGGTGTCGGGGTGCATACAAAGCACGAGTTTTCGCCACCGGAACCAATTCTTCGTTTTTCGCAATGAACATGCCCAATGCACTACTTTAGGTAAAAACTCATGTTTGGGGTGGTTTCGCACAATTTCGTTGCCGCACGTCACACATTCCGAAAACGGGTGTCGGGGTGCATACAAAGCATGAGTTTTTGCCACCGGAACCAATTCTTCGTTTTTCGCAACGAACATGCCTAGTCCTCTACTTTAGGTTCAAAACTCATGTTTGGGGTTGTTTCGCGCTATATCGTTGCCGCACGTCACCCATTCCGAAAACGGGTGTCGGGGTGCATACAAAGCATGAGTTTTTGCCACCGAAACCAATTCTTCGTTTTTCGCAACGAACATGCCCAATCCTCTACTTCAGGTCCAAAAATCATGTTTGGGGTGGTTTCGCGCTATATCGTTGCCGCACGTCACCCATTCCGAAAACGGGTGTCGGGGTGCATACAAAGCACGAGTTTTTGCCACCGGAACCATTTCTTCGTTTTTCGCAACGAACATGCCCAATCCTCTACTTTAGGTTCAAAACTCATGTTTGGGGTTGTTTCGCGCTATATCGTTGCCGCACGTCACCCATTCCGAAAACGGGTGTCGGGGTGCATACAAAGCATGAGTTTTTGCCACCGGAACCAATTCTTCGTTTTCGCAACGAACATGCCCAATCCACTACTTTAGGTAAAAACTTATGTTTGGGGTGGTTTTGCGCAATTTCGTTGCCGCACATCACACATTCCAAAAACTGGTGTCGAGGTGCATACAAAGCACGAGTTTTTGCCACCGGAACCATTTCTTCGTTTTTCGCAACGAACATGCCCAATCCACAACTTTAGGTAAAAACTCATGTTTGGGATGGTTTCGCGCAATTTCGTTGCCGCACGTCACACATTCCAAAAACGGGTGTCGGGGTGCATACAAAGCACGAGTTTTTGCCACCGGAACCAATTCTTCGTTTTTCGCAACGAACATGCCCAATCCTCTACTTTAGGTCCAAAACTCATGTTTGGGGTGGTTTCGCGCAATTTCGTTACAGCACGTCACGCATTTCGAAAACGGGTGTCGGGGTGCATACAAAGCACGAGTTTTTGCCACCGGAACCAATTCTTCATTTTTCGCAACGAACATGCCCAATCCACTACTTTAGGTCCAAAACTCATGTTTAGGGTGGTTTCGCGCAATTTCGTTACCGCACGTCACCCATTTCGAAAACGGGTGTCGGGGTGCATACAAAGCACGAGTTTTCGCCACCGGAACCAATTCTTCGTTTTTCGCAATGAACATGCCCAATGCACTACTTTAGGTAAAAACTCATGTTTGGGGTGGTTTCGCACAATTTCGTTGCCGCACGTCACACATTCCGAAAACGGGTGTCGGGGTGCATACAAAGCATGAGTTTTTGCCACCGGAACCAATTCTTCGTTTTTCGCAACGAACATGCCTAGTCCTCTACTTTAGGTTCAAAACTCATGTTTGGGGTTGTTTCGCGCTATATCGTTGCCGCACGTCACCCATTCCGAAAACGGGTGTCGGGGTGCATACAAAGCATGAGTTTTTGCCACCGAAACCAATTCTTCGTTTTTCGCAACGAACATGCCCAATCCTCTACTTCAGGTCCAAAAATCATGTTTGGGGTGGTTTCGCGCTATATCGTTGCCGCACGTCACCCATTCCGAAAACGGGTGTCGGGGTGCATACAAAGCACGAGTTTTTGCCACCGGAACCATTTCTTCGTTTTTCGCAACGAACATGCCCAATCCTCTACTTTAGGTTCAAAACTCATGTTTGGGGTTGTTTCGCGCTATATCGTTGCCGCACGTCACCCATTCCGAAAACGGGTGTCGGGGTGCATACAAAGCATGAGTTTTTGCCACCGGAACCAATTCTTCGTTTTCGCAACGAACATGCCCAATCCACTACTTTAGGTAAAAACTTATGTTTGGGGTGGTTTTGCGCAATTTCGTTGCCGCACATCACACATTCCAAAAACTGGTGTCGAGGTGCATACAAAGCACGAGTTTTTGCCACCGGAACCATTTCTTCGTTTTTCGCAACGAACATGCCCAATCCACTACTTTAGGTAAAAACTCATGTTTGGGGTGGTTTCGCGCAATTTCGTTGCCGCACGTCACACATTCCAAAAACGGGTGTCGGGGTGCATACAAAGCACGAGTTTTTGCCACCGGAACCAATTCTTCGTTTTTCGCAACGAACATGCCCAATCCTCTACTTTAGGTCAAAAACTCATGTTTGGGGTGGTTTCGCGCAATTTCGTTACAGCACGTCACGCATTTCGAAAACGGGTGTCGGGGTGCATACAAAGCACGAGTTTTTGCCACCGGAACCAATTCTTCATTTTTCGCAACGAACATGCCCAATCCACTACTTTAGGTTCAAAACTCATGTTTAGGGTGGTTTCGCGCAATTTCGTTACCGCACGTCACCCATTTCGAAAACGGGTGTCGGGGTGCATACAAAGCACGAGTTTTCGCCACCGGAACCAATTCTTCGTTTTTCGCAATGAACATGTCCAATGCACTACTTTAGGTAAAAACTCATGTTTGGGGTGGTTTCGCGCAATTTCGTTGCCGCACGTCACACATTCCGAAAACGGGTGTCGGGGTGCATACAAAGCATGAGTTTTTGCCACCGGAACCAATTCTTCGTTTTTCGCAACGAACATGCCCAATCCTCTACTTTAGGTTCAAAACTCATGTTTGGGGTTGTTTCGCGCTATATTTTGCCGCACGTCACCCATTCCGAAAACGGGTGTCGAGGTGCATACAAAGCATGAGTTTTTGCCACCGGAACCAATTCTTCGTTTTCGCAACGAACATGCCCAATCCACTACTTTAGGTAAAAACTTATGTTTGGGGTGGTTTCGCGCAATTTCGTTGCCGCACATCACACATTCCAAAAACTGGTGTCGAGGTGCATACAAAGCACTAGTTTTTGCCACCGGAACCATTTCTTCGTTTTTCGCAACGAACATGCCCAATCCACAACTTTAGGTAAAAACTCATGTTTGGGGTGGTTTCGCGCAATTTCGTTGCCGCACGTCACACATTCCAAAAACGGGTGTCGGGGTGCATACAAAGCACGAGTTTTTGCCACCGGAACCAATTCTTCGTTTTTCGCAACGAACATGCCCAATCCTCTACTTTAGGTCCAAAACTCATGTTTGGAGTGGTTTCGCGCAATTTCGTTACAGCACGTCACGCATTTCGAAAACGGGTGTCGGGGTGCATACAAAGCACGAGTTTTTGCCACCGGAACCAATTCTTCATTTTTCGCAACGAACATGCCCAATCCACTACTTTAGGTCCAAAACTCATGTTTAGGGTGGTTTCGCGCAATTTCGTTACCGCACGTCACCCATTTCGAAAACGGGTGTCGGGGTGCATACAAAGCACGAGTTTTCGCCACCGGAACCAATTCTTCGTTTTTCGCAATGAACATGCCCAATGCACTACTTTAGGTAAAAACTCATGTTTGGGGTGGTTTTGCACAATTTCGTTGCCGCACGTCACACATTCCGAAAACGGGTGTCGGGGTGCATACAAAGCATGAGTTTTTGCCACCGGAACCAATTCTTCGTTTTTCGCAACGAACATGCCCAGTCCTCTACTTTAGGTTCAAAACTCATGTTTGGGGTTGTTTCGCGCTATATCGTTGCCGCACGTCACCCATTCCGAAAACGGGTGTCGGGGTGCATACAAAGCATGAGTTTTTGCCACCGAAACCAATTCTTCGTTTTTCGCAACGAACATGCCCAATCCTCTACTTCAGGTCCAAAAATCATGTTTGGGGTGGTTTCGCGCTATATCGTTGCCGCATGTCACCCATTCCGAAAACGGGTGTCGGGGTGCATACAAAGCACGAGTTTTTGCCACCGGAACCATTTCTTCGTTTTTCGCAACGAACATGCCCAATCCACTACTTTAGGTCCAAAACTCATGTTTGAGGTGGTTTCGCGCAATTACGTTGTCGCACGTCACCCATTCCGAAAACGGGTGTCGGGTGCATAAAAGCACGAGTTTTTGCCAGCGAACCAATTCTTCGTTTTTCGCAACGAACATGCCCAATCCACTAGTTTAGGTAAAAACTCATGTTTGGGGTGGTTTCGCGCAATTTCGTTGCCGCACGTCACACATTCCAAAAACGGGTGTCGGGGTGCATACAAAGCACGAGTTTTTGCCACCAGAACCATTTCTTCGTTTTTCGCAATGAACATGCCCAATCCAGTACTTTAGGTAAAAACTCATGTTTGTGGTGGTTTCGCGTAATTTCGTTGCCGCACGTCACATATTCCGAAAACGGGTGTCGGGGTGCATACAAAGCACGAGTTTTTGCCACCGGAACCAATTCTTCGTTTTTCGCAACGAACATGCCCAATCCTCTACTTTAGGTCCAAAACTCATGTTTGGGGTGGTTTCGCGTTATATCGTTGCCGCACGTCACCCATTCCGAAAACGGGTGTCGGGGAGCATACAAAGCACGAGTTTTTGCCACCGGAACCATTTCTTCGTTTTTCGCAACGAACATGCCCAATCCTTTACTTTAGGTGCAAAACTCATGTTTGGGGTGGTTTCGCGCAATTTCATTGCCGCACGTCACCCATTCCGAAAACGGGTGTCGAGTGCATACAAAGCACAAGTTTTCGCCACCAGAACCATTTCTTCGTTTTTCGCAACGAACATGCCAATCCACTACTTTAGGTCCAAAACTCATGTTTGGGGTGGTTTCGCCCAATTTTGTTGTCGTACGTCACCCTTTCCCAAAACGGGTGTCGGGGTGCATACAAAGCACGAGTTTTTGCCACCGGAACCAATTCTTTATTTTCACAACGAACATGCCCAATCCTCTACTTTAGGTCCAAAACTCATGTTTGGGGTGGTTTCGCGCAATTTCGTTGTCGTACGTCACCCATTCCCAAAACGGGTGTCGTGGTGCATACAAAGCACGAGTTTTTGCCACCGGAACCAATTCTTCGTTTTTCGCAACGAACATGCCCAATCCTCTACTTTATGTCCAAAACTCATGTTTGGGGTGGTTTCGTGCTATATCGTTGCCGCACGTCACCCATTCTGAAAACGGGTGTCGGGGTGCATACAAAGCACGAATTTTTGCCACCGGAACCATTGTTTCGTTTTTCGCAACGAACATGCCCAATCCACTACTTTAGGTCCAAAACTCATGTTTGGGGTGGTTTCGCGCAATTACCTTGCCGCACGTCACCCATTCCGAAAACGGGTGTCGGGGTGCATACAAAGCACGAGTTTTTGCCACCGGAACCTATTCTTCGTTTTTCGCAACGAACATGCCCAATCCACTACTTTAGGTCCAGAACTCATGTTTGGGGTGGTTTCGCACAATTTCGTTGCCGCACGTCACACATTCCAAAATCGGGTATCGGGGTGCATACAAAGCACGAGTTTTTGCCACCGGAACCATTTCTTCGTTTTTCTCAACGAACATGCCCAATCCACTACTTTAGGTCCAAACTCCTGTTTGGAGTGCCTTCGCGCAATTTCGTTGTCGTACGTCACCCATTTCCAATATAGGTGTCGGGGTGCATACAAAGCACGAGTTTTTGCCACCGGAACCAATTCTTCGTTTTTCGCAACGAACATGCCCAATCCTCTACTTTAGGTCCAAAACTCATGTTTGGGGTGGTTTCGCGCTATATCGTAGCAGCACGTCACCCATTCCGAAAACGGGTGTCGGGGTGCATTCAAAGCACGAGTTTTCGCCACCAGAACCATTTCTTCGTTTTTCGCAACGAACATGCCCAATCCACTACTTTAGGTCCAAAACTCATGTTCGGGGTGGTTTCACGCAATTTCGTTGTCGTACGTCACCCTTTGCCAAAAAGGGTGTCGGGGTGCATACAAAGCACGAGTTTTTGCCACCGGAACCAATTCTTCGTTTTTCACAACGAACATACCCAATCCTCTACTTTAGGTCCAAAACTCATGTTTGGGGTGGTTTCGCGCTATATCGTTGCCGCACGTCACTCATTCCGAAAACGGGTGTCGGGGTGCATACAAAGCACGAGTTTTTGCCACCGGAACCATTTCTTCGTTTTTCGCAACGAACATGCCCAATCCACTACTTTAGGTCCAAAACTCATGTTTGGGGTGGTTTCACGCTATATCGTTGCCGCACGTCACCCATTCCGAAAACGGGTGTCGGGGTGCATACAAAGCACGAGTTTTTGCCAACGGAACCATTTCTTCGTTTTTCACAACGAATATGCCCAATCCACTACATTAGGTCCATAACTTATGTTTGGGGTGGTTTCGCGCAATTACGTTGCCGCACGTCACCCATTCCGAAAACGGGTGTCGGGGTGCATACAAAGCACGAGTTTTTGCCACCGGAACCAATTCTTTATTTTTCACAATGAACATGCCCAATCCTCTACTTTAGGTCCAAAACTCATGTTTGGGGTGGTTTCGCGCAATTTCGTTGTCGTACGTCACCCATTCCCAAAACGGGTGTCGTGGTGCATACAAAGCACGAGTTTTTGCCACCGGAACCAATTCTTCGTTTTTCGCAACGAACATGCCCAATCCTCTACTTTATGTCCAAAACTCATGTTTGGGGTGGTTTCGTGCTATATCGTTGCCGCACGTCACCCATTCTGAAAACGGGTGTCGGGGTGCATACAAAGCACGAATTTTTGCCACCGGAACCATTGTTTCGTTTTTCGCAACGAACATGCCCAATTCACTACTTTAGGTCCAAAACTCATGTTTGGGGTGGTTTCGCGCAATTACCTTGCCGCACGTCACCCATTCCGAAAACGGGTGTCGGGGTGCATACAAAGCACGAGTTTTTGCCACCGGAACCTATTCTTCGTTTTTCGCAACGAACATGCACAATCCACTACTTTAGGTCCAAAACTCATGTTTGGGGTGGTTTCACACAATTTCGTTGCCGCACGTCACACATTCCAAAATCGGGTATCGGGGTGTCGGGGTGCATACAAAGCACGAGTTTTTGCCACCAGAACCATTTCTTCGTTTTTCACAACGAACATGCCCAATCCACTACTTTAGGTCCAAACTCATGTTTGGAGTGCCTTCGCGCAATTTCGTTGTCGTACGTCACCCATTTCCAATATAGGTGTCGGGGTGCATACAAAGCACGAGTTTTTGCCACCGGAACCAATTCTTCGTTTTTCGCAACGAACATGCCCAATCCTCTACTTTAGGTCCAAAACTCATGTTTGGGGTGGTTTCGCGCTATATCGTAGCAGCACGTCACCCATTCCGAAAACGGGTGTCGGGGTGCATTCAAAGCACGAGTTTTTGCCACCGGAACCTATTCTTCGTTTTTCACAACGAACATGCACAATCCACTACTTTAGGTCCAAAACTCATGTTTGGGGTGGTTTCACACAATTTCGTTGCCGCACGTCACACATTCCAAAATCGGGTATCGGGGTGCATATAAAGCACGAGTTTTTGCCACCGGAACCATTTCTTCGTTTTTCACAACGAACATGCCCAATCCACTACTTTAGGTCCAAACTCATGTTTGGAGTGCCTTCGCGCAATTTCGTTGTCGTACGTCACCCATTTCCAATATAGGTGTCGGGGTGCATACAAAGCACGAGTTTTTGCCACCGGAACCAATTCATCGTTTTTCGCAACGAACATGCCCAATCCTCTACTTTAGGTCCAAAACTCATGTTTGGGGTGGTTTCGCGCTATATCGTAGCAGCACGTCACCCATTCCGAAAACGGGTGTCGGGGTGCATTCAAAGCACGAGTTTTCGCCACCAGAACCATTTCTTCGTTTTTCGCAACGAACATGCCCAATCCACTACTTTAGGTCCAAAACTCATGTTCGGGGTGGTTTCACGCAATTTCGTTGTTGTACGTCTCCCTTTGCCAAAAAGGGTGTCGGGGTGCATACAAAGCACGAGTTTTTGCCACCGGAACCAATTCTTCGTTTTTCACAACGAACATACCCAATCCTCTACTTTAGGTCCAAAACTCATGTTTGGGGTGGTTTCGCGCTATATCGTTGCCGCACGTCACTCATTCCGAAAACGGGTGTCGGGGTGCATACAAAGCACGAGTTTTTGCCACCAGAACCATTTCTTCGTTTTTCGCAACGAACATGCCCAATCCACTACTTTAGGTCCAAAACTCATGTTTGGGGTGGTTTCGCGCTATATCGTTGCCGCACGTCACCCATTCCGAAAACGGGTGTCGGGGTGCATACAAAGCACGAGTTTTTGCCAACGGAACCATTTCTTCGTTTTTCACAACGAATATGCCCAATCCACTACATTAGGTCCATAACTTATGTTTGGGGTGGTTTCGCGCAATTACGTTGCCGCACGTCACCCATTCCGAAAACGGGTGTCGGGGTGCATACAAAGCACGAGTTTTTGCCACCGGAACCAATTCTTTATTTTTCACAATGAACATGCCCAATCCTCTACTTTAGGTCCAAAACTCATGTTTGGGGTGGTTTCGCGCAATTTCGTTGTCGTACGTCACCCATTCCCAAAACGGGTGTCGTGGTGCATACAAAGCACGAGTTTTTGCCACCGGAACCAATTCTTCGTTTTTCGCAACGAACATGCCCAATCCTCTACTTTATGTCCAAAACTCATGTTTGGGGTGGTTTCGTGCTATATCGTTGCCGCACGTCACCCATTCTGAAAACGGGTGTCGGGGTGCATACAAAGCACGAATTTTTGCCACCGGAACCATTGTTTCGTTTTTCGCAACGAACATGCCCAATTCACTACTTTAGGTCCAAAATTCATGTTTGGTGTGGTTTCGCGCAATTACCTTGCCGCACGTCACCCATTCCGAAAACGGGTGTCGGGGTGCATACAAAGCACGAGTTTTTGCCACCGGAACCTATTCTTCGTTTTTCGCAACGAACATGCACAATCCACTACTTTAGGTCCAAAACTCATGTTTGGGGTGGTTTCACACAATTTCGTTGCCGCACGTCACACATTCCAAAATCGGGTATCGGGGTGCATACAAAGCACGAGTTTTTGCCACCGGAACCATTTCTTCGTTTTTCACAACGAACATGCCCAATCCACTACTTTAGGTCCAAACTCATGTTTGGAGTGCCTTCGCGCAATTTCGTTGTCGTACGTCACCCATTTCCAATATAGGTGTCGGGGTGCATACAAAGCACGAGTTTTTGCCACCGGAACCAATTCATCGTTTTTCGCAACGAACATGCCCAATCCTCTACTTTAGGTCCAAAACTCATGTTTGGGGTGGTTTCGCGCTATATCGTAGCAGCACGTCACCCATTCCGAAAACGGGTGTCGGGGCAAAGCACGAGTTTTCGCCACCAGAACCATTTCTTCGTTTTTCGCAACGAACATGCCCAATCCACTACTTTAGGTCCAAAACTCATGTTCGGGGTGGTTTCACGCAATTTCGTTGTCGTACGTCACCCTTTGCCAAAAAGGGTGTCGGGGTGCATACAAAGCACGAGTTTTTGCCACCGGAACCAATTCTTCGTTTTTCACAACGAACATACCCAATCCTCTACTTTAGGTCCAAAACTCATGTTTGGGGTGGTTTCGCGCTATATCGTTGCCGCACGTCACTCATTCCGAAAACGGGTGTCGGGGTGCATACAAAGCACGAGTTTTTGCCACCGGAACCATTTCTTCGTTTTTCGCAACGAACATGCCCAATCCACTACTTTAGGTCCAAAACTCATGTTTGGGGTGGTTTCGCGCTATATCGTTGCCGCACGTCACCCATTCCGAAAACGGGTGTCGGGGTGCATACAAAGCACGAGTTTTTGCCAACGGAACCATTTCTTCGTTTTTCACAACGAATATGCCCAATCCACTACATTAGGTCCATAACTTATGTTTGGGGTGGTTTCGCGCAATTACGTTGCCGCACGTCACCCATTCCGAAAACGGGTGTCGGGGTGCATACAAAGCACGAGTTTTTGCCACCGGAACCAATTCTTTATTTTTCACAATGAACATGCCCAATCCTCTACTTTAGGTCCAAAACTCATGTTTGGGGTGGTTTCGCGCAATTTCGTTGTCGTACGTCACCCATTCCCAAAACGGGTGTCGTGGTGCATACAAAGCACGAGTTTTTGCCACCGGAACCAATTCTTCGTTTTTCGCAACGAACATGCCCAATCCTCTACTTTATGTCCAAAACTCATGTTTGGGGTGGTTTCGTGCTATATCGTTGCCGCACGTCACCCATTCTGAAAACGGGTGTCGGGGTGCATACAAAGCACGAATTTTTGCCACCGGAACCATTGTTTCGTTTTTCGCAACGAACATGCCCAATTCACTACTTTAGGTCCAAAATTCATGTTTGGTGTGGTTTCGCGCAATTACCTTGCCGCACGTCACCCATTCCGAAAACGGGTGTCGGGGTGCATACAAAGCACGAGTTTTTGCCACCGGAACCTATTCTTCGTTTTTCGCAACGAACATGCACAATCCACTACTTTAGGTCCAAAACTCATGTTTGGGGTGGTTTCACACAATTTCGTTGCCGCACGTCACACATTCCAAAATCGGGTATCGGGGTGCATACAAAGCACGAGTTTTTGCCACCGGAACCATTTCTTCGTTTTTCACAACGAACATGCCCAATCCACTACTTTAGGTCCAAACTCATGTTTGGAGTGCCTTCGCGCAATTTCGTTGTCGTACGTCACCCATTTCCAATATAGGTGTCGGGGTGCATACAAAGCACGAGTTTTTGCCACCGGAACCAATTCATCGTTTTTCGCAACGAACATGCCCAATCCTCTACTTTAGGTCCAAAACTCATGTTTGGGGTGGTTTCGCGCTATATCGTAGCAGCACGTCACCCATTCCGAAAACGGGTGTCGGGGTGCATTCAAAGCACGAGTTTTCGCCACCAGAACCATTTCTTCGTTATTCGCAACGAACATGCCCAATCCACTACTTTAGGTCCAAAACTCATGTTCGGGGTGGTTTCACGCAATTTCGTTGTCGTACGTCACCCTTTGCCAAAAAGGGTGTCGGGGTGCATACAAAGCACGAGTTTTTGCCACCGGAACCAATTCTTCGTTTTTCACAACGAACATACCCAATCCTCTACTTTAGGTCCAAAACTCATGTTTGGGGTGGTTTCGCGCTATATCGTTGCCGCACGTCACTCATTCCGAAAACGGGTGTCGGGGTGCATACAAAGCACGAGTTTTTGCCACCGGAACCATTTCTTCGTTTTTCGCAACGAACATGCCCAATCCACTACTTTAGGTCCAAAACTCATGTTTGGGGTGGTTTCGCGCTATATCGTTGCCGCACGTCACCCATTCCGAAAACGGGTGTCGGGGTGCATACAAAGCACGAGTTTTTGCCAACGGAACCATTTCTTCGTTTTTCACAACGAATATGCCCAATCCACTACATTAGGTCCATAACTTATGTTTGGGGTGGTTTCGCGCAATTACGTTGCCGCACGTCACCCATTCCGAAAACGGGTGTCGGGGTGCATACAAAGCACGAGTTTTTGCCACCGGAACCAATTCTTTATTTTTCACAATGAACATGCCCAATCCTCTACTTTAGGTCCAAAACTCATGTTTGGGGTGGTTTCGCGCAATTTCGTTGTCGTACGTCACCCATTCCCAAAACGGGTGTCGTGGTGCATACAAAGCACGAGTTTTTGCCACCGGAACCAATTCTTCGTTTTTCTCAACGAACATGCCCAATCCTCTACTTTATGTCCAAAACTCATGTTTGGGGTGGTTTCGTGCTATATCGTTGCCGCACGTCACCCATTCTGAAAGCGGGTGTCGGGGTGCATACAAAGCACGAATTTTTGCCACCGGAACCATTGTTTCGTTTTTCGCAACGAACATGCCCAATTCACTACTTTAGGTCCAAAACTCATGTTTGGGGTGGTTTCGCGCAATTACCTTGCCGCACGTCACCCATTCCGAAAACGGGTGTCGGGGTGCATACAAAGCACGAGTTTTTGCCACCGGAACCTATTCTTCGTTTTTCGCAACGAACATGCACAATCCACTACTTTAGGTCCAAAACTCATGTTTGGGGTGGTTTCACACAATTTCGTTGCCGCACGTCACACATTCCAAAATCGGGTATCGGGGTGTCGGGGTGCATACAAAGCACGAGTTTTTGCCACCGGAACCATTTCTTCGTTTTTCACAACGAACATGCCCAATCCACTACTTTAGGTCCAAACTCATGTTTGGAGTGCCTTCGCGCAATTTCGTTGTCGTACGTCACCCATTTCCAATATAGGTGTCGGGGTGCATACAAAGCACGAGTTTTTGCCACCGGAACCAATTCTTCGTTTTTCGCAACGAACATGCCCAATCCTCTACTTTAGGTCCAAAACTCATGTTTGGGGTGGTTTCGCGCTATATCGTAGCAGCACGTCACCCATTCCGAAAACGGGTGTCGGGGTGCATTCAAAGCACGAGTTTTCGCCACCAGAACCATTTCTTCGTTTTTCGCAACGAACATGCCCAATCCACTACTTTAGGTCCAAAACTCATGTTCGGGGTGGTTTCACGCAATTTCGTTGTTGTACGTCTCCCTTTGCCAAAAAGGGTGTCGGGGTGCATACAAAGCACGAGTTTTTGCCACCGGAACCAATTCTTCGTTTTTCACAACGAACATACTCAATCCTCTACTTTAGGTCCAAAACTCATGTTTGGGGTGGTTTCGCGCTATATCGTTGCCGCACGTCACTCATTCCGAAAACGGGTGTCGGGGTGCATACAAAGCACGAGTTTTTGCCACCGGAACCATTTCTTCGTTTTTCGCAACGAACATGCCCAATCCACTACTTTAAGTCCAAAACTCATGTTTGGGGTGGTTTCGCGCTATATCGTTGTCGCACGTCACCCATTCCAAAAACGGGTGTCGGGGTGCATACAAAGCACGAGTTTTTGCCACCGGAACTATTTCTTCGTTTTTCGCAACGAACATGCCCAATCCACTACTTTAGGTCCAAAACTCATGTTTGGGGTGGTTTCGCGCAATTTCGTTGCCGCACGTCACCCATTACGAAAACGGGTGTCGGGGTGCATACAAAGCACGAGTTTTCGCCACCGGAACCATTTCATCGTTTTTCGCAACGAACATGCCCAATCCACTACTTTAGGTCCAAAACTCATGTTCGGGGTGGTTTCACGCAATTTCGTTGTCGTACGTCACCCTTTCCCAAAACGGGTGTCGGGGTGCATACAAAGCACGAGTTTTTGCCACCGGAACCAATTCTTCGTTTTTCGCAACGAACATGCCCAATCCTCTACTTTAGGTCCAAAACTCATGTTTGGGGTGGTTTCGCGCTATATCGTTGCCGCACGTCACTCATTCCGAAAACGGGTGTCGGGGTGCATACAAAGCACGAGTTTTTGCCACCGGAAACAATTCTTCGTTTTTCGCAACGAACATGCCCAATCCTCTACTTTAGGTCCAAAACTCATGTTTTGGGTGGTTTCGCGCAATATCGTTGCCACACGTCACCCATTCCGAAAACGGGTGTCGGGGTGCATACAAAGCACGAGTTTTTGCCACCGGAACCATTTCTTCGTTTTTCACAACGAATATGCCCAGTCCACTACATTAGGTCCAAAACTTATGTTTGGAGTGGTTTCGCGCAATTACGTTGCCGCACGTCACCCATTCCGAAAACGGGTGTCGGGGTGCATACAAAGCACGAGTTTTTGCCACCGGAACCAATTCTTCGTTTTTCGCAACGAACATGCCCAATCTACTACTTTAGGTAAAAACTCATGTTTGGGGTGGTTTTGCGCAATTTCGTTGCCGCACGTCACACATTCCAAAAACGGGTGTCGGGGTGCATACAAAGCACGGGTTTTTGCCACCGGAACCAATTCTTCGTTTTTCGCAACGAACATGCCCAATCCGCTACTTTAGGTCCAAAACCCATGTTTGGGGTGGTTTCGCGCTATATCGTTGCCGCACGTCACCCATTCCAAAAACGGGTGTCGGGGTGCATACAAAGCACGAGTTTTCGCCACCGGAACCATTTCTTCGTTTTTCGCAACGAACGTGCCCAATACACTACTTTAGGTCCAAAACTCATGTTCGGGGTGGTTTCACGCAATTTCGTTGTCGTACGTCACCCTTTCCCAAAATGGGTGTCGGGGTGCAAACAAAACACGAGTTTTTGCCAACGGAACCAATTCTTCGTTTTTCGCAACGAACATGCCCAATCCTCTACTTTAGGTCCAAAACTCATGTTTGGGGTGGTTTCGCGCTATATCGTTGCCGCACGTCACCCATTCCGAAAACGGGTGTCGGGGTGCATACAAAGCACGAGTTTTTGCCACCGGAACCATTTCTTCGTTTTTCGCAACGAACATGCCCAATCCACTACTTTAGGTCCAAAACTCATGTTTGGGGTGGTTTCGCGCAATTTCGTTGCCACACGTCACACATTCCGAAAACGGGTGTCGGGGTGCATACAAAGCACGAGTTTTCGCCACCGGAACCAATTATTCGTTTTTCGCAACGAACATGCCCAATGCACTACTTTAGGTAAAAACTCATGTTTGGGGTGGTTTCGCGCAATTTCGTTGCCGCACGTCACCCATTCCGAAAACGGGTGTCGGGTGCATACAAAGCACGAGTTTTCGCCACCGGAACCATTTCTTCGTTTTTTGCAACGAACGTGCCCAATCCACTACTTTAGGTCCAAAACTCATGTTTGGGGTGGTTTCGCGCTATATCGTTGCCGCACGTCACCCATTCCGAAAACGGGTGTCGGGGTGCATACAAAGCACGAGTTTTTGCCACCGGAACCATTTCTTCGTTTTTCGCAACGAATATGCTCAATCCTCTACTTTAGGTCCAAAACTCATGTTTGGGGTCGTTTCACGCTATATCGTTGCCGCACGTCACCCATTCCAAAAACGGGTGTCGGGGTGCATACAAAGCACGAGTTTTTGCCACCGGAACCATTTCTTCGTTTTTCGCAACGAACATGCCCAATCCACTACTTTAGGTCCAAAACTCATGTTTGGGGTGGTTTCGCGCTATATCGTTGTCGCACGTCACCCATTCCAAAAACGGGTGTCGGGGTGCATACAAAGCACGAGTTTTTGCCACCGGAACTATTTCTTCGTTTTTCGCAACGAACATGCCCAATCCACTACTTTAGGTCCAAAACTCATGTTTGGGGTGGTTTCGCGCAATTTCGTTGCTGCACGTCACCCATTACGAAAACGGGTGTCGGGGTGCATACAAAGCACGAGTTTTCGCCACCGGAACCATTTCATCGTTTTTCGCAACGAACATGCCCAATCCACTACTTTAGGTCCAAAACTCATGTTCGGGGTGGTTTCACGCAATTTCGTTGTCGTACGTCACCCTTTCCCAAAACGGGTGTCGGGGTGCATACAAAGCACGAGTTTTTGCCACCGGAATGATGTAGCTGAGGTGCCCGATCTTTCGGCGAGTAGAGATATTTCCGATTTGGCGGAAGTTGACCCTTGCGATCCGACTACGACGAGCAAGCCCGAGGCGCCAATGCAATCGCTGAACCAACTCCCTGTGGTTACCGACCTTGCTGATGCGAGATCGGCCTGATCACGAAGATCGTTTCCTGTGCGCAATCGAAGAACGAACAAGAAAAAGATGCGAGCAATCTAATCTATTACTCGAGGGTGGAGTTCTGAATACACGAAGACAGCGCAGATTTGCGCGTGTTCGAGAGTAGCTAAAGCTAATGTAAAACAAAACTCGGAAATAAAGGAGGCGCAGCTCCTGAATAAATAGAGAGGGGGCGCAGCCCCTAGGGGCGGCCAACCCTAGGTCGTCCATTATGGGCCGCAATTGGGCTGGTCGTCTATTCTTCCGGGCCTTCGTTCTTTAACAACATGATGTAGTTCAATTCTCTTGCACGGGCCCGAGTCACTGGCCCAGGTGGAAGGGGTGGCGCCTGGGCTGGAGAAGGTGCTGCTGGTGTAGATGTGCTCGTGTTGGTGTTGATGTCCGCATCATCACCCATTCCAAAAACGGGTGTCGGGGTGCATACAAAGCACGAGTTTTTGCCACCGGAACTATTTCTTCGTTTTTCGCAACGAACATGCCCAATCCACTACTTTAGGTCCAAAACTCATGTTTGGGGTGGTTTCGCGCAATTTCGTTGCTGCACGTCACCCATTACGAAAACGGGTGTCGGGGTGCATACAAAGCACGAGTTTTCGCCACCGGAACCATTTCATCGTTTTTCGCAACGAACATGCCCAATCCACTACTTTAGGTCCAAAACTCATGTTCGGGGTGGTTTCACGCAATTTCGTTGTCGTACGTCACCCTTTCCCAAAACGGGTGTCGGGGTGCATACAAAGCACGAGTTTTTGCCACCGGAACCAATTCTTCGTTTTTCGCAACGAACATGCCCAATCCTCTACTTTAGGTCCAAAACTCATGTTTGGGGTGGTTTCGCGCTATATCGTTGCCGCACGTCACTCATTCCGAAAACGGGTGTCGGGGTGCATACAAAGCACGAGTTTTTGCCACCGGAAACAATTCTTCGTTTTTCGCAACGAACATGCCCAATCCTCTACTTTAGGTCCAAAACTCATGTTTTGGGTGGTTTCGCGCAATATCGTTGCCACACGTCACCCATTCCGAAAACGGGTGTCGGGGTGCATACAAAGCACGAGTTTTTGCCCCCGGAACCATTTCTTCGTTTTTCACAACGAATATGCCCAGTCCACTACATTAGGTCCAAAACTTATGTTTGGAGTGGTTTCGCGCAATTACGTTGCCGCACGTCACCCATTCCGAAAACGGGTGTCGGGGTGCATACAAAGCACGAGTTTTTGCCACCGGAACCAATTCTTCGTTTTTCGCAACGAACATGCCCAATCTACTACTTTAGGTAAAAACTCATGTTTGGGGTGGTTTTGCGCAATTTCGTTGCCGCACGTCACACATTCCAAAAACGGGTGTCGGGGTGCATACAAAGCACGGGTTTTTGCCACCGGAACCAATTCTTCGTTTTTCGCAACGAACATGCCCAATCCGCTACTTTAGGTCCAAAACCCATGTTTGGGGTGGTTTCGCGCTATATCGTTGCCGCACGTCACCCATTCCAAAAACGGGTGTCGGGGTGCATACAAAGCACGAGTTTTCGCCACCGGAACCATTTCTTCGTTTTTCGCAATGAACATGCCCAATACACTACTTTAGGTCCAAAACTCATGTTCGGGGTGGTTTCACGCAATTTCGTTGTCGTACGTCACCCTTTCCCAAAATGGGTGTCGGGGTGCAAACAAAACACGAGTTTTTGCCAACGGAACCAATTCTTCGTTTTTCGCAACGAACATGCCCAATCCTCTACTTTAGGTCCAAAACTCATGTTTGGGGTGGTTTCGCGCTATATCGTTGCCGCACGTCACCCATTCCGAAAACGGGTGTCGGGGTGCATACAAAGCACGAGTTTTTGCCACCGGAACCATTTCTTCGTTTTTCGCAACGAACATGCCCAATCCACTACTTTAGGTCCAAAACTCATGTTTGGGATGGTTTCGCGCAATTTCGTTGCCACACGTCACACATTCCGAAAACGGGTGTCGGGGTGCATACAAAGCACGAGTTTTCGCCACCGGAACCAATTATTCGTTTTTCGCAACGAACATGCCCAATGCACTACTTTAGGTAAAAACTCATGTTTGGGGTGGTTTCGCGCAATTTCGTTGCCGCACGTCACCCATTCCGAAAACGGGTGTCGGGTGCATACAAAGCACGAGTTTTCGCCACCGGAACCATTTCTTCGTTTTTTGCAACGAACGTGCCCAATCCACTACTTTAGGTCCAAAACTCATGTTTGGGGTGGTTTCGCGCTATATCGTTGCCGCACGTCACCCATTCCGAAAACGGGTGTCGGGGTGCATACAAAGCACGAGTTTTTGCCACCGGAACCATTTCTTCGTTTTTCGCAACGAATATGCTCAATCCTCTACTTTAGGTCCAAAACTCATGTTTGGGGTCGTTTCACGCTATATCGTTGCCGCACGTCACCCATTCCAAAAACGGGGGTCGGGGTGCATACAAAGCACGAGTTTTTGCCACCGGAACCATTTCTTCGTTTTTCGCAACGAACATGCCCAATCCACTACTTTATGTCCAAAACTCATGTTTGGGGTGGTTTCACGCATTTTCGTTGCCACACGTCACACATTCCGAAAACGGGTGTCGGGGTGCATACAAAGCACGACTTTTCGCCACCGGAACCAATTATTCGTTTTTCGCAACGAACTTGCCCAATGCACTACTTTAGGTAAAAACTCATGTTTGGGGTGGTTTCGCGCAATTTCGTTGCCGCACGTCACCCATTACGAAAACGGGTGTCGGGTGCATACAAAGCACGAGTTTTCGCCACCGGAACCATTTCTTCGTTTTTCGCAACGAACATGCCCAATCCACTACTTTAGGTCCAAAACTCATGTTCGGGGTGGTTTCACGCAATTTCGTTGTCGTACGTCACCCTTTCCCAAAACGGGTGTCGGGGTGCATACAAAGCACGAGTTTTTGCCACCGGAACCAATTCTTCGTTTTTCGCAACGAACATGCCCAATCCTCTACTTTAGGTCCAAAACTCATGTTTGGGGTGGTTTCGCGCTATATCGTTGCCGCACGTCACTCATTCCGAAAACGGGTGTCGGGTGCATACAAAGCACGAGTTTTCGCCACCGGAACCATTTCTTCGTTTTTTGCAACGAACGTGCCCAATCCACTACTTTAGGTCCAAAACTCATGTTTGGGGTGGTTTCGCGCTATATCGTTGCCGCACGTCACCCATTCCGAAAACGGGTGTCGGGGTGCATACAAAGCACGAGTTTTTGCCACCGGAACCATTTCTTCGTTTTTCACAACGAATATGCCCAGTCCACTACATTAGGTCCAAAACTTATGTTTGGGGTGGTTTCGCACAATTACGTTGCCGCACGTCACCCATTCCGTAAACGGGTGTCGGGGTGCATACAAAGCACGAGTTTTTGCCACCGGAACCAATTCTTCGTTTTTCGCAACGAACATGCCCAATCTACTACTTTAGGTAAAAACTCATGTTTGGGGTGGTTTCGCGCAATTTCGTTGCCGCACGTCACACATTCCAAAAACGGGTGTCGGGGTGCATACAAAGCACGAGTTTTTGCCACCGGAACCAATTCTTCGTTTTTCGCAACGAACATGCCCAATCCGCTACTTTAGGTCCAAAACTCATGTTTGGGGTGGTTTCGCGCTATATCGTTGCCGCACGTCACCCATTCCAAAAACGGGTGTCGGGGTGCATACAAAGCACGAGTTTTTGCCACCGGAACCAATTCTTCGTTTTTCGCAACGAACTTGCCCAATCCACTACGTTAGGTCCGAAACTCATGTTTGGGGTGGTTTCGCGCAATTTCGTTGCCACACGTCACCTATTCCGGAAACGGGTGTAAGGTGCATACAAAGCATGAGTTTTCGCCACCGGAACCATTTCTTCGTTTTTCGCAACGAACATGCCCAATCCACTACTTTAGGTCCAAAACTCATGTTTAGGGTGGTTTCGCGCAATTTCGTTGTCGTACGTCACCCATTCGCAAAATGGGTGTCGGGGTGCATAAAAAGCACGAGTTTTTGCCACCGGATCCAATTCTTTGTTTTTCGCAACGAACATGCCCAATTCACTACTTTAGGTCCAAGACTCATGTTTGGGGTGGTTTCGCGCTATATTGTTGCCGCACTTCACCCATTCCGAAAACAGGTGTCGGGGTGCATACAAAGCATGAGTTTTTGCCACTAGAACCATTTCTTCGTTTTTCGCAAAGAACAAGCCCAATCCACTAGTTTAGGTCCAAAACTCAAGTTTGGGGTGGTTTCGCGCAATTTCGTTGCCGCACGTCACCTATTCCGAAAACGGGTGTCGAGGTGCATACATAGCACGAGTTTTCTCCACCGGAACCATTTCTTCGTTTTTCTCAAAGAACATGCCCAATCCACTACTTTAGATCCAAAACTCATGTTTGAGATGGTTTCGCGCAATTTCGTTGCAGCACGTCACCAATTCCGAAAACGGGTGTCGGGGTGCATACAAGCACGAGTTTTTGCCACCGGAACCAATTCTTCGTTTTTCGCAACGAACATGCCCAATCCACTACTTTAGGTCCAAAACTCATGTTTGGGGTGGTTTCACGCTATATCGTTGCCGCACGTCACCCATTCCGAAAACGGGTGTCGGGGTGCATACAAGGGATGAGTTTTCGCCACCGGAACCATTTCTTCGTTTTTCGCAACGAACATGCCCAATCACGTTAGGTCCGAAACTCATGTTTGGGGTGGTTTCGCGCAATTTCGTTGCCACACGTCTCCCATTCCGAAAACGGGTGTCAGCTGCATACAAAGCATGAGTTTTCGCCACCGGAACCATTTATTCGTTTTTCGCAACGAACATGCCCAATCCACTACTTTAGGTCCAAAACTCATGTTTAGGGTGGTTTCGCGCAATTTCGTTGTCGTACGTCACCCATTCGCAAAACGGGTGTCGGGGTGCATAAAAAGCACGAGTATTTGCCACCGGAACCAATTCTTTGTTTTTCGCAACGAACATGCCCAATCCACTACTTTAGGTCCAAGACTCATGTTTGGGGTGGTTTCGCGCTATATCGTTGCCACACTTCACCCATTCCGAAAAACGGGTGTCGGGGTGCATACAAAGCACGAGTTTTTGCCACAGGAAACAATTCTTCGTTTTTCGCAACGAACATGCCCAATCCTCTACTTTAGGTCCAAAACTCATGTTTGGGGTGGTTTCGCGCTATATCGCTGCCGCACGTCACCCATTCCGAAAACGGGTGTCGGGGTGCATACAAAGCACGAGTTTTTGCCACCGGAACCATTTCTTCGTTTTTCACAACGAATATGCCCAGTCCACTACATTAGGACCAAAACTTATGTTTGGGGTGGTTTCGCGCTATATCGTTGCCGCACGTCACCCATTCCAAAAACGGGTGTCGGGGTGCATACAAAGCACGAGTTTTTGCCACCGGAACCAATTCTTCGTTTTTCGCAACGAACATGCCCAATCCACTACTTTAGGTCCGAAACTCATGTTTGGGGTGGTTTCGCGCAATTTCGTTGCCACACATCACCCATTCCGGAAACGGGTGTCAGGTGCATACAAAGCATGAGTTTTCGCCACCGAAACCATTTCTTCGTTTTTCGCAACGAACATGCCCAATCCACTACTTTAGGTCCAAAACTCATGTTTAGGGTGGTTTCGCGCAATTTCGTTGTCGTACGTCACCCATTCGCCAAATGGGTGTCGGGGTGCATAAAAAGCACGAGTTTTTGCCACCGGATCCAATTCTTTGCTTTTCGCAACGAACATGCCCAATCCACTACTTTAGGTCCAAAACTCATGTTTGGGGTGGTTTCGCGCTATATTGTTGCCGCACTTCACCCATTCCGAAAACAGGTGTCGGGGTGCATACAAAGCATGAGTTTTTGCCACTAGAACCATTTCTTCGTTTTTCGCAAAGAACAAGCCCAATCCACTAGTTTAGGTCCAAAACTCATGTTTGGGGTGGTTTCACGCAATTTCGTTGCCGCACGTCACCCATTCCGAAAACGGGTGTCGGGTGCATACAAAGCACGAGTTTTCGCCACCGGAACCATTTCTTCGTTTTTCGCAACGAACATGCCCAATCCACTACTTTAGGTCCAAAACTCATGTTCATGGTGGTTTCGCGCAATTTCGTTGTCGTACGTCACCCTTTCCCAAAACGGGTGTCGGGGTGCATACAAAGCACGAGTTTTTGCCACCGGAACCAATTCTTCGTTTTTCGCAACGAACATGCTCAATCCTCTACTTTAGGTCCAAAACTCATGTTTGGGGTCGTTTCGCGCTATATCGTTGCCGCACGTCACCCATTCAAAAACGGGTGTCGGGGTGCATACAAAGCACGAGTTTTTGCCACCGGAACCATTTCTTCGTTTTTCGCAACGAACATGCCCAATCCACTACTTTATGTCCAAAACTCATGTTTGGGGTGGTTTCGCGCATTTTCGTTGCCACACGTCACACATTCCGAAAACGGGTGTCGGGGTGCATACAAAGCACGAGTTTTCGCCACCGGAACCAATTATTCGTTTTTCGCAACGAACTTGCCCAATGCACTACTTTAGGTAAAAACTCATGTTTGGGGTGGTTTCGCGCAATTTCGTTGCCGCACGTCACCCATTACGAAAACGGGTGTCGGGTGCATACAAAGCACGAGTTTTCGCCACCGGAACCATTTCTTCGTTTTTCGCAACGAACATGCCCAATCCACTACTTTAGGTCCAAAACTCATGTTCGGGGTGGTTTCACGCAATTTCGTTGTCGTACGTCACCCTTTCCCAAAACGGGTGTCGGGGTGCATACAAAGCACGAGTTTTTGCCACCGGAACCAATTCTTCGTTTTTCGCAACGAACATGCCCAATCCTCTACTTTAGGTCCAAAACTCATGTTTGGGGTGGTTTCGCGCTATATCGTTGCCGCACGTCACTCATTCCGAAAACGGGTGTCGGGGTGCATACAAAGCACGAGTTTTTGCCACCGGAACCAATTCTTCGTTTTTCGCAACGAACATGCCCAATCCTCTACTTTAGGTCCAAAACTCATGTTTGGGGTGGTTTCGCGCTATATCGTTGCCGCACGTCACCCATTCCGAAAACGGGTGTCGGGGTGCATACAAAGCACGAGTTTTTGCCACCGGGACCATTTCTTCGTTTTTCACAACGAATATGCCCAGTCCACTACATTAGGTCCAAAACTTATGTTTGGGGTGGTTTCGCGCAATTACGTTGCCGCACGTCACCCATTCCGTAAACGGGTGTCAGGGTGCATACAAAGCACGAGTTTTTGCCACCGGAACCAATTCTTCGTTTTTCGCAACGAACATGCCCAATCTACTACTTTAGGTAAAAACTCATGTTTGGGGTGGTTTCGCGCAATTTCGTTGCCGCACGTCACACATTCCAAAAACGGGTGTCGGGGTGCATACAAAGCACGAGTTTTTGCCACCGGAACCAATTTTTCGTTTTTCGCAACGAACATGCCCAATCCGCTACTTTAGGTCCAAAACTCATGTTTGGGGTGGTTTCGCGCTATATCGTTGCCGCACGTCACCCATTCCAAAAACGGGTGTCGGGGTGCATACAAAGCACGAGTTTTTGCCACCGGAACCAATTCTTCGTTTTTCGCAACGAACATGCCCAATCCACTACGTTAGGTCCGAAACTCATGTTTGGGGTGGTTTCGCGCAATTTCGTTGCCACACATCACCCATTCCGGAAACGGGTGTCAGGTGCATACAAAGCATGAGTTTTCGCCACCGGAACCATTTCTTCGTTTTTCGCAACGGACATGCCCAATCCACTACTTTAGGTCCAAAACTCATGTTTAGGGTGGTTTCGCGCAATTTCGTTGTCGTACGTCACCCATTCGCAAAATGGGTGTCGGGGTGCATAAAAAGCACGAGTATTTGCCACCGGAACCAATTCTTTGTTTTTCGCAACGAACATGCCCAATCCACTACTTTAGGTCCAAGACTCATGTTTGGGGTGGTTTCGCGCTATATCGTTGCCACACTTCACCCATTCCGAAAAACGGGTGTCGGGGTGCATACAAAGCACGAGTTTTTGCCACAGGAAACAATTCTTCGTTTTTCGCAACGAACATGCCCAATCCTCTACTTTAGGTCCAAAACTCATGTTTGGGGTGGTTTCGCGCTATATCGCTGCCGCACGTCACCCATTCCGAAAACGGGTGTCGGGGTGCATACAAAGCACGAGTTTTTGCCACCGGAACCATTTCTTCGTTTTTCACAACGAATATGCCCAGTCCACTACATTAGGACCAAAACTTATGTTTGGGGTGGTTTCGCGCTATATCGTTGCCGCACGTCACCCATTCCAAAAACGGGTGTCGGGGTGCATACAAAGCACGAGTTTTTGCCACCGGAACCAATTCTTCGTTTTTCGCAACGAACATGCCCAATCCACTACTTTAGGTCCGAAACTCATGTTTGGGGTGGTTTCGCGCAATTTCGTTGCCACACATCACCCATTCCGGAAACGGGTGTCAGGTGCATACAAAGCATGAGTTTTCGCCACCGAAACCATTTCTTCGTTTTTCGCAACGAACATGCCCAATCCACTACTTTAGGTCCAAAACTCATGTTTAGGGTGGTTTCGCGCAATTTCGTTGTCGTACGTCACCCATTCGCAAAATGGGTGTCGGGGTGCATAAAAAGCACGAGTTTTTGCCACCGGATCCAATTCTTTGCTTTTCGCAACGAACATGCCCAATCCACTACTTTAGGTCCAAGACTCATGTTTGGGGTGGTTTCGCGCTATATTGTTGCCGCACTTCACCCATTCCGAAAACAGGTGTCGGGGTGCATACAAAGCATGAGTTTTTGCCACTAGAACCATTTCTTCGTTTTTCGCAAAGAACAAGCCCAATCCACTAGTTTAGGTCCAAAACTCATGTTTGGGGTGGTTTCGCGCAATTTCGTTGCCGCACGTCACCCATTCCGAAAACGGGTGTCGGGTGCATACAAAGCACGAGTTTTCGCCACCGGAACCATTTCTTCGTTTTTCGCAACGAACATGCCCAATCCACTACTTTAGGTCCAAAACTCATGTTCATGGTGGTTTCGCGCAATTTCGTTGTCGTACGTCACCCTTTCCCAAAACGGGTGTCGGGGTGCATACAAAGCACGAGTTTTTGCCACCGGAACCAATTCTTCGTTTTTCGCAACGAACATGCTCAATCCTCTACTTTAGGTCCAAAACTCATGTTTGGGGTCGTTTCGCGCTATATCGTTGCCGCACGTCACCCATTCAAAAACGGGTGTCGGGGTGCATACAAAGCACGAGTTTTTGCCACCGGAACCATTTCTTCGTTTTTCGCAACGAACATGCCCAATCCACTACTTTATGTCCAAAACTCATGTTTGGGGTGGTTTCGCGCATTTTCGTTGCCACACGTCACACATTCCGAAAACGGGTGTCGGGGTGCATACAAAGCACGAGTTTTCGCCACCGGAACCAATTATTCGTTTTTCGCAACGAACTTGCCCAATGCACTACTTTAGGTAAAAACTCATGTTTGGGGTGGTTTCGCGCAATTTCGTTGCCGCACGTCACCCATTACGAAAACGGGTGTCGGGTGCATACAAAGCACGAGTTTTCGCCACCGGAACCATTTCTTCGTTTTTCGCAACGAACATGCCCAATCCACTACTTTAGGTCCAAAACTCATGTTCGGGGTGGTTTCACGCAATTTCGTTGTCGTACGTCACCCTTTCCCAAAACGGGTGTCGGGGTGCATACAAAGCACGAGTTTTTGCCACCGGAACCAATTCTTCGTTTTTCGCAATGAACATGCCCAATTCTCTACTTTAGGTCCAAAACTCATGTTTGGGGTGGTTTCGCGCTATATCGTTGCCGCACGTCACTCATTCCGAAAACGGGTGTCGGGGTGCATACAAAGCACGAGTTTTTGCCACCGGAACCAATTCTTCGTTTTTCGCAACGAACATGCCCAATCCTCTACTTTAGGTCCAAAACTCATGTTTGGGGTGGTTTCGCGCTATATCGTTGCCGCACGTCACCCATTCCGAAAACGGGTGTCGGGGTGCATACAAAGCACGAGTTTTTGCCACCGGGACCATTTCTTCGTTTTTCACAACGAATATGCCCAGTCCACTACATTAGGTCCAAAACTTATGTTTGGGGTGGTTTCGCGCAATTACATTGCCGCACGTCACCCATTCCGTAAACGGGTGTCAGGGTGCATACAAAGCACGAGTTTTTGCCACCGGAACCAATTCTTCGTTTTTCGCAACGAACATGCCCAATCTACTACTTTAGGTAAAAACTCATGTTTGGGGTGGTTTCGCGCAATTTCGTTGCCGCACGTTACACATTCCAAAAACGGGTGTCGGGGTGCATACAAAGCACGAGTTTTTGCCACCGGAACCAATTTTTCGTTTTTCGCAACGAACATGCCCAATCCGCTACTTTAGGTCCAAAACTCATGTTTGGCGTGGTTTCGCGCAATTTCGTTGTCGTACGTCACCCATTCCCAAAACGGGTGTAGGGGTGCAAACAAAGCAAGAGTTTTTGCCACCGGAACCAATTCTTCGTTTTTCGCAACGAACATGCCCAATCCTCTACTTTAGGTCCAAAACTCATGTTTGGGGTGGTTTCGCGCTATATCGTTGCCGCACGTCACTCATTCCGAAAACGGGTGTCGGGGTGCATACAAAGCACGAGTTTTTGCCACCGGAACCAATTCTTCGTTTTTCGCAACGAACATGCCCAATCCTCTACTTTAGGTCCAAAACTGATGTTTGGGGTGGTTTCGCGCTATATCGTTGCCGCACGTCACCCATTCCGAAAACGGGTGTCGGGGTGCATACAAAGCACGAGTTTTTGCCACCGGGACCATTTCTTCGTTTTTCACAACGAATATGCCCAGTCCACTACATTAGGTCCAAAACTTATGTTTGGGGTGGTTTCGCGCAATTACGTTGCCGCACGTCACCCATTCCGTAAACGGGTGTCAGGGTGCATACAAAGCACGAGTTTTTGCCACCGGAACCAATTCTTCGTTTTTCGCAACGAACATGCCCAATCTACTACTTTAGGTAAAAACTCATGTTTGGGGTGGTTTCGCGCAATTTCGTTGCCGCACGTCACACATTCCAAAAACGGGTGTCGGGGTGCATACAAAGCACGAGTTTTTGCCACCGGAACCAATTTTTCGTTTTTCGCAACGAACATGCCCAATCCGCTACTTTAGGTCCAAAACTCATGTTTGGGGTGGTTTCGCGCTATATCGTTGCCGCACGTCACCCATTCCAAAAACGGGTGTCGGGGTGCATACAAAGCACGAGTTTTTGCCACCGGAACCAATTCTTCGTTTTTCGCAACGAACATGCCCAATCCACTACGTTAGGTCCGAAACTCATGTTTGGGGTGGTTTCGCGCAATTTCGTTGCCACACATCACCCATTCCGGAAACGGGTGTCAGGTGCATACAAAGCATGAGTTTTCGCCACCGGAACCATTTCTTCGTTTTTCGCAACGGACATGCCCAATCCACTACTTTAGGTCCAAAACTCATGTTTAGGGTGGTTTCGCGCAATTTCGTTGTCGTACGTCACCCATTCGCAAAATGGGTGTCGGGGTGCATAAAAAGCACGAGTATTTGCCACCGGAACCAATTCTTTGTTTTTCGCAACGAACATGCCCAATCCACTACTTTAGGTCCAAGACTCATGTTTGGGGTGGTTTCGCGCTATATCGTTGCCACACTTCACCCATTCCGAAAAACGGGTGTCGGGGTGCATACAAAGCACGAGTTTTTGCCACAGGAAACAATTCTTCGTTTTTCGCAACGAACATGCCCAATCCTCTACTTTAGGTCCAAAACTCATGTTTGGGGTGGTTTCGCGCTATATCGCTGCCGCACGTCACCCATTCCGAAAACGGGTGTCGGGGTGCATACAAAGCACGAGTTTTTGCCACCGGAACCATTTCTTCGTTTTTCACAACGAATATGCCCAGTCCACTACATTAGGACCAAAACTTATGTTTGGGGTGGTTTCGCGCTATATCGTTGCCGCACGTCACCCATTCCAAAAACGGGTGTCGGGGTGCATACAAAGCACGAGTTTTTGCCACCGGAACCAATTCTTCGTTTTTCGCAACGAACATGCCCAATCCACTACTTTAGGTCCGAAACTCATGTTTGGGGTGGTTTCGCGCAATTTCGTTGCCACACATCACCCATTCCGGAAACGGGTGTCAGGTGCATACAAAGCATGAGTTTTCGCCACCGAAACCATTTCTTCGTTTTTCGCAACGAACATGCCCAATCCACTACTTTAGGTCCAAAACTCATGTTTAGGGTGGTTTCGCGCAATTTCGTTGTCGTACGTCACCCATTCGCAAAATGGGTGTCGGGGTGCATAAAAAGCACGAGTTTTTGCCACCGGATCCAATTCTTTGCTTTTCGCAACGAACATGCCCAATCCACTACTTTAGGTCCAAGACTCATGTTTGGGGTGGTTTCGCGCTATATTGTTGCCGCACTTCACCCATTCCGAAAACAGGTGTCGGGGTGCATACAAAGCATGAGTTTTTGCCACTAGAACCATTTCTTCGTTTTTCGCAAAGAACAAGCCCAATCCACTAGTTTAGGTCCAAAACTCATGTTTGGGGTGGTTTCGCGCAATTTCGTTGCCGCACGTCACCCATTCCGAAAACGGGTGTCGGGTGCATACAAAGCACGAGTTTTCGCCACCGGAACCATTTCTTCGTTTTTCGCAACGAACATGCCCAATCCACTACTTTAGGTCCAAAACTCATGTTCATGGTGGTTTCGCGCAATTTCGTTGTCGTACGTCACCCTTTCCCAAAACGGGTGTCGGGGTGCATACAAAGCACGAGTTTTTGCCACCGGAACCAATTCTTCGTTTTTCGCAACGAACATGCTCAATCCTCTACTTTAGGTCCAAAACTCATGTTTGGGGTCGTTTCGCGCTATATCGTTGCCGCACGTCACCCATTCAAAAACGGGTGTCGGGGTGCATACAAAGCACGAGTTTTTGCCACCGGAACCATTTCTTCGTTTTTCGCAACGAACATGCCCAATCCACTACTTTATGTCCAAAACTCATGTTTGGGGTGGTTTCGCGCATTTTCGTTGCCACACGTCACACATTCCGAAAACGGGTGTCGGGGTGCATACAAAGCACGAGTTTTCGCCACCGGAACCAATTATTCGTTTTTCGCAACGAACTTGCCCAATGCACTACTTTAGGTAAAAACTCATGTTTGGGGTGGTTTCGCGCAATTTCGTTGCCGCACGTCACCCATTACGAAAACGGGTGTCGGGTGCATACAAAGCACGAGTTTTCGCCACCGGAACCATTTCTTCGTTTTTCGCAACGAACATGCCCAATCCACTACTTTAGGTCCAAAACTCATGTTCGGGGTGGTTTCACGCAATTTCGTTGTCGTACGTCACCCTTTCCCAAAACGGGTGTCGGGGTGCATACAAAGCACGAGTTTTTGCCACCGGAACCAATTCTTCGTTTTTCGCAATGAACATGCCCAATTCTCTACTTTAGGTCCAAAACTCATGTTTGGGGTGGTTTCGCGCTATATCGTTGCCGCACGTCACTCATTCCGAAAACGGGTGTCGGGGTGCATACAAAGCACGAGTTTTTGCCACCGGAACCAATTCTTCGTTTTTCGCAACGAACATGCCCAATCCTCTACTTTAGGTCCAAAACTCATGTTTGGGGTGGTTTCGCGCTATATCGTTGCCGCACGTCACCCATTCCGAAAACGGGTGTCGGGGTGCATACAAAGCACGAGTTTTTGCCACCGGGACCATTTCTTCGTTTTTCACAACGAATATGCCCAGTCCACTACATTAGGTCCAAAACTTATGTTTGGGGTGGTTTCGCGCAATTACATTGCCGCACGTCACCCATTCCGTAAACGGGTGTCAGGGTGCATACAAAGCACGAGTTTTTGCCACCGGAACCAATTCTTCGTTTTTCGCAACGAACATGCCCAATCTACTACTTTAGGTAAAAACTCATGTTTGGGGTGGTTTCGCGCAATTTCGTTGCCGCACGTTACACATTCCAAAAACGGGTGTCGGGGTGCATACAAAGCACGAGTTTTTGCCACCGGAACCAATTTTTCGTTTTTCGCAACACATGCCCAATCCGCTACTTTAGGTCCAAAACTCATGTTTGGGGTGGTTTCGCGCTATATCGTTGCCGCACGTCACCCATTCCAAAAACGGGTGTCGGGGTGCATACAAAGCACGAGTTTTTGCCACCGGAACCAATTCTTCGTTTTTCGCAACGAACATGCCCAATCCACTACGTTAGGTCCGAAACTCATGTTTGGGGTGGTTTCGCGCAATTTCGTTGCCACACATCACCCATTCCGGAAACGGGTGTCAGGTGCATACAAAGCATGAGTTTTTGCCACCGGAACCATTTCTTCGTTTTTCGCAACGGACATGCCCAATCCACTACTTTAGGTCCAAAACTCATGTTTAGGGTGGTTTCGCGCAATTTCGTTGTCGTACGTCACCCATTCGCAAAATGGGTGTCGGGGTGCATAAAAAGCACGAGTTTTTGCCACCGGATCCAATTCTTTGTTTTTCGCAACGAACATGCCCAATCCACTACTTTAGGTCCAAGACTCATGTTTGGGGTGGTTTCGCGCTATATTGTTGCCGCACTTCACCCATTCCGAAAACAGGTGTCGGGGTGCATACAAAGCATGAGTTTTTGCCACTAGAACCATTTCTTCGTTTTTCGCAAAGAACAAGCCCAATCCACTAGTTTAGGTCCAAAACTCATGTTTGGGGTGGTTTCGCGCAATTTCGTTGCCGCACGTCATCTATTCCGAAAACGGGTGTCGGGGTGCATACATAGCACGAGTTTTCTCCAACGGAACCATTTCTTCGTTTTTCTCAAAGAACATGCCCAATCCACTACTTTAGGTCCAAAACTCATGTTTGAGATGGTTTCGCGCAATTTCGTTGCAGCACGTCACCAATTCCGAAAACGGGTGTCGGGGTGCATACAAGCACGAGTTTTTGCCACCGGAACCAATTCTTCGTTTTTCGCAACGAACATGCCCAATCCACTACTTTAGGTCCAAAACTCATGTTTGGGGTGGTTTCGCGCTATATCGTTGCCGCACGTCACCCATTCCGAAAATGGGTGTCGGGGTGCATACAAGGGATGAGTTTTCGCCACTGGAACCATTTCTTCGTTTTTCGCAACGAACATGCCCAATCACGTTAGGTCCAAAACTCATGTTTGGGGTGGTTTCGCGCAATTTCGTTGCCACACATCACCCATTCCGAAAACGGGTGTCAGGTGCATACAAAGCATGAGTTTTCGCCACCGGAACCATTTCTTCGTTTTTCGCAAGGAACATGCCCAATCCACTACTTTAGGTCCAAAACTCATGTTTAGGGTGGTTTCGCGCAATTTCGTTGTCGTACGTCACCCATTCGCAAAACGGGTGTCGGGGTGCATAAAAAGCACGAGTTTTTGCCACCGGAACCAATTCTTTGTTTTTCGCAACGAACATGCCCAATCCACTACTTTAGGTCCAAGACTCATGTTTGGGGTGGTTTCGCGCTATATCGTTGCCGCACTTCACCCATTCCGAAAATAGGTGTCGGGGTGCATACAAAGCACGAGTTTTTGCCACTAGAACCATTTCTTCGTTTTTCGCAAAGAACAAGCCCAATCCACTAGTTTAGGTCCAAAACTCATGTTTGGGGTGGTTTCGTGCAATTTCGTTGCCGCACGTCACCTATTCCGAAAACGGGTGTCGGGGTGCATACAAAGCACGAGTTTTCGCCACCGGAACTATTTCTTCGTTTTTATCAAAGAACATGCCAAATCCACTACTTTAGGTCCAAAACTCATGTTTAGGATGGTTTCGCGCAATTTCGTTGCAGCACGTCACCAATTCCGAAAACGGGTGTCGGGGTGCATACAAGCACGAGTTTTTGCCACCGGAACCAATTCTTCGTTTTTTGCAACGAACATGCCCAATCCACTACTTTAGGTCCAAAACTCATGTTTGGGGTGGTTTCACGCTATATCGTTGCCGCACGTCACCCATTCCGAAAACGGGTGTCGGGGTGCATAAAAAGCACGAGTTTTTGCCACTAGAACCATTTCTTCGTTTTTCGAAACGAACATGCCCAATCCACTAGTTTAGGTCCAAAACTCATGTTTGGGGTGCTTTCGCGCAATTGTCACCCATTCCGAAAACGGGTGATGTGCACCCGTTGGGTGATTGCCCGATCTTTCGATGAGAGGGTGTGGAATAACTCGATTGGGGGAGGAGACGACATTCACGGCCCGACTACAGCCTTCCAAAGACGCTGCGCCTTAGCAACCGATACACCACCTCCTATGGCTGTCACGATCTTGTGGAGCGTGACACCCTGGCCACTAGGGCACTCGTCCTGCAAGCAATCGAAGAACTAGCAAGAACAAGTAGAACAAGTACTGAATTACCAGATCTAAATGTAGGTTTCAAAGTCAAACTCCAATATGGTGGGGTTCCGAAGACAAGAAGACGGGCGGCTGAACTAGCACGCGCGCTTGCAAGCAAGTAGCGAGAGCTAAACTTGATCTAAACAAAACCCGCTGTTCTTGGTGGCGGCTAGGGGGTTTATAAACATGGGAGGACGACCACAAGGGTATTGGGGTCGTGCTGCAACCCTAGGATGTGTCCCTAATGGACCTAACTTGATACACGACCCATTGGGCCAAAATAGGGTGACGCAGCACAATGGGCAGAAAAGGCAGGAAATGTCTCGGTAAGAAAACAATGATTACGGCAGCCTCAGAACAGATATGACTATAATTCCGGATCCATATGAAAGTAGACTTGATAAGCTTTCCATGTTGTGCTTGAACATTCCAATCCGAGCCCGCATCTGACCGTGGTGACCGTCACAAGTTGGTGTTCTTCTGCAGTCCGAATCCAGCATGTTCAAATCCTTTTCCCTTTCGGTCTTCTCCCTGATTCCTAAGCAAAACAAGAGTGCACGAGTCTCCATGGTCTAAATATGATGGACATGAACCCAAGAGTGTAATCACCTGATGGTTGAGTTGACGAGCACGAGCGCGAGTAATGGGACCAGAAATTGGTACTTGTATTGGTATAGATGCATCAGTAGTGTGGATGTCTTCATCATTCTCCCCTTCTTGCATTTGAGTCGTCCTCGACTCAAGCTCAACTTCCTCTCCCAAGTAGGGCTTTAAATCTGCAATGTTAAATGTGGGGCTAACCCCAAAGTCTGCAGGCAGATCTAGCCTATATGCATTGTCGTTAATTTTCTCTAGCACTTTAAACGGTCCATCGGCTCGAGGCAATAATTTAGATTTTCGTAATTCAGGAAACCTTTCCTTTCTCAAATGCAACCAAACTAAATCTCCAGGTTCAAAATTTATTTCCTTTCTACCTTTATCACTAGCAAACTTATATCTAGCATTCATACGCTCTATGTTTTCTTTAGTAGTTTCATGCAGTTTTAACATCAATTCAGCACGCCTAGTAGCATCAAAATTTAGTTTTTCAGAAGATGGCAAAGGCATTAAATCAATAGGTGCACGAGGCAACAAACCATATACAATCTGAAATGGGCACATCTTTGTAGTAGAATGCAATGATCGATTATAAGCAAATTCAACATGAGGCAAACAGTCCTTCCACATCTTAATATTCTTCTTTAGAACTGCCCTTAACATAGTAGACAAAGTTCTATTCACAACTTCAGTTTGACCATCAGTTTGAGGATGACATGTAGTAGAAAATAAAAGCTTAGTCCCCAATTTTGCCCACAAAGTCCTCCAAAAATGACTAAGAAATTTAGCATCACGATCAGAAACGATTGTGTTGGGCACACCATGCAAGCGAACAATTTCACGAAAGAACAAATCAGCAATATGAGTAGCATCGTCAGTTTTATGACATGGTAAGAAATGTGCCATCTTAGAAAATCTATCAACAACCACAAACACACTATCACGTCCCTTCCTAGTCCTAGGCAATCCCAGCACAAAATCCATAGAAATATCTTCCCAAGGAGCACTAGGAACGGGTAGAGGCAAATACAAACCGTGTGGATTTAACCGTGACTTCGCCTTTTGACATGTCGTGCAACGACCAACCAATCTCACCACATCTCTTCTCATCTTAGGCCAAAAGAAATGACCAGCAAGTATGTCCTCCGTTTTCTTTGCTCCAAAATGTCCCATTAAGCCACCTCCATGTGCTTCCTGTAACAACAACAAACGAACGGAGCTAGCTGGAATGCATAGCTTGTTAGCTCTAAACACAAACCCATCACTAACGATATATTTGTTCCATCCTTTCCCATCTTTACAATGCAGCAACACATCTTTAAAATCAGCATCATGAACATATTGGTCTTTAATCGTCTCTAATCCAAAGATTTTGTAGTCAAGTTGATTCAGCAAAGTATATCTCCTAGACAAAGCGTCAGCAATGATATTCTCTTTTCCTTTCTTGTGCTTAATAACATAAGGAAACGATTCGATAAATTCAACCCACTTAGCATGTCTACGGTTCAGTTTTCCTTGACTACGAATATGTTTCAAAGATTCATGATCAGAATGAATAACAAACTCTTTGGGCCACAAATAATGCTGCCATGTTTCTAATGTTCGCACAAGAGCATATAATTCCTTATCATAAGTAGAATAATTTAGAACAGACCCACTCAATTTTTCACTAAAATATGCAACAGGTTTGCCTTCTTGTAACAAAACACCACCCAATCCAATTCCACTAGCATCACATTCAAGCTCAAAAGTCTTATTAAAATCAGGAAGTTGGAGGAGAGGTGCATGTGTCAACTTATCTTTCAGCACGTTGAAAGCGTGCTCTTGTACTTTGCCCCAACTAAAATGCACTCCCTTCTTCGTAAGCTCATTCAAAGGTGCAGCAATGGTGCTAAAGTCCTTCACAAAACGGCGATAGAAGCCAGCAAGTCCTAGGAAACTCCGCACCTGTGTGATAGTCTTTGGCATAGGCCATCCATGTATCGCTTGATGAAGACATCCACACTACTGATGCATCTATACCAATACAAGTACCAATTTCTGGTCCCATTACTCGCGCTCGTGCTCGTCAACTCAACCATCAGGTGATTACACTCTTGAGTTCATGTCCATCATATTTAGACCATGGAGACCCGTGCACTCTTGTTTTGCTTAGGAATCAGGGAGAAGACCGAAAGGGAAAAGGATTTGAACATGCTGGATTCGGACTGCAGAAGAACACCAACTTGTGACGGTCACCACGGTCAGATGCGGGCTCGGATTGGAATGTTCAAGCACAACATGGAAAGCTTATCAAGTCTACTTTCATATGGATCCGGAATTATAGTCATATCTGTTCTGAGGCCGCCGTAATCATTGTTTTCTTACCGAGACATTTCCTGCCTTTTCTGCCCATGGTGCTGCGTCACCCTATTTTGGCCCAATGGGTCGTATATCAAGTTAGGTCCATTAGGGACGCATCCTAGGGTTGCAGCACGAACCCAATACCCTTGTGGTCGTCCTCCCATGTTTATAAACCCCCTAGCCGCCACCAAGAACAGCGGGTTTTGTTTAGATCAAGTTTAGCTCTCGCTACTTGCTTGCAAGCGCGCGTGCTAGTTCAGCCGCCCGTCTTCTTGTCTTCGGAACCCCACCATATTGGAGTTTGATTTTTAAACCTACATTTAGATCTGGTAATTCAGTACTTGTTCTACTTGTTCTTGCTAGTTCTTCGATTGCTTGCAGGACGAGTGCCCTAGTGGCCAGGGTGTCACGCTCCACAAGATCGTGACAGCCATAGGAGGTGGTGTATCGGTTGCTAAGGCGCAGCGTCTTTGGAAGGCTGTAGTCGGGCCGTGAACGTCGTCTCCTCCCCCAATCGAGTTATTCCACACCCTCTCATCGAAAGATCGGGCAATCACCCAACGGGTGCACATCAGTTGGTAATCAGAGCAAGGTTTATCGGTGAGAGATTTACTTTTCTTCGCTGTTTTCTTATCTCCTATAGTCCAGAAAAAGCCAAAAAATAGTAGATTAGTTTTACCGCAATCCTATAAACCATTGAGCATTTACTAGTACTACTTAGTTAGGGCTTGTTGAGTTTTTGGTTGCATCGGTTGTGTCGAGTTGCTGGTCTTAGTTTATTCCTTTAGAGTTTTGAGTTCTACCACGTTTTGGTCACCACGAGATCCACCATCACCAAAAACATCTCTGGTTCGTTTTTGCCACCACGGATACATATCATATCCGATTTGGAAGTTTAAATACAATCTGGAAAGCTTATCTTATCTTCTTTCCAACGGATCTGACCTTATCTCAAAATTCGTTCTGAGCGCTCCGCAATCATCGTAGAGATTTCTGGACTTTCTATATTAACAAGATTTGTTAAATCTGATTTAAAGGGGCTGTTAGCAATATCTTTATTGTTTGGGTTGTCATAGTAAAAAAAAGGGTTTAGGCCCCTGCAAAAAAAAACAGAAGAAGAAGAAGAAAAAAAAGAATAGAAAAGAAAAAAAAGCAAAAGAAGAAGAAGGGGGCTGAATCTCTTAATCTGTTAATTCTCTTTGTGCTGTGCTAGTTGTTCTTTTTCAGTGACTACCTTTGTGCCTAGGCTCACGTCTCTAGCCTGGTTTAGCCTAGGACCAGCACAGTACCACCGTTGAACGATTATTCAGCTTGCTTTTGTAACTAACGTGGTACTAGTGTATTCCTTGCTTCAGCCCACCTACAACTCTACATATTTCGACTACAGTTTGACAGGTCGTGTTGCTGCGGCACCAATACACTTATTCCACGGTTGCAGACTTGTTGGTTGCTGACCCCTCCTGTTGTGCAAGGTAAGAATTGGTAAGAGCTTGTGTGGCAGGTTGAGAGTGAGCGC
The DNA here is from genome assembly GCF_902167145.1 of Zea mays. NCBI lineage: Eukaryota > Viridiplantae > Streptophyta > Magnoliopsida > Poales > Poaceae > Zea > Zea mays. Next base: position 59,656,055 of record NC_050104.1, read on the forward strand.
CTTGCAGTAGCTACATCCTAATAGTTGTAGAGTTTTCATTCCTTCACGTTTTTTTTCTTGTTGCCTCTGTTCGTCTAACCATGGCAGGATTGGAGGTTGATGATGCTTCTCGTAATATGCCACACTCTCCTCGCACCAAGGGTATCATACAACACTTTGTAAGGCTGGTGAAGACGCACACGGAAGGTCTTGATAATGACATGCAGGTGACGAATGAAAAGATGGGGCAATTGGAGGCCACACAGATCGACACAAACACCAAACTTGCAAATGTGGAAATGACAGTTGCTCATATTGACAAGAGCCTTGTCGCACTCTTGAGGCCGTTTGATGAGATGCATGCTAATATCGATGGTGGGCGTGATGAGGGCGCCGAAGGTAACTGGGATGACTATGTTGCTGATACTGAACAAGATGACCAAGAAGCACCTAATCGCCGGCGACTACGTACTAACCGTAGAGGTATGGGTGGTTTTCGCCGACGTGAGGTACATGGTAATGATGATGCTTTTAGTAAGGTTAAATTTAAAATACCTCCTTTTGATGGTAAATATGACCCTGATGCTTACATTACTTGGGAGATTGCGGTTGATCAAAAGTTTGCATGCCATGATTCCGAAAACGGGTGTCGGGGTGCATACAAAGCACGAGTTTTTGCCACCGGAACCAATTCTTCGTTTTTCGCAACGAACATGCCCAATCCTCTACTTTAGGTCCAAAACTCTTGTTTGGGGTGGTTTCGCGCTATATCGTTGTCGCACGTCACCCATTCCGAAAACGGGTGTCGGGGTGCATACAAAGCACGAGTTTTTGCCACCGGAACCATTTCTTCGTTTTTCACAACGAATATGCCCAGTCCACTACATTAGGTCCAAAACTTATGTTTGGGGTGGTTTCGCGCAATTACGTTGCTGCACGTCACCCATTCCGTAAACGGGTGTCGGGGTGCATACAAAGCACGAGTTTTTGCCACCGGAACCAATTCTTCGTTTTTCGCAACGAACATGCCCAATCCGCTACTTTAGGTCCAAAACTCATGTTTGGGGTGGTTTCGCGCTATATCGTTGCCGCACGTCACCCATTCCAAAAACGGGTGTCGGGGTGCATACAAAGCACGAGTTTTTGCCACCGAAACCATTTCTTCGTTTTTCGCAACGAACATGCCCAATCCACTACTTTAGGTCCAGAACTCATGTTTGGGGTGGTTTCACGCAATTACGTTGCCGCATGTCACCCATTACGAAAACGGGTGTCGGGTGCATACAAAGCACGAGTTTTCGCCACCGAACCAATTATTCGTTTTTCGCAACGAACATGCCCAATGCACTACTTTAGGTAAAAACTCATGTTTGGGGTGGTTTCGCGCAATTTCGTTGCCGCACGTCACCCATTCCGAAAACGGGTGTCGGGTGCATACAAAGCACGAGTTTTCGCCACCGGAACCATATCTTCGTTTTTCGCAACGAACATGCCCAATCCACTACTTTAGGTCCAAAACTCATGTTCAGGGTGGTTTCACGCAATTTCGTTGTCGTACGTCACCCTTTCCCAAAACGGGTGTCGGGGTGCATACAAAGCACGAGTTTTTGCCACCGGAACCAATTCTTCGTTTTTCGCAACGAACATGCCTAATCCTCTATAGTAGGTCCAAAACTCATGTTTGGGGTGGTTTCGCGCTATATCGTTGCCGTACGTCACTCATTCCGAAAACGGGTGTTGGGGTGCATACAAAGCACGAGTTTTTACCACCGGAACCAATTCTTCGTTTTTCGCAACGAACATGCCGAATCCTAGACTTTAGGTCCAAAACTCATGTTTGGGGTGGTTTCGCGCAATTTCGTTGCCACACGTCACACATTCCGAAAACGGGTGTCGGGGTGCATACAAAGCACGAGTTTTCGCCACCGGAACCAATTATTCGTTTTTCGCAACGAACTTGCCCAATGCACTACTTTAGGTAAAAACTCATGTATTGGGTGGTTTCGCGCAATTTCGTTGCCGCACGTCACCCATTCCGAAAACGGGTGTCGGGTGCATACAAAGCATGAGTTTTCGCTACCAGAACCATTTCTTCGTTTTTCGCAACGAACATGCCCAATCCACTACTTTAGGTCCAAAACTCATGTTTGGGGTGGTTTCACGCTATATCGTTGTCGCACGTCACCCATTCCGAAAATGGGTGTCGGGGTGCATACAAAGCACGAGTTTTTGCCACCGGAACCATTTCTTCGTTTTTCGCAACGAACATGCCCAATCCACTACTTTAGGTCCAAAACTCATGTTTGGGGTGGTTTCGCGCAATTTCGTTGCCACACGTCACACATTCCGAAAACGGGTGTCGGGGTGCATACAAAGCACGAGTTTTCGCCACCGGAACCAATTATTCGTTTTTCGCAACGAACATGCCCAATGCACTACTTTAGGTAAAAACTCATGTTTGGGGTGGTTTCGCGCAATTTCGTTGCCGCACGTCACCCATTCCGAAAACGGGTGTCGGGTGCATACAAAGCACGGGTTTTCGCCACCGGAACCATTTCTTCGTTTTTCGCAACGAACATGCCCAATCCACTACTTTAGGTCCAAAACTCATGTTCAGGGTGGTTTCGCGCAATTTCGTTGTCGTACGTCACCCTTTTCCAAAACGGGTGTCGGGGTGCATACAAAGCACGAGTTTTTGCCACCGGAACCAATTCTTCGTTTTTCGCAACGAACATGCCCAATCTTCTACTTTAGGTCCAAAACTCATGTTTGGGGTCGTTTCGCGCTATATCGTTGCCGCACGTCACCCATTCCAAAAACGGTTGTCGGGGTGCATACAAAGCACGAGTTTTTGCCACCGGAACCATTTCTTCGTTTTTCGCAACGAACATGCCCAATCCACTACTTTATGTCCAAAACTCATGTTTGGGGTGGTTTCGCGCAATTTCGTTGCCACACGTCACACATTCCGAAAACGGGTGTCGGGGTGCATACAAAGCACGAGTTTTCGCCACCGGAACCAATTATTCGTTTTTCGCAACGAACTTGCCCAATGCACTACTTTAGGTAAAAACTCATGTTTGGGGTGGTTTCGCGCAATTTCGTTGCCGCACGTCACCCATTCTGAAAACGGGTGTCGGGTGCATACAAAGCATGAGTTTTCGCTACCAGAACCATTTCTTCGTTTTTCGCAACGAACATGCCCAATCCACTACTTTAGGTCCAAAACTCATGTTTGGGGTGGTTTTGCGCAATTTCGTTGTCGTACGTCACCCATTCCCAAAACTGGTGTCGGGGTGCATACAAAGCACAAGTTTTTCCCACCGAAACCAATTCTTCGTTTTTCGCAACGAACATGCCCAATCCACTACTTTAGGTCCAAAACTCATGTTTGGGGTGGTTTCGCGCTATTTAGTTGCCGCACGTCACCCATTCCGAAAACGGGTGTCGGGTGCATACAAAGCATGAGTTTTCGCCACCGGAACCATTTTTTTGTTTTTCACAACGAACATGCCCAATCCACTACTTTAGGTCCAAAACTCATGTTTGGCGTGGTTTCGCGCAATTTCGTTGTCGTACGTCACCCATTCCCAAAACGGGTGTAGGGGTGCAAACAAAGCACGAGTTTTTGCCACCGGAACCAATTCTTCGTTTTTCGCAACGAACATGCCCAATCCTCTACTTTAGGTCCAAAACTCATGTTTGGGGTGGTTTCGCGCTATATCGTTGCCGCACGTCACTCATTCTGAAAACGGGTGTCGGGGCGCATACAAAGCACGAGTTTTTGCCACCGGAACCAATTCTTCGTTTTTCGCAACGAACATGCCCAATCCTCCACTTTAGGTCCAAAACTCATGTTTGGGGTGGTTTCGCGCAATTTCATTGCCACACGTCACACATTCCGAAAATGGGTGTCGGGGTGGATACAAAGCATGAGTTTTCGCCACCGGAACCAATTATTCGTTTTTCGCAACGAACTTGCCAATGCACTACTTTAGGTAAAAAAAACTCATGTTTGGGGTGGTTTCACGCAATTTCGTTGCCGCACGTCACCCATTCCGAAAACGGGTGTCGGGTGCATACAAAGCATGAGTTTTCGCAACAAGAACCATTTCTTCGTTTTTCGCAACGAACATGCCCAATCCACTACTTTAGGTCCAAAACTCATGTTTGGGGTGGTTTCGCGCAATTTCGTTGTCGTACGTCACCCATTCCCAAAACTGGTGTCGGGGTGCATACAAAGCACGAGTTTTTCCCATCGGAACCAATTCTTCGTTTTTCGCAACGAACATGCCCAATCCACTACTTTAGGTCCAAAACTCATGTTTGGGGTGGTTTCGCGTTATTTTGTTGCAGCACGTCACCCATTCCGAAAACGGGTGTCAGGTGCATACAAAGCATGAGTTTTCGCCACCGGAACCATTTCTTCGTTTTTCGCAACGAACATGCCCAATCCACTACTTTAGGTCCAAAACTCATGTTTGGCGTGGTTTCGCGCAATTTCGTTGTCGTACGTCACCCATTCCCAAAACGGGTGTAGGGGTGCAAACAAAGCACGAGTTTTTTCCACCGGAACCAATTCTTCGTTTTTCGCAACGAACATGCCCAATCCACTACTTTAGGTCCAAAACTCATGTTTGGGGTGGTTTCGCGCAATTTCGTTGTGGTACGTCACCCATTCCCAAAACTGGTGTCGGGGTGCATACAAAGCACGAGTTTTTCCCACCGGAACCAATTCTTCGTTTTTCGCAACGAACATGCCCAATCCACTACTTTAGGTCCAAAACTCATGTTTGGGGTGGTTTCGCGCTATTTTGTTGCCGCTCCCATTCCGAAAACGGGTGTCGGGGTGCATACAAAGCACGAGTTTTTACCACCGGAACCAATTCTTTGTTTTTCGCAACGAACATGCCCAATCCTCTACTTTAGGTCCAAAACTCATGTTTGGGGTGGTTTCACGCAATTTCGTTGCCACACGTCACACATTCCGAAAACGGGTGTCGGGGTGCATACAAAGCACGAGTTTTCGCCACCGGAACCAATTATTCGTTTTTCGCAACGAACTTGCCCAATGCACTACTTTAGGTAAAAACTCATGTTTGGGGTGGTTTCGTGCAATTTCGTTGCCGCATGTCACCCATTCCGAAAACGGGTGTCGGGTGCATACAAAGCATGAGTTTTCGCTACCAGAACCATTTCTTCGTTTTTCGCAACGAACATGCCCAATCCACTACTTTAGGTCCAAAACTCATGTTTGGGGTGGTTTCGCGCAATTTCGTTGCCTTACGTCACCCATTCCCAAAACTGGTGTCGGGGTGCATACAAAGCACGAGTTTTTCCCACCGGAACCAATTCTTCGTTTTTCGCAACGAACATGCCCAATCCACTACTTTAGGTCCAAAACTCATGTTTGGGGTGGTTTCGCGCTATTTTGTTGCAGCACGTCATCCATTCCGAAAACGGGTGTCAGGTGCATACAAAGCATGAGTTTTCGCCACCGGAACCATTTCTTCGTTTTTCGCAACGAACATGCCCAATCCACTACTTTAGGTCCAAAACTCATGTTTGGCGTGGTTTCGCGCAATTTCGTTGTCGTACGTCACCCATTCCCAAAACGGGTGTAGGGGTGCAAACAAAGCACGAGTTTTTGCCACCGGAACCAATTCTTCGTTTTTCGCAACGAACATGCCCAATCCTCTACTTTAGGTCCAAAACTCATGTTTGGGGTGGTTTCGCGCTATATCGTTGCCGCACGTCACCCATTCCAAAAACGGGTGTCGGGGTGCATACAAAGCACGAGTTTTTGCCACCGGAACCATTTCTTCGTTTTTCGCAACGAACATGCCCAATCCACTACTTTATGTCCAAAACTCATGTTTGGGGTGGTTTCGCGCAATTTCGTTGCCACACGTCACACATTCCGAAAACGGGTGTCAGGGTGCATACAAAGCACGAGTTTTCGCCACCGGAACCAATTATTCGTTTTTCGCAACGAACATGCCCAATCCGCTACTTTAGGTAAAAACTCATGTTTGGGGTGGTTTCGCGCTATATCGTTGCCGCACGTCACCCATTCCGAAAACGGGTGTCGGGTGCATACAAAGCATGAGTTTTCGCTACCAGAACCATTTCTTCGTTTTTCGCAACGAACATGCCCAATCCTCTACTTTAGGTCCAAAACTCATGTTTGGGTGGTTTCGCGCAATTTCGTTGCCGCACGTCACCCATTACGAAAACGGGTGTCGGTGCATACAAAGCACGAGTTTTCGCCACCGGAACCATTTCTTCGTTTTTCGCAACGAACATGCCCAATCCTCTACTTTAGGTCCAAAACTCATGTTTGGGGTGGTTTCGCGCTATATCGTTGCCGCACGTCACCCATTCCAAAAACGGGTGTCGGGGTGCATACACAGCACGAGTTTTTGCCACCAGAACCGTTTCTTCGTTTTTCGCAACGAACATGCCCAATCCACTACTTTAGGTAAAAACTCATGTTTGAGGTGGTTTCGCGCAATTTCGTTGCCACACGTCACACATTCCGAAAACGGGTGTCGGGGTGCATACAAAGCACGAGTTTTCGCCACCGGAACCAATTTTTCGTTTTTCGCAACGAACATGCCGAATGCACTACTTTAGGTAAAAACTCATGTTTGGGGTGGTTTCGCGCAATTTCGTTGCCGCACGTCACCCATTCCGAAAACGGGTGTCGGGTGCATACAAAGCACGAGTTTTCGCCACCGGAACCATTTCTTGGTTTTTCGCAACGAACATGCCCAATCCACTACTTTAGGTCCAAAACCCATGTTCAGGGTGGTTTCGCGCAATTTCGTTGTCGTACGTCACCCTTTCCCAAAACGTGTGTCGTGGTGCATACAAAGCACGAGTTTTTGCCACCGGAACCAATTCTTCGTTTTTCGCAACGAACATGCCCAATCCTCTACTTTAGGTCCAAAACTCATGTTTGGGGTCGTTTCTCGCTATATCGTTGCCGCACGTCACCCATTCCAAAAACGGGTATCGGGGTGCATACAAAGCACGAGTTTTTGCCACCGGAACCATTTCTTCGTTTTTCGCAACGAACATGCCCAATCCACTACTTTAGGTCCAAAACTCGTGTTTGGGGTGGTTTCGCGCAATTTCGTTGCCACACGTCACACATTCCGAAAACGGGTGTCGGGGTGCATACAAAGCACGAGTTTTCGCCACCGGAACCAATTATTCGTTTTTCGCAACGAACTTGCCCAATGCACTACTTTAGGTAAAAACTCATGTTTGGGGAGGTTTCGCGCAATTTCGTTGCCGCACGTCACCCATTCCGAAAACGGGTGTCGGGTGCATACAAAGCATGAGTTTTCGCTACCAGAACCATTTCATCGTTTTTCGCAACGAACATGCCCAATCCACTACTTTAGGTCCAAAACTCATGTTTGGGGTGGTTTCGCGCAATTTCGTTGTCGTACGTCACCCATTCCCAAAACTGGTGTCGGGGTGCATACAAAGCACGAGTTTTTCCCACCGGAACCAATTCTTCGTTTTTCGCAACGAACATGCCCAATCCACTACTTAGGTCCAAAACTCATGTTTGGGGTGGTTTCGCGCTATTTTGTTGCCGCACGTCACCCATTTCGAAAACGGGTGTCGGGGTGCATACAAAGCACGAGTTTTCGCCACCGGAACCAATTCTTTGTTTTTCGCAATGAACATGCCCAATGCACTACTTTAGGTAAAAACTCATGTTTGGGGTGGTTTCGCGCAATTTCGTTGCCGCACGTCACACATTCCGAAAACGGGTGTCGGGGTGCAAACAAAGCATGAGTTTTTGCCACCGGAACCAATTCTTCGTTTTTCGCAACGAACATGCCCAATCCTCTACTTTAGGTTCAAAACTCATGTTTGGGGTTGTTTCGCGATATATCTTTGCCGCACGTCACCCATTCCGAAAACGGGTGTCGGGGTGCATACAAAGCACGAGTTTTTGCCACCGGAACCAATTCTTCGTTTTTCGCAACGAACATGCCCAATCCTCCACTTTAGGTCTAAAACTCATGTTTGGGGTCGTTTCGCGCTATATCGTTGCCGCACGTCACCCATTCCGAAAACGGGTGTCGGGTGCATACAAAGCATGAGTTTTCGCCACCGGAACCATTTCTTCGTTTTTCGCAACGAACATGCCCAATCCACTACTTTAGGTCCAAAACTCATGTTTGGCGTGGTTTCGCGCAATTTCGTTGTCGTACGTCACCCATTCCCAAAACGGGTGTAGGGGTGCAAACAAAGCACGAGTTTTTGCCACTGGAACCAATTCTTCGTTTTTCGCAACGAACATGCCCAATCCTCTACTTTAGCTCCAAAACTCATGTTTGGGGTGGTTTCGCGCTATATCGTTGCCGCACGTCACTCATTCCGAAAACGGGTGTCGGGGTGCATACAAAGCACGAGTTTTTGCCACCGGAACCATTTCTTCGTTTTTCGCAACGAACATGCCCAATCCACTACTTTAGGTCCAAAACTCATGTTTGGGGTGGTTTCGCGCAATTTCGTTGCCACACGTCACACATTCCGAAAACTGGTGTCGGGGTGCATACAAAGCACGAGTTTTCGCCACCGGAACCAATTATTCGTTTTTCGCAACGAACTTGCCCAATGCACTACTTTAGGTAAAAACTCATGTTTGGGGTGGTTTCGCGCAATTTCGTTGCCGCACGTCACCCATTCCGAAAACGGGTGTCGGGTGCATACAAAGCATGAGTTTTCGCTACCAGAACCATTTCTTCGTTTTTCGCAACGAACATGCCCAATCCACTACTTTAGGTCCAAAACTCATGTTTGGGGTGGTTTCGCGCAATTTCGTTGTCGTACGTCCCATTCCCAAAACTGGTGTCGGCGTGCATACAAAGCACGAGTTTTTCCCACCGGAACCAATTCTTCGTTTTTCACAACGAACATGCCCAATCCACTACTTTAGGTCCAAAACTCTTGTTTGGGGTGGTTTCGCGCTATTTTGTTGTCGCACGTCACCCATTCCGAAAACGGGTGTCGGGTGCATACAAAGCATGAGTTTTCGCCACCGAAACCATTTCTTCGTTTTTCGCAACGAACATGCCCAATCCACTACTTTAGGTCCAAAACTCATGTTTGGCGTGGTTTCGCGCAATTTCGTTGTCGTACGTCACCCATTCCCAAAACGGGTGTTGGGGTGCAAACAAAGCACGAGTTTTTGCCACTGGAACCAATTCTTCGTTTTTCGCAACGAACATGCCCAATCCTCTACTTTAGCTCCAAAACTCATGTTTGGGGTGGTTTCGCGCTATATCGTTGCCGCACGTCACTCATTCCGAAAACGGGTGTCGGGGTGCATACAAAGCACGAGTTTTTGCCACCGGAACCAATTCTTCGTTTTTCGCAACGAACATGCCCAATCCTCTACTTTAGGTCCAAAACTCATGTTTGGGGTCGTTTCGCGCTATATCGTTGCCGCACGTCACCCATTCCAAAAACGGGTGTCGGGGTGCATACAAAGCACGAGTTTTTGCCACCGGAACCATTTCTTCGTTTTTCGCAACGAACATGCCCAATCCACTACTTTAGGTACAAAACTCATGTTTGGGGTGGTTTCGCGCAATTTCGTTGCCACACGTCACACATTCCGAAAACTGGTGTCGGGGTGCATACAAAGCACGAGTTTTCGCCACCGGAACCAATTATTCGTTTTTCGCAACGAACTTGCCCAATGCACTACTTTAGGTAAAAACTCTTGTTTGGGGTGGTTTCGCGCAATTTCGTTGCCGCACGTCACCCATTCCGAAAACGGGTGTCGGGTGCATACAAAGCATGAGTTTTCGCTACCAGAACCATTTCTTCGTTTTTCGCAACGAACATGCCCAATCCACTACTTTAGGTCCAAAACTCATGTTTGGGGTGGTTTCGCGCAATTTCGTTGTCGTACGTCACCCATTCCCAAAACTGGTGTCGGCGTGCATACAAAGCACGAGTTTTTCCCACCGGAACCAATTCTTCGTTTTTCACAACGAACATGCCCAATCCACTACTTTAGGTCCAAAACTCTTGTTTGGGGTGGTTTCGCGCTATTTTGTTGCCGCACGTCACCCATTCCGAAAACGGGTGTCAGGTGCATACAAAGCATGAGTTTTCGCCACCGGAACCATTTCTTCGTTTTTCGCAACGAACATGCCCAATCCACTACTTTAGGTCCAAAACTCATGTTTGGCGTGGTTTCGCGCAATTTCGTTGTCGTACGTCACCCATTCCCAAAACGGGTGTAGGGGTGCAAACAAAGCACGAGTTTTTGCCACTGGAACCAATTCTTCGTTTTTCGCAACGAACATGCCCAATCCTCTACTTTAGCTCCAAAACTCATGTTTGGGGTGGTTTCGCGCTATATCGTTGCCGCACGTCACTCATTCCGAAAACGGGTGTCGGGGTGCATACAAAGCACGAGTTTTTGCCACCGGAACCATTTCTTCGTTTTTCGCAACGAACATGCCCAATCCACTACTTTAGGTCCAAAACTCATGTTTGGGGTGGTTTCGCGCAATTTCGTTGCCACACGTCACACATTCCGAAAACTGGTGTCGGGGTGCATACAAAGCACGAGTTTTCGCCACCGGAACCAATTATTCGTTTTTCGCAACGAACTTGCCCAATGCACTACTTTAGGTAAAAACTCATGTTTGGGGTGGTTTCGCGCAATTTCGTTGCCGCACGTCACCCATTCCGAAAACGGGTGTCGGGTGCATACAAAGCATGAGTTTTCGCTACCAGAACCATTTCTTCGTTTTTCGCAACGAACATGCCCAATCCACTACTTTAGGTCCAAAACTCATGTTTGGGGTGGTTTCGCGCAATTTCGTTGTCGTACGTCCCATTCCCAAAACTGGTGTCGGCGTGCATACAAAGCACGAGTTTTTCCCACCGGAACCAATTCTTCGTTTTTCACAACGAACATGCCCAATCCACTACTTTAGGTCCAAAACTCTTGTTTGGGGTGGTTTCGCGCTATTTTGTTGTCGCACGTCACCCATTCCGAAAACGGGTGTCGGGTGCATACAAAGCATGAGTTTTCGCCACCGGAACCATTTCTTCGTTTTTCGCAACGAACATGCCCAATCCACTACTTTAGGTCCAAAACTCATGTTTGGCGTGGTTTCGCGCAATTTCGTTGTCGTACGTCACCCATTCCCAAAACGGGTGTTGGGGTGCAAACAAAGCACGAGTTTTTGCCACTGGAACCAATTCTTCGTTTTTCGCAACGAACATGCCCAATCCTCTACTTTAGCTCCAAAACTCATGTTTGGGGTGGTTTCGCGCTATATCGTTGCCGCACGTCACTCATTCCGAAAACGGGTGTCGGGGTGCATACAAAGCACGAGTTTTTGCCACCGGAACCAATTCTTCGTTTTTCGCAACGAACATGCCCAATCCTCTACTTTAGGTCCAAAACTCATGTTTGGGGTCGTTTCGCGCTATATCGTTGCCGCACGTCACCCATTCCAAAAACGGGTGTCGGGGTGCATACAAAGCACGAGTTTTTGCCACCGGAACCATTTCTTCGTTTTTCGCAACGAACATGCCCAATCCACTACTTTAGGTACAAAACTCATGTTTGGGGTGGTTTCGCGCAATTTCGTTGCCACACGTCACACATTCCGAAAACTGGTGTCGGGGTGCATACAAAGCACGAGTTTTCGCCACCGGAACCAATTATTCGTTTTTCGCAACGAACTTGCCCAATGCACTACTTTAGGTAAAAACTCTTGTTTGGGGTGGTTTCGCGCAATTTCGTTGCCGCACGTCACCCATTCCGAAAACGGGTGTCGGGTGCATACAAAGCATGAGTTTTCGCTACCAGAACCATTTCTTCGTTTTTCGCAACGAACATGCCCAATCCACTACTTTAGGTCCAAAACTCATGTTTGGGGTGGTTTCGCGCAATTTCGTTGTCGTACGTCACCCATTCCCAAAACTGGTGTCGGCGTGCATACAAAGCACGAGTTTTTCCCACCGGAACCAATTCTTCGTTTTTCACAACGAACATGCCCAATCCACTACTTTAGGTCCAAAACTCTTGTTTGGGGTGGTTTCGCGCTATTTTGTTGCCGCACGTCACCCATTCCGAAAACGGGTGTCAGGTGCATACAAAGCATGAGTTTTCGCCACCGGAACCATTTCTTCGTTTTTCGCAACGAACATGCCCAATCCACTACTTTAGGTCCAAAACTCATGTTTGGCGTGGTTTCGCGCAATTTCGTTGTCGTACGTCACCCATTCCCAAAACGGGTGTAGGGGTGCAAACAAAGCACGAGTTTTTGCCACTGGAACCAATTCTTCGTTTTTCGCAACGAACATGCCCAATCCTCTACTTTAGCTCCAAAACTCATGTTTGGGGTGGTTTCGCGCTATATCGTTGCCGCACGTCACTCATTCCGAAAACGGGTGTCGGGGTGCATACAAAGCACGAGTTTTTGCCACCGGAACCAATTCTTCGTTTTTCGCAACGAACATGCCCAATCCTCTACTTTAGGTCCAAAACTCATGTTTGGGGTCGTTTCGCGCTATATCGTTGCCGCACGTCACCCATTCCAAAAACGGGTGTCGGGGTGCATACAAAGCACGAGTTTTTGCCACCGGAACCATTTCTTCGTTTTTCGCAACGAACATGCCCAATCCACTACTTTAGGTACAAAACTCATGTTTGGGGTGGTTTCGCGCAATTTCGTTGCCACACGTCACACATTCCAAAAACTGGTGTCGGGGTGCATACAAAGCACGAGTTTTCGCCACCGGAATCAATTATTCGTTTTTCACAACGAACTTGCCCAATGCACTACTTTAGGTAAAAACTCATGTTTGGGGTGGTTTCGCGCAATTTCGTTGCCGCACGTCACCCATTCCGAAAACGGGTGTCGGGTGCATACAAAGCATGAGTTTTCGCTACCAGAACCATTTCTTCGTTTTTCGCAACGAACATGCCCAATCCACTACTTTAGGTCCAAAACTCATGTTTGGGGTGGTTTCGCGCAATTTCGTTGTCGTACGTCACCCATTCCCAAAACTGGTGTCGGGGTGCATACAAAGCACGAGTTTTTCCCACCTGAACCAATTCTTCGTTTTTCGCAACGAACATGCCCAATCCACTACTTTAGGTCCAAAACTCATGTTTGGGGTGGTTTCGCGCTATTTTGTTGCCGCACGTCACCCATTCCGAAAACGGGTGTCGGGTGCATACAAAGCATGAGTTTTCGCCACCGGAACCATTTCTTCGTTTTTCGCAACGAACATGCCCAATCCACTACTTTAGGTCCAAAACTCATGTTTGGCGTGGTTTCGCGCAATTTCGTTGTCGTACGTCACCCATTCCCAAAACGGGTGTAGGGGTGCAAACAAAGCACGAGTTTTTGCCACCGGAACCAATTCTTCGTTTTTTGCAATGAACATGCCCAATCCTCTACTTTAGGTCCAAAACTCATGTTTGGGGTGGTTTCGCGCTATATCGTTGTCGCACGTCACTCATTCCGAAAACGGGTGTCGGGGTGCATACAAAGCACGAGTTTTTGCCACCGGAACCAATTCTTCGTTTTTCGCAACGAACATGCCCAATCCTCTACTTTAGGTCCAAACTCATGTTTGGGGTGGTTTCGCGCAATTTCGTTGCCACACGTCACACATTCCGAAAACGGGTGTCGGGGTGCATACAAAGCACGAGTTTTCACCACCGGAACCAATTATTCGTTTTTCGCAACGAACTTGCCCAATGCACTACTTTAGGTAAAAACTCATGTTTGGGGTGGTTTCGCGCAATTTCGTTGCAGCACGTCACCCATTCCGAAAACGGGTGTCGGGTGCATACAAAGCATGAGTTTTCGCTACCAGAACCATTTCTTCGTTTTTCGCAACGAACATGCCCAATCCACTACTTTAGGTCCAAAACTCATGTTTGGGGTGGTTTCGCGCAATTTCGTTGTCGTACGTCACCCATTCCCAAAACTGGTGTCGGGGTGCTTACAAAGCACGAAATCCCACCGGAACCAATTCTTCGTTTTTCGCAACGAACATGCCCAATCCACTACTTTAGGTCCAAAACTCATGTTTGGGGTGGTTTCGCGCTATTTTGTTGCCGCTCGTCACCCATTCCGAAAACGGGTGTCGGTTGCATACAAAGCATGAGTTTTCGCCACCGGAACCATTTCTTCGTTTTTCGCAACGAACATGCCCAATCCACTACTTTAGGTCCAAAACTCATGTTTGGCGTGGTTTCGCGCAATTTCGTTGTCGTACGTCACTCATTCCCAAAACGGGTGTAGGGGTGCAAACAAAGCACGAGTTTTTGCCACCGGAACCAATTCTTCGTTTTCGCAACGAACATGCCCAATCCTCTACTTTAGGTCCAAAACTCATGTTTGAGGTGGTTTCGCGCTATATCGTTGACGCACGTCACTCATTCCGAAAACGGGTGTCGGGGTGCATACAAAGCACGAGTTTTTGCCACCGGAACCAATTCTTCGTTTTTCGCAACGAACATGCCCAATCCTCTACTTTAGGTCCAAAACTCATGTTTGGGGTGGTTTCGCGCTATATTGTTGCCGCACGTCACCCATTCCGAAAACGGGTGTCGGGGTGCATACAAAGCACGAGTTTTTGCCACCGAAACCAATTCTTCGTTTTTCGCAACGAACATGCCCAATCCACTACTTTAGGTAAAAACTCATGTTTGCGGTGGTTTCGTGCAATTTCGTTGCCGCACGTCACACATTCCAAAAACGGGTGTCGGGGTGCATACAAAGCACAAGTTTTTGCCACGGAACCAATTCTTCGTTTTTCGCAACGAACATGCCCAATCCACTACTTTAGGTCCAAAACTCATGTTTGGGGTGGTTTCGCGCAATTTCGTTGTCGTACGTCACCCATTCCCAAAACTGGTGTCGGGGTGCATACAAAGCACGAGTTTTTCCCACCGGAACCAATTCTTCGTTTTTCGCAACGAACATGCCCAATCCACTACTTAGGTCCAAAACTCATGTTTGGGGTGGTTTCGCGCTATTTTGTTGCCGCACGTCACCCATTTCGAAAACGGGTGTCGGGGTGCATACAAAGCACGAGTTTTCGCCACCGGAACCAATTCTTTGTTTTTCGCAATGAACATGCCCAATGCACTACTTTAGGTAAAAACTCATGTTTGGGGTGGTTTCGCGCAATTTCGTTGCCGCACGTCACACATTCCGAAAACGGGTGTCGGGGTGCAAACAAAGCATGAGTTTTTGCCACCGGAACCAATTCTTCGTTTTTCGCAACGAACATGCCCAATCCTCTACTTTAGGTTCAAAACTCATGTTTGGGGTTGTTTCGCGATATATCGTTGCCGCACGTCACCCATTCCGAAAACGGGTGTCGGGGTGCATACAAAGCACGAGTTTTTGCCACCGGAACCAATTCTTCGTTTTTCGCAACGAACATGCCCAATCCTCCACTTTAGGTCTAAAACTCATGTTTGGGGTCGTTTCGCGCTATATCGTTGCCGCACGTCACCCATTCCGAAAACGGGTGTCGGGTGCATACAAAGCATGAGTTTTCGCCACCGGAACCATTTCTTCGTTTTTCGCAACGAACATGCCCAATCCACTACTTTAGGTCCAAAACTCATGTTTGGCGTGGTTTCGCGCAATTTCGTTGTCGTACGTCACCCATTCCCAAAACGGGTGTAGGGGTGCAAACAAAGCACGAGTTTTTGCCACTGGAACCAATTCTTCGTTTTTCGCAACGAACATGCCCAATCCTCTACTTTAGCTCCAAAACTCATGTTTGGGGTGGTTTCGCGCTATATCGTTGCCGCACGTCACTCATTCCGAAAACGGGTGTCGGGGTGCATACAAAGCACGAGTTTTTGCCACCGGAACCATTTCTTCGTTTTTCGCAACGAACATGCCCAATCCACTACTTTAGGTCCAAAACTCATGTTTGGGGTGGTTTCGCGCAATTTCGTTGCCACACGTCACACATTCCGAAAACTGGTGTCGGGGTGCATACAAAGCACGAGTTTTCGCCACCGGAACCAATTATTCGTTTTTCGCAACGAACTTGCCCAATGCACTACTTTAGGTAAAAACTCATGTTTGGGGTGGTTTCGCGCAATTTCGTTGCCGCACGTCACCCATTCCGAAAACGGGTGTCGGGTGCATACAAAGCATGAGTTTTCGCTACCAGAACCATTTCTTCGTTTTTCGCAACGAACATGCCCAATCCACTACTTTAGGTCCAAAACTCATGTTTGGGGTGGTTTCGCGCAATTTCGTTGTCGTACGTCCCATTCCCAAAACTGGTGTCGGCGTGCATACAAAGCACGAGTTTTTCCCACCGGAACCAATTCTTCGTTTTTCACAACGAACATGCCCAATCCACTACTTTAGGTCCAAAACTCTTGTTTGGGGTGGTTTCGCGCTATTTTGTTGTCGCACGTCACCCATTCCGAAAACGGGTGTCGGGTGCATACAAAGCATGAGTTTTCGCCACCGGAACCATTTCTTCGTTTTTCGCAACGAACATGCCCAATCCACTACTTTAGGTCCAAAACTCATGTTTGGCGTGGTTTCGCGCAATTTCGTTGTCGTACGTCACCCATTCCCAAAACGGGTGTAGGGGTGCAAACAAAGCACGAGTTTTTGCCACTGGAACCAATTCTTCGTTTTTCGCAACGAACATGCCCAATCCTCTACTTTAGCTCCAAAACTCATGTTTGGGGTGGTTTCGCGCTATATCGTTGTCGCACGTCACTCATTCCGAAAACGGGTGTCGGGGTGCATACAAAGCACGAGTTTTTGCCACCGGAACCAATTCTTCGTTTTTCGCAACGAACATGCCCAATCCTCTACTTTAGGTCCAAAACTCATGTTTGGGGTCGTTTCGCGCTATATCGTTGCCGCACGTCACCCATTCCAAAAATGGGTGTCGGGGTGCATACAAAGCACGAGTTTTTGCCACCGGAACCATTTCTTCGTTTTTCGCAACGAACATGCCCAATCCACTACTTTAGGTACAAAACTCATGTTTGGGGTGGTTTCGCGCAATTTCGTTGCCACACGTCACACATTCCGAAAACTGGTGTCGGGGTGCATACAAAGCACGAGTTTTCGCCACCGGAACCAATTATTCGTTTTTCGCAACGAACTTGCCCAATGCACTACTTTAGGTAAAAACTCTTGTTTGGGGTGGTTTCGCGCAATTTCGTTGCCGCACGTCACCCATTCCGAAAACGGGTGTCGGGTGCATACAAAGCATGAGTTTTCGCTACCAGAACCATTTCTTCGTTTTTCGCAACGAACATGCCCAATCCACTACTTTAGGTCCAAAACTCATGTTTGGGGTGGTTTCGCGCAATTTCGTTGTCGTACGTCACCCATTCCCAAAACTGGTGTCGGCGTGCATACAAAGCACGAGTTTTTCCCACCGGAACCAATTCTTCGTTTTTCACAACGAACATGCCCAATCCACTACTTTAGGTCCAAAACTCTTGTTTGGGGTGGTTTCGCGCTATTTTGTTGCCGCACGTCACCCATTCCGAAAACGGGTGTCAGGTGCATACAAAGCATGAGTTTTCGCCACCGGAACCATTTCTTCGTTTTTCGCAACGAACATGCCCAATCCACTACTTTAGGTCCAAAACTCATGTTTGGCGTGGTTTCGCGCAATTTCGTTGTCGTACGTCACCCATTCCCAAAACGGGTGTAGGGGTGCAAACAAAGCACGAGTTTTTGCCACTGGAACCAATTCTTCGTTTTTCGCAACGAACATGCCCAATCCTCTACTTTAGCTCCAAAACTCATGTTTGGGGTGGTTTCGCGCTATATCGTTGCCGCACGTCACTCATTCCGAAAACGGGTGTCGGGGTGCATACAAAGCACGAGTTTTTGCCACCGGAACCAATTCTTCGTTTTTCGCAACGAACATGCCCAATCCTCTACTTTAGGTCCAAAACTCATGTTTGGGGTCGTTTCGCGCTATATCGTTGCCGCACGTCACCCATTCCAAAAACGGGTGTCGGGGTGCATACAAAGCACGAGTTTTTGCCACCGGAACCATTTCTTCGTTTTTCGCAACGAACATGCCCAATCCACTACTTTAGGTACAAAACTCATGTTTGGGGTGGTTTCGCGCAATTTCGTTGCCACACGTCACACATTCCAAAAACTGGTGTCGGGGTGCATACAAAGCACGAGTTTTCGCCACCGGAACCAATTATTCGTTTTTCGCAACGAACTTGCCCAATGCACTATTTTAGGTAAAAACTCATGTTTGGGGTGGTTTCGCGCAATTTCGTTGCCGCACGTCACCCATTCCGAAAACGGGTGTCGGGTGCATACAAAGCATGAGTTTTCGCTACCAGAACCATTTCTTCGTTTTTCGCAACGAACATGCCCAATCCACTACTTTAGGTCCAAAACTCATGTTTGGGGTGGTTTCGTGCAATTTCGTTGTCGTACGTCACCCATTCCCAAAACTGGTGTCGGGGTGCATACAAAGCACGAGTTTTTCCCACCTGAACCAATTCTTCGTTTTTCGCAACGAACATGCCCAATCCACTACTTTAGGTCCAAAACTCATGTTTGGGGTGGTTTCGCGCTATTTTGTTGCCGCACGTCACCCATTCCGAAAACGGGTGTCGGGTGCATACAAAGCATGAGTTTTCGCCACCGGAACCATTTCTTCGTTTTTCGCAACGAACATGCCCAATCCACTACTTTAGGTCCAAAACTCATGTTTGGCGTGGTTTCGCGCAATTTCGTTGTCGTACGTCACTCATTCCCAAAACGGGTGTAGGGGTGCAAACAAGGCACGAGTTTTTGCCACCGGAACCAATTCTTCGTTTTTTGCAATGAACATGCCCAATCCTCTACTTTAGGTCCAAAACTCATGTTTGTGGTGGTTTCGCGCTATATCGTTGTCGCACGTCACTCATTCCGAAAACGGGTGTCGGGATGCATACAAAGCACGAGTTTTTGCCACCGGAACCAATTCTTCGTTTTTCGCAACGAACATGCCCAATCCTCTACTTTAGGTCCAAACTCATGTTTGGGGTGGTTTCGCGCAATTTCGTTGCCACACGTCACACATTCCGAAAACGGGTGTCGGGGTGCATACAAAGCACGAGTTTTCACCACCGGAACCAATTATTCGTTTTTCGCAACGAACTTGCCCAATGCACTACTTTAGGTAAAAACTCATGTTTGGGGTGGTTTCGCGCAATTTCGTTGCAGCACGTCACCCATTCCGAAAACGGGTGTCGGGTGCATACAAAGCATGAGTTTTCGCTACCAGAACCATTTCTTCGTTTTTCGCAACGAACATGCCCAATCCACTACTTTAGGTCCAAAACTCATGTTTGGGGTGGTTTCGCGCAATTTCGTTGTCGTACGTCACCCATTCCCAAAACTGGTGTCGGGGTGCTTACAAAGCACGAAATCCCACCGGAACCAATTCTTCGTTTTTCGCAACGAACATGCCCAATCCACTACTTTGGGTCCAAAACTCATGTTTGGGGTGGTTTCGCGCTATTTTGTTGCCGCACGTCACCCATTCCGAAAACGGGTGTCGGTTGCATACAAAGCATGAGTTTTCGCCACCGGAACCATTTCTTCGTTTTTCGCAACGAACATGCCCAATCCACTACTTTAGGTCCAAAACTCATGTTTGGCGTGGTTTCGCGCAATTTCGTTGTCGTACGTCACCCATTCCCAAAACGGGTGTAGGGGTGCAAACAAAGCACGAGTTTTTGCCACCGGAACCAATTCTTCGTTTTCGCAACGAACATGCCCAATCCTCTACTTTAGGTCCAAAACTCATGTTTGAGGTGGTTTCGCGCTATATCGTTGCCGCACGTCACTCATTCCGAAAACGGGTGTCGGGGTGCATACAAAGCACGAGTTTTTGCCACCGGAACCAATTCTTCGTTTTTCGCAACGAACATGCCCAATCCTCTACTTTAGGTCCAAAACTCATGTTTGGGGTGGTTTCGCGCTATATTGTTGCCGCACGTCACCCATTCCGAAAACGGGTGTCGGGGTGCATACAAAGCACGAGTTTTTGCCACCGAAACCAATTCTTCGTTTTTCGCAACGAACATGCCCAATCCACTACTTTAGGTAAAAACTCATGTTTGCGGTGGTTTCGTGCAATTTCGTTGCCGCACGTCACACATTCCAAAAACGGGTGTCGGGGTGCATACAAAGCACAAGTTTTTGCCTAAAATAAGTAGAATAATTTAGAACAGACCCACTCAATTTTTCACTAAAATATGCAACAGGTTTGCCTTCTTGTAACAAAACACCACCCAATCCAATTCCACTAGCATCACATTCAAGCTCAAAAGTCTTATTAAAATCAGGAAGTTGGAGGAGAGGTGCATGTGTCAACTTATCTTTCAGCACGTTGAAAGCGTGCTCTTGTACTTTGCCCCAACTAAAATGCACTCCCTTCTTCGTAAGCTCATTCAAAGGTGCAGCAATGGTGCTAAAGTCCTTCACAAAACGGCGATAGAAGCCAGCAAGTCCTAGGAAACTCCGCACCTGTGTGATAGTCTTTGGCATAGGCCATCCATGTATCGCTTCTACCTTGGCTTGATCAACCTCAATTCCCTGTGGAGTCACAACATAACCAAGAAACGAAACTCGATCGGTGCAAAATGTGCACTTCTCAAGGTTACCAAATAAACGTGCATCTCGTAAAGCATTAAAAACAGCACGCATGTGATCAACATGTTCATCCATAGATTTGCTGTAGATCAATATGTCATCAAAGTATACTACCACAAATTTTCCAATGAAGGCACGCAAAACCTCGTTCATTAATCTCATGAAAGTGCTAGGTGCATTAGTTAACCCAAAAGGCATGACTAACCACTCATACAATCCGAACTTAGTTTTGAAAGCAGTTTTCCATTCATCTCCCAATTTCATACGAATCTGGTGGTACCCACTACGCAAATCAACTTTAGAAAAGACAATGGCACCACTCAATTCATAAAGCATATCATCTAAACGTGGAATAGGGTGTCGATAACGTATCGTGATATTATTAATAGCCCTACAATCAACACACATACGCCATGTTCCATCTTTTTTAGGCACTAAAATAACCGGAACAGCACATGGACTAAGAGACTCACGCACGTAACCTTTGTCGAGTAGTTCTTGCACTTTTCGCTGAATTTCTTTTGTTTCCTCTGGATTTGTCCTATATGGCGCACGATTCGGCAAAGATGCACCAGGAATAAGATCAATTTGGTGCTCAATCCCTCGTATAGGTGGCAGCCCCTCTGGTATCTCACTTGGAAATACATCAGAATACTCCTGCAAAATGTTAGTAATAACAGGAGGCAAAGAATGCTGCATATCTTGAATTGAAATCAAAGCATCCTTGCATACCAAGGCGTAGGCAACAGTAGTGGAAGCAAATAATTCATTAACATCAGTTTTTGTCGCAAGCAAGCAATGTCCTTTCAATTTTATCCCATCTTTGTTATTACCAACAGCTTTAATATTCTTGTTGTTCTCAGTTTTAGCTTTGGTAGCTTTAGCAACATCATCACGCACAATAGCCTCAGGGGACATGGGAAGCAAAATAATTTTCTTATCATGGTGTATGAGAGAATATTGATTTGATCTACCATGATGCATACAATCTGAATCAAATTGCCATGGTCTACCTAGCAGAATATTACAAGCATCCATAGGCACAACATCACAGTCAACAACATCACGATATGAACCAATAGCAAAATTAATTCGTACCAGCTTGGTTACCTTGACCTTACCACTATTGTTGAGCCATTGAATGCGATATGGATGCGGGTGCGGTTTGGTCGTAAGTGCAAGCTTCTCCACCATGTCGCTGCTAGCCAAGTTGTTGCAGCTACCTCCATCAATGATCAAACGACATGAACGCTCCTTAATGACACACTTTGTTTGAAACAACGTATGTCGCTGATTCTGCTCTGCCTTCTCCATTTGTGCACTAAGCACACGCTGTACAATGAGGCTCTCATAATGCTCTGCATCATCTGCACCAATCTGTTCTTCGGGTGGTTCCTTAGTGCCTGCATCATCAGCCGCAAGCAAAGCAAGTGTAGCTTCATCCAAATCACTAGCAGAGGAATACCCACCATCGTCTTTTACCACCAAAACACGCTGATTAGGATAATCACGCTGCACGTGTCCATAGCCCTTGCATCGATAACACAGAACATCTCTTGTTCTACCTGTGGAAGCTACTGAAGAGGCACTACCTGCGGGTTTCTGGGCAGATTTGGTTGCTGAATTTGTGGAAGATGCACGTGGTTTGTCGCTGGAGGAAGGCGGGGGTGCTGGTCGACTTGGCGAGGGAGTTGGTGCTGGTGTACGGCCGGTCATGGACGTAGTCGTGCGCTGTTGCCATGGTGTAGATTTTCCTGCAGAAACATTAGACCTTGCACTAGCACGTCGTCCCTGCACTTCCCTTTCAGCTTTGCAAGCAAGATGAAACAATCGGGTTACATTAGCATAATCTTTATAAGCAAGGATGTCCTGAATTTCCCTATTTAACCCGCCCAAAAATCTAGCCATAGCAGATTCCTCACCCTCCTCTATGTTACAACGCAGCATACCCATTTGTAATTCCTGATAATATTCTTCTACACTTTTAGTACCCTGTCTCAATTGTTGCAACTTGTTTAACATATCACGTGCATAATAAGAAGGAACAAATCTAGCCCGCATGACCCGTTTCAACGCATCCCAAGTTTCTGGCATGTTATTAGGATTCTTCTTACCATGTTCTATCCACCAAACAGAAGCAAATTCAGTAAACTCACTAGTAGCAGCTCTAACCCGCGCATTCTCAGGAAATTCATGGCATGCAAACTTTTGATCAACCGCAATCTCCCAAGTAATGTAAGCATCAGGGTCATATTTACCATCAAAAGGAGGTATTTTAAATTTAACCTTACTAAAAGCATCATCATTACCATGTACCTCACGTCGGCGAAAACCACCCATACCTCTACGGTTAGTACGTAGTCGCCGGCGATTAGGTGCTTCTTGGTCATCTTGTTCAGTATCAGCAACATAGTCATCCCAGTTACCTTCGGCGCCCTCATCACGCCCACCATTGATATTAGCATGCATCTCATCAAACCGCCTCAAGAGTGCGACAAGGCTCTTGTCAATATGAGCAACTGTCATTTCCACATTTGCAAGTTTGGTGTTTGTGTCGATCTGTGTGGCCTCCAATTGCCCCATCTTTTCATTCGTCACCTGCATGTCATTATCAAGACCTTCCGTGTGCGTCTTCACCAGCCTTACAAAGTGTTGTATGATACCCTTGGTACGAGGAGAGTGTGGCATATTACGAGAAGCATCATCAACCTCCAATCCTGCCATGGTTAGACGAACAGAGGCAACAAGAAAAAAAACGTGAAGGAATGAAAACTCTACAACTATTAGGATGTAGCTACTGCAAGGCGCTCACTCTCAACCTGCCACACAAGCTCTTACCAATTCTTACCTTGCACAACAGGAGGGGTCAGCAACCAACAAGTCTGCAACCGTGGAATAAGTGTATCGGTGCCGCAGCAACACGACCTGTCAAACTGTAGTCGAAATATGTAGAGTTGTAGGTGGGCTGAAGCAAGGAATACACTAGTACCACGTTAGTTACAAAAGCAAGCTGAATAATCGTTCAACGGTGGTACTGTGCTGGTCCTAGGCTAAACCAGGCTAGAGACGTGAGCCTAGGCACAAAGGTAGTCACTGAAAAAGAACAACTAGCACAGCACAAAGAGAAACAACAGATTTAGAGATTCAGCCCCCTTCTTCTTCTTTTCCTTTTTTTTCTTTTCTATTCTTTTTTTTTCTTCTTCTTCTGTTTTTTTTGCAGGGGCCTAAACCCTTTTTTTTCACTATGACAACCCAAACAATAAAGATATTGCTAACAGCCCCTTTAAATCAGATTTAACAAATCTTGTTAATATAGAAAGTCCAGAAATCTCTACGATGATTGCGGAGCGCTCAGAACGAATTTTGAGATAAGGTCAGATCCGTTGGAAAGAAGATAAGATAAGCTTTCCAGATTGTATTTAAACTTCCAAATCGGATATGATATGTATCCGTGGTGGCAAAAACGAACCAGAGATGTTTTTGGTGATGGTGGATCTCGTGGTGACCAAAACGTGGTAGAACTCAAAACTCTAAAGGAATAAACTAAGATCAGCAACTCGACACAACCGATGCAACCAAAAACTCAACAAGCCCTAACTAAGTAGTACTAGTAAATGCTCAATGGTTTATAGGATTGCGGTAAAACTAATCTACTATTTTTTGGCTTTTTCTGGACTATAGGAGATAAGAAAACAGCGAAGAAAAGTAAATCTCTCACTGATAAACCTTGCTCTGATTACCAACTGATGTGCACCCGTTGGGTGATTGCCCGATCTTTCGATGAGAGGGTGTGTAATAACTCGATTAGGGGAGGAGACGACGTTCACGGCCCGACTACAGCCTTCCAAAGACGCTGCGCCTTAGCAACCGATACACCACCTCCTATGGCTGTCACGATCTTGTGGAGCGTGACACCCTGGCCACTAGGGCACTCGTCCTGCAAGCAATCGAAGAACTAGCAAGAACAAGTAGAACAAGTACTGAATTACCAGATCTAAATGTAGGTTTAAAAATCAAACTCCAATATGGTGGGGTTCCGAAGACAAGAAGACGGGCGGCTGAACTAGCACGCGCGCTTGCAAGCAAGTAGCGAGAGCTAAACTTGATCTAAACAAAACCCGCTGTTCTTGGTGGCGGCTAGGGGGTTTATAAACATGGGAGGACGACCACAAGGGTATTGGGGTCGTGCTGCAACCCTAGGATGCGTCCCTAATGGACCTAACTTGATACACGACCCATTGGGCCAAAATAGGGTGACGCAGCACCATGGGCAGAAAAGGCAGGAAATGTCTCGGTAAGAAAACAATGATTACGGCGGCCTCAGAACAGATATGACTATAACTCCGGATCCATATGAAACTAGACTTGATAAGCTTTCCATGTTGTGCTTGAACATTCCAATCCGAGCCCGCATCTGACCGTGGTGACCGTCACAAGTTGGTGTTCTTCTGCAGTCCGAATCCAGCATGTTCAAATCCTTTTCCCTTTCGGTCTTCTCCCTGATTCCTAAGCAAAACAAGAGTGCACGGGTCTCCATGGTCTAAATATGATGGACATGAACTCAAGAGTGTAATCACCTGATGGTTGAGTTGACGAGCACGAGCGCGAGTAATGGGACCAGAAATTGGTACTTGTATTGGTATAGATGCATCAGTACTGTGGATGTCTTCATCAGGAACCATTTCTTCGTTTTTCGCAACGAACATGCCCAATCCACTACTTTAGGTACAACACTCATGTTTGGGGTGGTTTCACACAATTTCGTTGCCTCACGTCACCCATTCCGAAAACGGGTGTCGGGTGCATAAAAGCACGAGTTTTTGCCACCGGAACCATTTCTTCGTTTTTCGCAACGAACATGCCCAATCCACTACTTTAGGTCCAAAACTCATGTTTGGGGTGGTTTCGCGCAATTTCGTTGTCACACGTCACCCATTCCCAAAACGGGTGTCGGGTGCATAGAAAGCACGAGTTTTTGCCACCGGAACCATTTCTTCGTTTTTCGCAACGAACATGCCCAATCCACTATTTTAGGTCCAAAACTCATGTTTGGGGTGGTTTCGCGCAATTTCGTTGCCGCACGTCACCCATTCCGAAAACGGTTGTCGGGGTTCATACAAAGCACGAGTTTTTGCCACCGGAACCATTTCTTCGTTTTTCGCAACGAACATGCCCAATCCACTACCTTAGGTCCAAAACTCATGTTGGGGTGGTTTCGCGCAATTTCGTTGTCACACGTCACCCATTCCGAAAACGGGTGTCGGGTACAAAGCACGAGTTTTTGCCACCGGAACCATTTCTTCGTTTTTTGCAACGAACATGCCCAATCCACTACTTTAGGTCCAAAACTCATGTTTGGGGTGGTTTCTCGCAATTTAGTTGTCGCACGTCACCCATTCCGAAAACGGGTGTCGGGTGCATACAAAGCACGAGTTTTTGCCACCGGAACCATTTCTTCGTTTTTCGCAACGAACATGCCCAATCCACTACTTTAGGTCCAAAACTCATGTTTTGGGGTGGTTTCGCGCAATTTCTTTGCCGCACGTCACCCATTCCGAAAACGGTTGTCGAGGGTGCATACAAAGCACGAGTTTTTGCCACCGGAACCATTTCTTCATTTTTCGCAACGAACATGCCCAATCCACTACTTTAGGTCCAAAACTCATGTTTGGGGTGGTTTCGCGCAATTTCGTTGCAGCACGTCACCCATTCCGAAAACGGGTGTCGGGTGCATACAAAGCACGAGTTTTTGCACCGGAACCATTTCTTCGTTTTTTGCAACGAACATGACTTTAGGTCCAAAACTCATGTTTGGGGTGGTTTCTCGCAATTTCGTTGTCGCACGTCACCCATTCCCAAAACGGGTGTCGGGTGCATACAAAGCACGAGTTTTTGCCACCGGAACCATTTCTTCGTTTTTCGCAACGAACATGCCCAATCCACTACTTTAGGTCCAAAACTCATGTTTGGGGTGGTTTCGCGCAATTTAGTTGCCGCGCGTCACCCATTCTGAAAACGGTTGTCGGTGCATACAAAGCACGAGTTTTGGCCACCGGAACCATTTCTTCGTTTTTCGCAACGAACATGCCCAATCCACTACTTTAGGTCCAAAACTCATGTTTGGGGTGGTTTCTCGCAATTTCGTTGTCGCACGTCACCCATTCCGAAAACGGGTGTCGGGTGCATACAAAGCACGATTTTTGCCACCGGAACCATTTCTTCGTTTTTCGCAACGAACATGCCCAATCCACTACTTTAGGTCCAAAACTCATGTTTGGGGTGGTTTCGCGCAATTTCGATGTCGCACGTCACCCATTCTGAAAACGGTTGTCGGGGGGGTGCATACAAAGCACGAGTTTTTGCCACCGGAACCATTTCTTCGTTTTTCGCAACGAACATGCCCAATCCACTACTTTAGGTACAACACTCATGTTTGGGGTGGTTTCACGCAATTTCGTTGCCGCACGTCACCCATTCCGAAAACGGGTGTCGGGTGCATAAAAGCACGAGTTTTTGCCACCGGAACCATTTCTTCGTTTTTCGCAACGAACATGCCCAATCCACTACTTTAGGTCCAAAACTCATGTTTGGGGTGGTTTCGCGCAATTTCGTTGCCGCACGTCACCCATTCTGAAAACGGTTGTCGGGGGTGCATACAAAGCACGAGTTTTTGCCAACGGAACCATTTCTTCGTTTTTCGCAACGAACATGCCCAATCCACTACTTTAGGTACAAAACTCATGTTTGGGGTGGTTTCGCGCAATTTCGTTGCCGCACGTCACTCATTCCGAAAACGAGTGTCGGGTGCATAAAAGCACGAGTTTTTGCCACCGGAACCATTTCTTCGTTTTTCGTAACGAACATGCCCAATCCACTACTTTAGGTCCAAAACTCATGTTTGGGGTGGTTTCGCACAATTTCGTTGTCACACGTCACCCATTCCCAAAACGGGTGTCGGGTGCATACAAAGCACGAGTTTTTGCCACCGGAACCATTTCTTCGTTTTTCGCAACGAACATGCCCAATCCACTACTTTAGGTCCAAAACTCATGTTTGGGGTGGTTTCGCGCAATTTCGTTGCAGCACGTCACCCATTCCGAAAACGGTTGTCGGGGTGCATACAAAGCACGAGTTTTTGCCACCGGAACCATTTCTTCGTTTTTCGCAACAAACATGCCCAATCCACTACTTTAGGTCCAAAACTCATGTTTGGGGTGGTTTCGCGCAATTTCGTTGTCACACGTCACCCATTCCCAAAACGGGTGTCGGGTGCATACAAAGCACGAGTTTTTGCCACCGGAACCATTTCTTCGTTTTTCGCAACGAACATGCCCAATCCACTACTTTAGGTCCAAAACTCATGTTTGGGGTGGTTTCGCGCAATTTCGTTGCCGCACGACACCCATTCCGAAAACGGGTGTCGGGGTGCATACAAAGCACGAGTTTTTGCCACCGGAACCATTTCTTCGTTTTTCGCAACGAACATGCCCAATCCACTACCTTAGGTCGAAAACTCATGTTTGGGGTGGTTTCGCGCAATTTCGTTGCCGCACGTCACCCATTCCGAAAACGGTTGTCGGGGTGCATACAAAGCACGAGTTTTTGCCACCGGAACCATTTCTTCGTTTTTCGCAACGAACATGCCCAATCCACTACCTTAGGTCCAAAACTCATGTTTGGGGTGGTTTCGCGCAATTTCGTTGTCACACGTCACCCATTCCGAAAACGGGTGTCGGGTGCATACAAAGCACGAGTTTTTGCCACCGGAACCATTTCTTCGTTTTTTGCAACGAACATGCCCAATCCACTACTTTAGGTCCAAAACTCATGTTTGGGGTGGTTTCTCGCAATTTCGTTGTCGCGCGTCACCCATTCCAAAAACGGGTGTCGGGTGCATACAAAGCACGAGTTTTTGCCACCGGAACCATTTCTTCGTTTTTCGCAACAAACATGCCCAATCCACTACTTTAGGTCCAAAACTCATGTTTGGGGTGGTTTCTCGCAATTTCGTTGTCGCACGTCACCCATTCCGAAAACGGGTGTCGGGTGCATACAAAGCACGAGTTTTTGCCACCGGAACCATTTCTTCGTTTTTCGCAACGAACATGCCCAATCCACTACTTTAGGTCCAAAACTCATGTTTGGGGTGGTTTCGCGCAATTTCGATGTCGCACGTCACCCATTCTGAAAACGGTTGTCGGGGGGGTGCATACAAAGCACGAGTTTTTGCCACCGGAACCATTTCTTCGTTTTTCGCAACGAACATGCCCAATCCACTACTTTAGGTACAACACTCATGTTTGGGGTGGTTTCACGCAATTTCGTTGCCGCACGTCACCCATTCCGAAAACGGGTGTCGGGTGCATAAAAGCACGAGTTTTTGCCACCGGAACCATTTCTTCGTTTTTCGCAACGAACATGCCCAATCCACTACTTTAGGTCCAAAACTCATGTTTGGGGTGGTTTCGCGCAATTTCGTTGCCGCACGTCACCCATTCTGAAAACGGTTGTCGGGGGTGCATACAAAGCACGAGTTTTTGCCAACGGAACCATTTCTTCGTTTTTCGCAACGAACATGCCCAATCCACTACTTTAGGTACAAAACTCATGTTTGGGGTGGTTTCGCGCAATTTCGTTGCCGCACGTCACTCATTCCGAAAACGAGTGTCGGGTGCATAAAAGCACGAGTTTTTGCCACCGGAACCATTTCTTCGTTTTTCGTAACGAACATGCCCAATCCACTACTTTAGGTCCAAAACTCATGTTTGGGGTGGTTTCGCACAATTTCGTTGTCACACGTCACCCATTCCCAAAACGGGTGTCGGGTGCATACAAAGCACGAGTTTTTGCCACCGGAACCATTTCTTCGTTTTTCGCAACGAACATGCCCAATCCACTACTTTAGGTCCAAAACTCATGTTTGGGGTGGTTTCGCGCAATTTCGTTGCAGCACGTCACCCATTCCGAAAACGGTTGTCGGGGTGCATACAAAGCACGAGTTTTTGCCACCGGAACCATTTCTTCGTTTTTCGCAACGAACATGCCCAATCTACTACTTTAGGTCCAAAACTCATGTTTGGGGTGGTTTCGCGCAATTTCGTTGTCACACGTCACCCATTCCCAAAACGGGTGTCGGGTGCATACAAAGCACGAGTTTTTGCCACCGGAACCATTTCTTCGTTTTTCGCAACGAACATGCCCAATCCACTACTTTAGGTCCAAAACTCATGTTTGGGGTGGTTTCGCGCAATTTCGTTGCCGCACGTCACCCATTCCGAAAACGGGTGTCGGGGTGCATACAAAGCACGAGTTTTTGCCACCGGAACCATTTCTTCGTTTTTCGCAACGAACATGCCCAATCCACTACTTTAGGTCCAAAACTCATGTTTGGGGTGGTTTCGCGCAATTTCGATGTCGCACGTCACCCATTTAGCATCTTTTCGATGTCGCACGTCACTCATGGACTCAATGAATTCGACCCATTTAGCATGACGACGGTTCAGATTTGTTTGGGTACGAATATGTTTTAAAGCCTCATGATCAGAATGAATTATGAACTCACGATGCCAAAGATAATGTTGCCAAGTATGCAAAGTGCGCACTAAAGCGTAAAGCTCCTTATCATAAGTAGAATATTTCAGACTAGCACCGCTTAATTTTTCACTAAAATAAGCAACTGGTTTTCCTTCTTGTAACAAAACAGCACCTAGCCCAATACCGCTAGCATCGCATTCAAGCTCAAAAACTTTATTAAAATCAGGCAATTGCAAGAGGGGAGCTTGGGTTAACTTATCTTTCAAAGTGCTGAATGCTACCTCCTGCGAATCACTCCAAGCAAACGGCACATCTTTCTTTGTAAGCTCATGTAGAGGCGCTGCAATGGAGCTAAAATCACGAACAAATCTGCGGTAGAAACCGGCAAGTCCAAGAAAGCTCCGAATTTGTGTGACCGTCGTCGGTGTAGGCCACTCCCGAATGGCAGCAATCTTGCTGCTATCCACCTCAATGCCCTGCGGAGTAACCACATAACCAAGAAACGAGACACGTTGCGTGCAAAATGTGCACTTTTCCATGTTACCAAACAAGCGAGCAGCACGCAAAGCGTCAAAAACAGCACGCAAATGTTCTAAATGCTCCTCTATAGACTTGCTGTAAATAAGGATATCATCGAAATAAACAACAACAAACAAACCTATGAAGGCCCGTAGAACTTCGTTCATTAAACGCATAAAGGTGCTGGGAGCATTAGTCAATCCAAATGGCATAACCAACCATTCATATAAACCAAATTTCGTTTTAAAAGCCGTTTTCCATTCATCACCGAGTTTCATTCTAATCTGATGGTAACCGCTACGCAAATCAACCTTAGAGAAAATAACGGCACCACTAAGCTCATCTAGCATATCATCAAGGCGTGGAATAGGATATCGATAACGAACTGTGATGTTATTAATAGCACGACAATCTACGCACATACGCCATGACCCATCTTTCTTTGGAACGAGTAAAACAGGAACCGAGCAAGGGCTAAGAGACTCACGAATGTAACCCTTATCAAGTAGCGTCTGCACCTGGCGCTGGATCTCCTTCGTCTCATCTGGATTTGTACGGTACGGGGCGCGGTTCGGAAGAGAAGCGCCAGGGATGAGATCGATCTGATGCTCAATGCCACGGAGGGGAGGAAGACCCGGTGGTAAGTCCGTAGGATAAACATCAGCATACTCCTGCAAAAGGTTAACAACAGCAGGGGGTATATCCAAAGACGGTGCATCATCAAGCGGAACAAGCATTCACGAGCATACAAGTGCATAACAGGGCATATGAGCTTCATGGAGATCATCAAAATCAGCACGTGTAGCAAGTAAAACAGGAGAGTGCAACTTGATTTCAGAATTAATAGGTGCGGCTGATGTCGATTTGACTTGTTGTGCAGTTTTAGCAGCCCTAGTAAGATCATCTTTCAAAATTTGGTCAGGGGTCATTGGATGTATAATTATCTTCTGGCCTTTAAACATGAAAGAATAATGATTTGAACGACCATGATGTAAACTATCAGTATCATATTGCCAAGGTCGACCTAATAACAAAGAGCATGCTTCCATAGGAATAACATCGCAATCAGCATAATCAGAATAAGAACCCAGCGAAAAGGGGACACGTACCGAACGTGTTACCTTTATTTTACCACCATCATTAAGCCATTGAATGTGATACGGATGTGGATGTGTGCGAGTGGGCAAGGATAATTTCTCTACCAACGCTGTACTTGCCAAATTGTTGCAGCTGCCACTATCGATGATGATGCGAATCGACCGTTCGTGCACGACGCCCTTGGTATGGAATAGAGTGTGTCGCTGATTTTTTCGGCCTGGGCAACCTGTGTGCTGAGAACACGCTGCACAACAAGACTCTCATACCTATCGGCGTCGATGGGATCAACGTGGACTTCCTCATTTTCTGCATGGTTAGTGGCAATCATAGCATGACTAGTTTCCTCAGAATCACTGGCTGAAGAGTACTCACCATTGTCACGTATAAGCAAGGTACGCTTGTTTGGGCAGTCCCGAATCATGTGCCCAAACCCTCTGCAACGATGGCACTGAATATCCCGTGTACGTCCTGTGGAAGAAGCGGCGCCTTTGGCAGGGGGCGCCACTGGCTTGGTCGGCCCTGTGCGCGATGTAGTGCTAGGCGTAGGAGGTGCAGGGCTGGAAGGAGTTGAGCTGTGTGTTGGACCCCGACCTGCAAAAGAGTTAGTATATGTCTTTGATCGTCGTCCCTGCACTTCACGTTCAGCTTTGCAAGCATATTCAAACAATGTGGTTATATCAAAATAATCCTTATAATCAAGTATATCCTGAATTTCCCTGTTCAAACCACCACGAAAACGCGCCATAGCAGCGTCATCTGACTCAACCAAACCACAACGAAGCATACCCTTTTGCAACTCCTGGTAATATTCCTCAACAGATTGTGAACCTTGTTGAAAACGCTGCATTTTGTTAAGCAAATCACGAGCATAATAGGAAGGAACAAATCTGTGGCGCATGGCAGTTTTTAATTGGGTCCAAGTAAGGACACTGTTAATGGGAAGTTTTTGTTTATACTCACGCCACCAAATTAAAGCAAAATCAGTAAATTCACTAATGGCAGCCTTCACTTGGCTATTAGCAGGAATATCATGGCATGAAAATTTCTGTTCTACCTCTAATTCCCAATCAAGATATGCAGCAGGATCATATTTACCATTAAAAGATGGAATTTTAAATTTAATCTTAGAAAATAAGTCATTAGGGGGATGACGAACCACACGACGTGCACGACCACGGCGATCTCCATCGTCCTGCTCAGTGTCACCGCCGTATTCCTGCTCCATCTTTGTGGTCAATGCATCAAGGCGTGCCAGGATGGTGTCGAGTGTGGTGCGAGTCGCCGTTTGAGCAAGGTCAAGTTGGTTGAAACGCTCGGTCGTCGAAGTGATCGTTGAATCAAGCCGTTCATGCATCGTCCTAATGTCAGCAGCAAGCCCATCAACTTGTCCCCTTACTTCCTGCAACTGGGCATCCACCATGTCGTGTGCTCCTGCCATAGTTAGCGCAAATACCAAAAGGAGAAAAACCAACGACAAAAACAGGGGTGTACTGCTCACAAGGCGCTCACACTAGTGCTGTTATCAAGTTCTTAACCGTTCTTACCAAGCCACAGTGGTGAACTGCAACCAACAGGTGGAACCGGTGAAAGATTGGATGAGCGATTGCGTGGAGAAACAGAAACCTGCTCGTCGTAGAAATATGTGGAGTTGTGGGTAGGCTGCACTCAAGTCAAGGATTAGCACGATCAAACAATAATGCAAAATTGAATTATAGTGCAAAACACGAAACTATATTGCTGGCCACAGGTGCAAAGGATGGATCCCTTGGTATGGAATAGAGTGTGTCGCTGATTTTTTTCGGCCTGGGCAACCTGTGTGCTGAGAACACGCTGCACAACAAGACTCTCATACCTATCGGCGTCGATGGGATCAACGTGGACTTCCTCATTTTCTGCATGGTTAGTGGCAATCATAGCATGACTAGTTTCCTCAGAATCACTGGCTGAAGAGTACTCACCATTGTCACGTATAAGCAAGGTACGCTTGTTTGGGCAGTCCCGAATCATGTGCCCAAACCCTCTGCAACGATGGCACTGAATATCCCGTGTACGTCCTGTGGAAGAAGCGGCGCCTTTGGCAGGGGGCGCCACTGGCTTGGTCGGCCCTGTGCGCGATGTAGTGCTAGGCGTAGGAGGTGCAGGGCTGGAAGGAGTTGAGCTGTGTGTTGGACCCCGACCTGCAAAAGAGTTAGTATATGTCTTTGATCGTCGTCCCTGCACTTCACGTTCAGCTTTGCAAGCATATTCAAACAATGTGGTTATATCAAAATAATCCTTATAATCAAGTATATCCTGAATTTCCCTGTTCAAACCACCACGAAAACGCGCCATAGCAGCGTCATCTGACTCAACCATACCACAACGAAGCATACCCTTTTGCAACTCCTGGTAATATTCCTCAACAGATTGTGAACCTTGTTGAAAACGCTGCATTTTGTTAAGCAAATCACGAGCATAATAGGAAGGAACAAATCTGTGGCGCATGGCAGTTTTTAATTGGGTCCAAGTAAGGACACTGTTATCAGTTTTAATTTTGGAAGGAAAAATTTATGCCTTTTTAAATCCTTTTTGTTTAAGTTGGAATCTATCATTTTGCTTTCGACTCTTTTCGCCGCGATTAAACCTTGAACTTGGAGATATGGTGTTAAGTATATATGTGGTTTTTCAGATGGCCGGGAGGCAGCGTCGTGGCCAGAATGAGCGCGTTCCTCCACCGCCGCCACCGCCTCCCACTCTGCAGGAGCTAATGGCTCAGCAGAATGAGATCTTGAGGCAGCTAGCTCAGCGTCAGCCACCACCTCAGCACTATGGTGGTGGAGACCATCAGCGTCACCCCGCGGCAGCTACCTACCAGGAGTTCCTCAGTACTCAGCCTCCATTGTTCACGAGGGCAGAGGACCCACTTGATGCAGATGTGTGGTTGCGAGTGGTGGAATCCAAATTCCCGCTACTCCATGGAGCTTGCTCAGAGGTCACTAAAGTCAGGTTCGCCACCCAGCAGCTTCGCGGACCCGCAAGGACTTGGTGGGACCATTTTCTTGCTATGCAGCCAGAGGACCGAGAGGTGGAGTGGAGAGAGTTCAAGGCAGCTTTCAGGGGACACCACATACCAGCCGGGATTATGGACCGAAAGTTCAACGAGTTTCTTGCACTCACTCAGGGCAACAGGACAGTGTTGTAGTATGCCCAGGCTTTTAATGACTTGTGCCAGTATGCTGGATATCACGCAGATACGGATGAGAAGAAGAGAGACAGGTTCAGGAGGGGGCTCAGCACTAAGCTCCGTGACCGTCTCAACACCGTCAGGGCCAACAGCTACAATGAGTTGGTCAACATGGCTATCTCCCAGGAGGACTGCATTACAGCTCGACCGGCAGAAAAGAAGAGGAAGACCCCTGTGGCAGGACCTTCAGTTCAGCCACAGCGCTTCAGGATTGTGTCCGACACTCAGAACAGGGGACCACAGCAGCAGCAAGGGCGATGGGTGATCCGACCACAGCAGCAGCAGCAGGCACCCAACCGCACCTAGTTTCCAGCTCAGAGGAACAATCAGCAGCAGCAGCAGTACCGCCAGGCAAACGACAACAGGTGTTTCACATGTGGCAACACCGGACACTATGCCAAGAATTGCCCCAGGAACCAGCAGAGGCAGGGGCAGAATGTTAATCAAAATCAAGGCAAGAGACAAAAGGTGCAAGTGAGGTAGGGCAGGCTAAACTTCACCACCATGGCTGATATTCCAGAGGGAGCACCCGTCTTGACTGGTATCTTTACAGTTTTGAATTATCCTGCTATTGTTCTTTTTGATTCTGGTGCATCACACAGTTTTATAAGTACCAAATTTAGTGCCAAGTGACAATTGCCTTTTCCACACCAATGGGGGCATTACAATCTCAACACCAGGAGGCAGGGTTGCCACCTATCAGATCAATAGACACGTACCAATTAAGCTGGGTAGTTTCATTTTCAAAACCACTCTCTTGATAATGGGGTTGGATAGTGTGGATATCATCCTAGGGACTGATTGGTTATCATGGCACCACGCGGTGATTGATGTCGCAGCCAGAGCCATAGAAATTCACTCTCCTTTGGATGGCGAGATTACCTTATATTTACCCGACCAAGGTTGTACCCGTTCCTGTGCCTTCGTTATGAGAGAGTCCCCAGTGGAAAAGATCCCAGTGGTCTGTGACTATCCGGATGTGTTTCCGGATGAATTGCCAGGGATGCCACCTGACCGAGACATTGAGTTCGCCATTGAATTGCAACCCGGGACTGCTCCTATCTCCAAGAGACCCTATAGGATGCCTCCCGCGGAATTGGCAGAATTGAAGAAGCAACTGCAGGAGTTGTTGGACAAGGGGTTCATTCGCCCAAGTACTTCACCATGGGGATGTCCCGCCTTGTTCGTAAAGAAAAAGGATGAGAGTTTGAGGATGTGTGTTGACTACCGCCCTCTCAATGCGGTGACTATCAAGAACAAATACCCACTACCCTGTATAGATGTTCTGTTTGATCAGTTGGTAGGAGCCAAGGTATTCTCCAAAATAGACCTTCGCTCAGGTTACCATCAGATCAAGATCCGTGCCAGTGATATTCCCAAGACAGCTTTCTCCACCAGATATGGGTTGTATGAATTTTTGGTGATGTCCTTTGGGCTGACCAATGCCCCGGCTTATTTTATGTACCTAATGAACTCAGTATTCATGCCAGAGTTGGACAAATTCGTGGTCGTTTTCATTGATGATATCCTGGTTTATTCCAAGAATGAAGCCGAGCACACCAAACATTTGCATACTGTACTTCAGAGACTGCGTGACCATCAGTTGTATGCAAAATTGTCTAAATGTGAATTCTGGCTGAAGGAGATTAAATTCTTGGGTCACACAATTTCTCAGGACGGGATATCAGTTGATCCTGAGAAGGTGCAGGAGGTGATGAATTGGAAACCCCCGACTACAGTGAGGCAGATTCGAAGTTTTCTGGGATTGGCAGGGTATTATCGACGATTTTTTCCGGATTTCTCCAGAATTGCCAAACCAATGACTGAACTGTTGAAGAAGGGAGTCAAGTATGATTGGAGCCAAAAGTGCGAGGATGCCTTTCACATTTTGAGGCAGCATTTGACAACAGCCCCAGTGCTGGCTCAACCTGACAACACCAAGCGATTTGAAGTTTATTGTGATGCTTCTGGTACAGGTTTGGGTTGTGTCTTGATGCAAGATAACAGAGTCATTGCTTATGCTTCCCGAGCACTCAGATCCCATGAGCAGAACTATCCTACACATGATCTGGAATTGACAGCTGTGGTTCATGCTCTTAAGATATGGAGACACTACTTGATGGGAGCCCACTGTAACATCTACACTGATCACAAGAGACTCAAATACATCTTCACTCAGGCAGACCTGAACATGAGGCAGAGGAGATGGTTGGAGTAAATCAAGGACTATGATTTGGAGGTGCATTACCATCCTGGTAAAGCCAATGTTGTGGCAGATGCTTTGAGTAGAAAGGCCCAGTGCAATTGTATGAGCATGGATGCAAAAGTTACCACCCTATGCGATGAATTGTGCAAGTTGAACCTGGAAGTTGTTTCTTCGGGTGACTTAAGTTATATCTCGGTAGAGCCCACATTGCAAGAGCAGATAGTCAGGGCACAGATTGAGGATAAGGGTGTTCAGGTTATCAATGAAATGATCAAGCAAAAGGCCGAAAAATACAAGTGCTTCCGGCAGGACAACAAGGGAATTCTATGGTTTGGAGATCGATTGGTTGTTCCCAAGGACCCAGAGCTCAGAAGGAAAATACTGGACAAAGCTCATCTTTCAAAATTCTCCATGCACCCTAGTAGCAACAAGATGTACCATGATCTCAGATCTTTATATTGGTGGACCAGAATGAAGAGGGAGATTGCCAAGTACATATCCGAGTGTGACACTTGCCAGAGGATAAAAGCTAGTCACTTGAAGGCAGCAGGCCCTTTGCAACCCCTTCCCATCCCATCTTGGAAATGGGAGGACATTTGCATGGATTTTATCGTAGGATTGCCCAATACCTCCAGGCACCATGATTCCATTTGGGTTATTGTGGACAGGTTGACCAAGACCGCTCACTTCTTGCCAGTACACACCACCCACAGGACAGAGAAGTATGCAGAGATCTACATTGACCAGATAATTCGTCTGCATGGAATACCAAGGACTATAGTCTCAGACAGAGGAGCACCATTTGTGGCACGATTTTGGGAACAATTGCAGGAATCACTTGGGACCCAGGTCATACGAAGCTCAGCCTATCACCCCCAAACCGATGGCCAGACAGAAAGGGTGAATCAGATTTTGGAAGACATGTTGCGAGCATGTGCCCTGCACTACGGAAAGGATTGGGACAAGTGTCTTTCCTTGGCAGAGTTTTCTTACAATAACAGCTATCAGTCCAGTCTGAGGATGGCACCTTTTGAAGCTTTATATGGGAGAAGATGCAGAACCCCATGAATTGGTCTCAAGCAGGAGATAGGGAAATTTTTGGGCCAGATTTGGTACTTGAAGCAGAAGCAAAGGTCAGAATTATCAAGAAGAACCTAGAAGCTGCTCAGGCCAGGCAAAAGAGCTATCATGACAAGAGGCGGAAGCCTCTACAGTTTGAGGTGGGGGATCCTGTTTATCTTAAGGTATCACCCACCAAGGGTGTCCAGAGATTCGGGATCATGCCCTAGCTTGTCATGCACATCTAAGGGGGGAATTTCCCAAAACCCTAAACCAAACCCCTCTTGGGCAATAGGAACCCTAATTGAAGCTAGGATCAAAAGGTCATGTAAACCTTATG
This sequence comes from Zea mays, assembly GCF_902167145.1. Taxonomy (NCBI): domain Eukaryota; kingdom Viridiplantae; phylum Streptophyta; class Magnoliopsida; order Poales; family Poaceae; genus Zea; species Zea mays. The sequence continues at coordinate 59,694,712 of NC_050104.1, forward strand.
ATCATGGCTTGGGCCAAATATAAAAATTGTAGTATACTTCATAACCTACAAATGGTAGTAAGAAAGTAACCCCAAAAAGAATTCAGAAAAGCCCCAAAAAGTTCACCCAAGGTTGAGCACAAGAGAAAATTCAGAATTTGCCTAAGTCTAAAAACTAACCCTTGAACAAAGATCCCACATGTTCACCTTAATCCAAAATTCAAAACACTTCGACCCAATTGACAAAGTGGCGCCAAATTAACCCTAGAATGCCCTGGAAAGAGGTGACACCTACCCTAGGGCGTTTGACACGACTTGGCACCATTTTTGTCTTTGCTTGGACCTAGCTGACACAGCCAACTTCTCACCCCTCTATCTCCCTACCCCGACCATATCTTGACTTGGAACTCACAGCAAAAAGGTAGGATATGGAGCAAGGAAGAGACCGTACACAGTGACTTTGCCAAGATACGCACACTATGGTGCTCAAATCCGTCGTTGAACCATGGCAGAAGCGAGCTCCCACGTGTTCGACGCGGACTGACACCCGGGGGAGCGCTCAGAGCACGCCCGTGCGCGAACCCCCGCGCGCCCGCGGCCGCCCGTGACCACGCCCGCGCCACGGCTATAAAGCCCGTCCCAGTGCTCGGCTGCCTTCCCCGTTGATGAAGCTGAGGTGCCCGATCTTTCGGCGAGTAGAGATAATTCCGATTTGGCGGAAGATGACCCTTGCGATCCGACTACGACGAGCAAGCCCGAGGCGCCAAAGCAATCGCTGAACCAACTCCCTGTGGTTACCGACCTTGCTGATGCGAGATCGGCCTGATCACGAAGATCGTTTCCTGTGCGCAATCGAAGAACGAACAAGAACAAGGTGCGAGCAATCTAATCTATTACTCGAGGGTGGAGTTCTGAATACACGAAGACAGCGCAGATTTGCGCGTGTTCGAGAGTAGCTAAGGCTAACGTAAAACAAAACTCGAGAATAAAGGAGGCGCAGCTCCTGGATAAATAGAGGGGGCGCAGCCCCTAGGGGCGGCCAACCCTAGGTCCTCCACTATGGGCCGCAGTTGGGCTGGTCGTCTATTCTTCTGGGCCCTCATTCTTCAGTAGCATGACGAAGTTAAGATCTCTGGCACGGGCCCGAGTGATTGGCCCAGCTAATGAAGGAAGTGGCGCTTGATGTGGAGGTGCTGCTGGTGTAGTCGTACTCATAGTGATGTCCTCATCATCCTCCCCTTCTTGAAGTGAAGTCGTCCTCGACGACAACTCCTCATCCTCGGCCATATATGGTTTCAAATCTGCAACATTAAAACTAGTGGAAACACCAAATTCCGCAGGCAGGTCAAGGATATAAGCATTATCATTAATCTTTGTTAGCACCTTAAAAGGACCAGCAGCACGAGGCATTAATTTAGAACGACGCAAAGTAGGAAACCGATCCTTTCTCAAGTGCAACCAAACCATATCACCTGGCTCAAAAGTAACATGTTTTCTTCCTTTACTACCAGCAACCTGATTTTTAGCATTAGTAGCAGCAATGTTCTGTTTCGTTTGTTCATGTATGGTAATCATTTGTTCAACATGTGCAGCAGCATCTACATGTGGGGCATTGGCAGCATTAAGTGAAATCAAATCAATAGGTGCCCTAGGGATGTAACCATAAACAATCTGGAAAGGGCACATCTTTGTAGAAGAATGCGTGGCATGATTGTAAGCAAATTCAACATGAGGCAAGCAATCCTCCCAACGTCTCAAATTCTTGTCTAAAACAGTCCTAAGCATGGTAGATAAAGTTCTATTTACTACCTCAGTTTGTCCATCAGTCTGAGGGTGACAAGTAGTGCTAAACAACAATTTAGTTCCCAATTTATTCCAAAGAGATCTCCAAAAATGGCTTAGAAACTTAGCATCGCGATCAGAGACTATTGTTTTTGGAATACCATGTAAACGAATAATTTCTCTAAAGAACAATTCAGCAACAATGCTAGCATCATCAGTTTTATGACAAGGTATAAAGTGAGCCATTTTAGAGAATCTATCAACAACCACAAAAATACTATCCCTCCCCTTCTTAGTTCTAGGCAAGCCCAAAACAAAGTCCATAGAGATATCAAGCCAAGGAGAAGAAGGGACAGGCAAAGGCATATACAAACCATGGTTGTTCAACCGTGACTTAGCTTTCTGACAAGTAGTGCAGCGTGCAACAAGGCGCTCCACATCAGTGCGCATCCGAGGCCAAAAGAAATGGGCAGCCAACACCTCATGCGTTTTGTAGACGCCAAAATGCCCCATGAGACCGCCTCCATGCGCTTCCTGTAACAACAAAAGACGAACCGAGCTAGCTGGAACACACAGCTTGTTAGCGCGAAACAGGAACCCATCCTGTATGTGAAATTTGCCCCATGGTATCCCATTAATACAATGGCCGAAAGCATCTTTAAAATCAACATCGTCAACATATTGATCCTTCACAGTGTCCAAACCAAAGATTTTAAAATCTAATTGTGACAGCATGGTATAGCGACGAGACAAAGCATCAGCAATAACATTATCCTTCCCGTTCTTGTGTTTAATAATGTAAGGAAAGGACTCAATGAATTTGACCCATTTAGCATGACGACGGTTCAGATTTGTTTGGGTACGAATATGTTTTAAAGCCTCATGATCAGAATGAATTATGAACTCACGATGCCAAAGATAGTGCTGCCAAGTATGCAAAGTGCGCACTAAAGCGTAAAGTTCCTTATCATAAGTAGAATATTTCAGACTAGCACCGCTTAATTTTTTACTAAAATAAGCAACTGGTTTTCCTTCTTGTAACAAAACAGCACCTAGCCCAATACCGCTAGCATCGCATTCAAGCTCAAAAACTTTATTAAAATCAGGCAATTGCAAGAGGGGAGCTTGGGTTAACTTATCTTTCAAAGTGCTGAACGCTACCTCCTGCGAATCACTCCAAGCAAACGGCACATCTTTCTTTGTAAGCTCATGTAGAGGCGCTGCAATGGAGCTAAAATCACGAACAAATCTGCGGTAGAAACCGGCAAGTCCAAGAAAGCTCCGAATTTGTGTGACCGTCGTCGGTGTAGGCCACTCCCGAATGGCAGCAATCTTGCTGCTATCCACCTCAATGCCCTGCGGAGTAACCACATAACCAAGAAACGAGACACGTTGCGTGCAAAATGTGCACTTTTCCATGTTACCAAACAAGCGAGCAGCACGCAAAGCGTCAAAAACAGCACGCAAATGTTCTAAATGCTCCTCTATAGACTTGCTGTAAATAAGGATATCATCGAAATAAACAACAACAAACAAACCTATGAAGGCCCGTAGAACTTCGTTCATTAAACGCATAAAGGTGCTGGGAGCATTAGTCAATCCAAATGGCATAACCAACCATTCATATAAACCAAATTTCGTTTTAAAAGCCGTTTTCCATTCATCACCGAGTTTCATTCTAATCTGATGGTAACCGCTACGCAAATCAACCTTAGAGAAAATAACGGCACCACTAAGCTCATCTAGCATATCATCAAGGCGTGGAATAGGATATCGATAACGAACTGTGATGTTATTAATAGCACGACAATCTACGCACATACGCCATGACCCATCTTTCTTTGGAACGAGTAAAACAGGAACCGAGCAAGGGCTAAGAGACTCACGAATGTAACCCTTATCAAGCAGCGTCTGCACCTGGCGCTGGATCTCCTTCGTCTCATCTGGATTTGTACGGTACGGGGCGCGGTTCGGAAGAGAAGCGCCGGGGATGAGATCGATCTGATGCTCAATGCCACGGAGGGGAGGAAGACCCGGTGGTAAGTCCGTAGGATAAACATCAGCATACTCCTGCAAAAGGTTAACAACAGCAGGGGGTATATTCAAAGACGGTGCATCATCAAGCGGAACAAGCATTCGCGAGCATACAAGTGCATAACAGGGCATATGAGCTTCATGGAGATCATCAAAATCAGCACGTGTAGCAAGTAAAACAGGAGAGTGCAACTTGATTTCAGATTTAATAGGTGCGGCTGATGTCGATTTGACTTGTTGTGCAGTTTTAGCAGCCCTAGTAAGATCATCTTTCAAAATTTGGTCAGGGGTCATTGGATGTATAATTATTTTCTGGCCTTTAAACATGAAAGAATAATGATTTGAACGACCATGATGTAAACTATCAGTATCATATTGCCAAGGTCGACCTAATAACAAAGAGCATGCTTCCATAGGAATAACATCGCAATCAGCATAATCAGAATAAGAACCCAGCGAAAAGGGGACACGTACCGAACGTGTTACCTTTATTTTACCACCATCATTAAGCCATTGAATGTGATACGGATGTGGATGTGTGCGAGTGGGCAAGGATAATTTCTCTACCAACACTGTACTTGCCAAATTGTTGCAGCTGCCACTATCGATGATGATGCGAATCGACCGTTCGTGCACGACGCCCTTGGTATGGAATAGAGTGTGTCGCTGATTTTTTTCGGCCTGGGCAACCTGTGTGCTGAGAACACGCTGCACAACAAGACTCTCATACCTATCGGCGTCGATGGGATCAACGTGGACTTCCTCATTTTCTGCATGGTTAGTGGCAATCATAGCATGACTAGTTTCCTCAGAATCACTGGCTGAAGAGTACTCACCATTGTCGCGTATAAGCAAGGTACGCTTGTTTGGGCAGTCCCAAATCATGTGCCCAAACCCTCTGCAACGATGGCACTGAATATCCCGTGTACGTCCTGTGGAAGAAGCGGCGCCTTTGGCAGGGGGCGCCACTGGCTTGGTCGTCCCTGTGCGCGATGTAGTGCTAGGCGTAGAAGGTGCAGGGCTGGAAGGAGTTGAGCTGTGTGTTGGACCCCGGCCTGCAAGAGAGTTAGTATATGTCTTTGATCGTCGTCCCTGCACTTCACGTTCAGCTTTGCAAGCATATTCAAACAATGTGGTTATATCAAAATAATCCTTATAATCAAGTATATCCTGAATTTCCCTGTTCAAACCACCACGAAAACGCGCCATAGCAGCGTCATCCGACTCAACCAAACCACAACGAAGCATACCCTTTTGTAACTCCTGGTAATATTCCTCAACAGACTGTGAACCTTGTTGAAAACGCTGCATTTTGTTAAGCAAATCACGAGCATAATAGGAAGGAACAAATCTGTGGCGCATGGCAGCTTTTAATTGGGTCCAAGTAATGACACTGTTAATGGGAAGTTTTTGTTTATACTCACGCCACCAAATTAAAGCAAAATCAGTAAATTCACTAATGGCAGCCTTCACTTGGCTATTAGCAGGAATATCATGGCATGAAAATTTCTGTTCTACCTCTAATTCCCAATCAAGATATGCAGCAGGATCATATTTACCATTAAAAGATGGAATTTTAAATTTAATCTTAGAAAATAAGTCATTAGGGGGATGACGAACCACACGACGTGCACGACCACGGCGATCTCCATCGTCCTGCTCAGTGTCACCGCCGTATTCCTGCTCCATCTTTGTGGTCAATGCATCAAGGCGTGCCAGGATGGTGTCGAGTGTGGTGCGAGTCGCCGTTTGAGCAAGGTCAAGTTGGTTGAAACGCTCGGTCGTCGAAGTGATCGTTGAATCAAGCCGTTCATGCATCGTCCTAATGTCAGCAGCAAGTCCATCAACTTGTCCCCTTACTTCCTGCAACTGGGCATCCACCATGTCGTGTGCTCCTGCCATAGTTAGCGCAAACACCAAAAGGAGAAAAACCAACGACAAAAACAGGGGTGTACTGCTCACAAGGCGCTCACACTAGTGCTGTTATCAAGTTCTTATCCGTTCTTACCAAGCCACAGTGATGCGGACATCAACACCAACACGAGCACATCTACACCAGCAGCACCTTTTCCAGCCCAGGCGCCACCCCTTCCACCTGGGCCAGTGACTCGGGCCCGTGCAAGAGAATTGAACTACATCATGTTGTTAAAGAACGAAGGCCCGGAAGAATAGACGACCAGCCCAATTGCGGCCCATAATGGACGACCTAGGGTTGGCCGCCCCTAGGGGCTGCGCCCCCTCTCTATTTATTCAGGAGCTGCGCCTCCTTTATTTCCGAGTTTTGTTTTACGTTAGCCTTAGCTACTCTCGAACACGCGCAAATCTGCGCTGTCTTCGTGTATTCAGAACTCCACCCTCGAGTAATAGATTAGATTGCTCGCATCTTGTTCTTGTTCGTTCTTCGATTGCGCACAGGAAACGATCTTCGTGATCAGGCCGATCTCGCATCAGCAAGGTCGGTAACCACAGGGAGTTGGTTCAGCGATTGCATTGGCGCCTCGGGCTTGCTCGTCGTAGTCGGATCGCAAGGGTCATCTTCCGCCAAATCGGAATTATCTATACTCGCCGAAAGATCGGGCACCTCAGCTACATCAATTGGTATCAGATTTCCAGGTTGATCGGTGAGTTTATCGAGCGTTTTTTTCCTACAGTCCACAAAACCACATAAAAATTCAGGTTAGATCTTATCCCAGCACCCTTTTGAGCCTCGCACTTTCTTTCAATAATCTGCATTGTTGAATTTGTGTGCTTTCGCGTTTCCTTGTTGCTGGTTGCATTGTGTTCTTCCACCATTCAAACCCTAGCGCCGCCACCATCTCCCGTTTGATCACGCCACAAATCGAGTCAACATTGTTTCCTTGTTTTTCTCCTTCGGTTACGTCAAACAAAAACAGAAAAAAACAAGCCGAGTCAACGGCCGTTTTCTTGATTTTCTCCTTCGGTTACGAAAAAAAAACAGAAAAAAAACAAACCGAGTCAACGACCGCTTCCTTGTTTTTCTCCTTCGGTTACATAAAAAAAAACAGAAACAAAAAAAGGAAAACGAAGGAGAAAGGATACGGTTGTTTCATCCCGGTAGTTTTTAAAACATAACTTGAGGTACCTTCCGTAAACCGGGCATAACTTTTCGCTCGGGTGTCCAAAAAATATGAAATTTTTACAGGAGCTTGTTGACACCATTCTGAGCCCGGCCAAACTGACCTACGGTCTGTTTGGGGTTCGACAAAATTGTCAAAAAAATTCAGGAAAATAAAGAAAAAAATTCATCAAAGTTCTCGCACGCTTTTCAGAGAACTTCCTGATTTTCTATAGACCACATCTGATATCTGTTTTAGGTGAAACTTCGTGTAGCTCCTATCTTGTTGCTTCTTGTGCTGAGAAAAATATCAAAAAAATCATACAAAAAAGAAAAACAAAATCACCTGTGATTTCTACTAGTGCCTTTTTGGCATCACTAGTACAATATTTACGGTACTGCCATTCTGCTAGTTCCATCCATCCTTTGCACCTGTGGCCAGCAATATAGTTTCGTGTTTTGCACTATAATTCAATTTTGCATTATTGTTTGATCGTGCTAATCCTTGACTTGAGTGCAGCCTACCCACAACTCCACATATTTCTACGACGAGCAGGTTTCTGTTTCTCCACGCAATCGCTCATCCAATCTTTCACCGGTTCCACCTGTTGGTTGCAGTTCACCACTGTGGCTTGGTAAGAACGGATAAGAACTTGATAACAGCACTAGTGTGAGCGCCTTGTGAGCAGTACACCCCTGTTTTTGTCGTTGGTTTTTCTCCTTTTGGTATTTGCGCTAACTATGGCAGGAGCACACGACATGGTGGATGCCCAGTTGCAGGAAGTAAGGGGACAAGTTGATGGACTTGCTGCTGACATTAGGACGATGCATGAACGGCTTGATTCAACGATCACTTCGACGACCGAGCGTTTCAACCAACTTGACCTTGCTCAAACGGCGACTCGCACCACACTCGACACCATCCTGGCACGCCTTGATGCATTGACCACAAAGATGGAGCAGGAATACGGCGGTGACACTGAGCAGGACGATGGAGATCGCCGTGGTCGTGCACGTCGTGTGGTTCGTCATCCCCCTAATGACTTATTTTCTAAGATTAAATTTAAAATTCCATCTTTTAATGGTAAATATGATCCTGCTGCATATCTTGATTGGGAATTAGAGGTAGAACAGAAATTTTCATGCCATGATATTCCTGCTAATAGCCAAGTGAAGGCTGCCATTAGTGAATTTACTGATTTTGCTTTAATTTGGTGGCGTGAGTATAAACAAAAACTTCCCATTAACAGTGTCCTTACTTGGACCCAATTAAAAACTGCCATGCGCCACAGATTTGTTCCTTCCTATTATGCTCGTGATTTGCTTAACAAAATGCAGCGTTTTCAACAAGGTTCACAATCTGTTGAGGAATATTACCAGGAGTTGCAAAAGGGTATGCTTCGTTGTGGTTTGGTTGAGTCAGATGACGCTGCTATGGCGCGTTTTCGTGGTGGTTTGAACAGGGAAATTCAGGATATACTTGATTATAAGGATTATTTTGATATAACCACATTGTTTGAATATGCTTGCAAAGCTGAACGTGAAGTGCAGGGACGACGATCAAAGACATATACTAACTCTTTTGCAGGTCGGGGTCCAACACACAGCTCAACTCCTTCCAGCCCTGCACCTCCTACGCCTAGCACTACATCGCGCACAGGGCCGACCAAGCCAGTGGCGCCCCCTGCCAAAGGCGCAGCTTCTTCCACAGGACGTACACGGGATATTCAGTGCCATCGTTGCAGAGGGTTTGGGCACATGATTCGGGACTGCCCAAACAAGCGTACCTTGCTTATACGTGACAATGGTGAGTACTCTTCAGCCAGTGATTCTGAGGAAACTAGTCATGCTATGATTGCCACTAACCATGCAGAAAATGAGGAAGTCCACGTTGATCCCATCGACGCCGATAGGTATGAGAGTCTTGTTGTGCAGCGTGTTCTCAGCACACAGGTTGCCCAGGCCGAAAAAAATCAGCGACACACTCTATTCCATACCAAGGGCGTCGTGCACGAACGGTCGATTCGCATCATCATCGATAGTGGCAGCTGCAACAATTTGGCAAGTACAGCGTTGGTAGAGAAATTATCCTTGCCCACTCGCACACATCCACATCCGTATCACATTCAATGGCTTAATGATGGTGGTAAAATAAAGGTAACACGTTCGGTACGTGTCCCCTTTTCGCTGGGTTCTTATTCTGATTATGCTGATTGCGATGTTATTCCTATGGAAGCATGCTCTTTGTTATTAGGTCGACCTTGGCAATATGATACTGATAGTTTACATCATGGTCGTTCAAATCATTATTCTTTCATGTTTAAAGGCCAGAAAATAATTATACATCCAATGACCCCTGACCAAATTTTGAAAGATGATCTTACTAGGGCTGCTAAAACTGCACAACAAGTCAAATCGACATCAGCCGCACCTATTAAATCTGAAATCAAGTTGCACTCTCCTGTTTTACTTGCTACACGTGCTGATTTTGATGATCTCCATGAAGCTCATATGCCCTGTTATGCACTTGTATGCTCGCGAATGCTTGTTCCGCTTGATGATGCACCGTCTTTGGATATACCCCCTGCTGTTGTTAACCTTTTGCAGGAGTATGCTGATGTTTATCCTACGGACTTACCACCGGGTCTTCCTCCCCTCCGTGGCATTGAGCATCAGATCGATCTCATCCCTGGCGCTTCTCTTCCGAACCGCGCCCCGTACCGTACAAATCCAGATGAGACGAAGGAGATCCAGCGCCAGGTGCAGACGCTGCTTGATAAGGGTTACATTCGTGAGTCTCTTAGCCCTTGCTCGGTTCCTGTTTTACTCGTTCCAAAGAAAGATGGGTCATGGCGTATGTGCGTAGATTGTCGTGCTATTAATAACATCACAGTTCGTTATCGATATCCTATTCCACGCCTTGATGATATGCTAGATGAGCTTAGTGGTGTCGTTATTTTCTCTAAGGTTGATTTGCGTAGCGGTTACCATCAGATTAGAATGAAACTCGGTGATGAATGGAAAACGGCTTTTAAAACGAAATTTGGTTTATATGAATGGTTGGTTATGCCATTTGGATTGACTAATGCTCCCAGCACCTTTATGCGTTTAATGAACGAAGTTCTACGGGCCTTCATAGGTTTGTTTGTTGTTGTTTATTTCGATGATATCCTTATTTACAGCAAGTCTATAGAGGAGCATTTAGAACATTTGCGTGCTGTTTTTGACGCTTTGCGTGCTGCTCGATTGTTTGGTAACATGGAAAAGTGCACATTTTGCACGCAACGTGTCTCGTTTCTTGGTTATGTGGTTACTCCGCAGGGCATTGAGGTGGATAGCAGCAAGATTGCTGCCATTCGGGAGTGGCCTACACCGACGACGGTCACACAAATTCGGAGCTTTCTTGGACTTGCCGGTTTCTACCGCAGATTTGTTCGTGATTTTAGCTCCATTGCAGCGCCTCTACATGAGCTTACAAAGAAAGATGTGCCGTTTGCTTGGAGTGATTCGCAGGAGGTAGCATTCAGCACTTTGAAAGATAAGTTAACCCAAGCTCCCCTCTTGCAATTGCCTGATTTTAATAAAGTTTTTGAGCTTGAATGCGATGCTAGCGGTATTGGGCTAGGTGCTGTTTTGTTACAAGAAGGAAAACCAGTTGCTTATTTTAGTGAAAAATTAAGCGGTGCTAGTCTGAAATATTCTACTTATGATAAGGAGCTTTACGCTTTAGTGCGCACTTTGCATACTTGGCAACATTATCTTTGGCATCGTGAGTCATAATTCATTCTGATCATGAGGCTTTAAAACATATTCGTACCCAAACAAATCTGAACCGTCGTCATGCTAAATGGGTCGAATTCATTGAGTCCTTTCCTTACATTATTAAACACAAGAACGGGAAGGACAATGTTATTGCTGATGCTTTGTCTCGTCGCTATACCATGCTGTCACAATTAGATTTTAAAATCTTTGGTTTGGACACTGTGAAGGATCAATATGTTGACGATGCTGATTTTAAAGATGCTTTTGGCCATTGTATTAATGGGATACCATGGGGCAAATTTCACATACAGGATGGGTTCCTGTTTCGCGCTAACAAGCTGTGTGTTCCAGCTAGCTCGGTTCGTCTTTTGTTGTTACAGGAAGCGCATGGAGGCGGTCTCATGGGGCATTTTGGCGTCTACAAAAAGCATGAGGTGTTGGCTGCCCATTTCTTTTGGCCTCGGATGCGCGCTGATGTGGAGCGCCTTGTTGCACGCTGCACTACTTGTCAGAAAGCTAAGTCACGGTTGAACAACCATGGTTTGTATATGCCTTTGCCTGTCCCTTCTTCTCCTTGGCTTGATATCTCTATGGACTTTGTTTTGGGCTTGCCTAGAACTAAGAAGGGGAGGGATAGTATTTTTGTGGTTGTTGATAGATTCTCTAAAATGGCTCACTTTATACCTTGTCATAAAACTGATGATGCTAGCATTGTTGCTGAATTGTTCTTTAGAGAAATTATTCGTTTACATGGTATTCCAAAAACAATAGTCTCTGATCGCGATGCTAAGTTTCTAAGCCATTTTTGGAGATCTCTTTGGAATAAATTGGGAACTAAATTGTTGTTTAGCACTACTTGTCACCCTCAGACTGATGGACAAACTGAGGTAGTAAATAGAACTTTATCTACCATGCTTAGGGCTGTTTTAGACAAGAATTTGAGACGTTGGGAGGATTGCTTGCCTCATGTTGAATTTGCTTACAATCATGCCACACATTCTTCTACAAAGATGTGCCCTTTCCAGATTGTTTATGGTTACATTCCTAGGGCACCTATTGATTTGATTTCACTTAATGCTGCGAACGCCCCACATGTAGATGCTTCTGCACATGTTGAACAAATGATTACCATACATGAACAAACGAAACAGAACATTGCTGCTACTAATGCAAAAAATCAGGTTGCTGGTAGTAAAGGAAGAAAACATGTTACTTTTGAACCTGGTGATATGGTTTGGTTGCATTTGAAAAAGGATCGTTTTCCTACTTTGCGCCGTTCTAAATTGATGCCTCGTGCTGCTGGTCCTTTTAAGGTACTAACCAAGATTAATGATAATGCTTATATCCTTGACCTGCCTGCGGAGTTTGGTGTTTCCACTAGTTTTAATGTTGCAGATTTGAAACCGTATGCGGGAGAAGATGAGGAGTTGCCGTCGAGGACGACTTCAGTTCAAGAAGGGGAGGATGATGCGGACATCAACACCAACACGAGCACATCTACACCAGCAGCACCTTTTCCAACCCAGGCGCCACCCCTTCCACCTGGGCCAGTGACTCGGGCCCGTGCAAGAGAATTGAACTACATCATGTTGTTAAAGAACGAAGGCCCGGAAGAATAGACGACCAGCCCAATTGCGGCCCATAATGGACGACCTAGGGTTGGCCGCCCCTAGGGGCTGCGCCCCCTCTCTATTTATTCAGGAGCTGCGCCTCCTTTATTTCCCGAGTTTTGTTTTACGTTAGCCTTAGCTACTCTCGAACACGCGCAAATCTGCGCTGTCTTCGTGTATTCAGAACTCCACCCTCGAGTAATAGATTAGATTGCTCGCATCTTGTTCTTGTTCGTTCTTCGATTGCGCACAGGAAACGATCTTCGTGATCAGGCCGATCTCGCATCAGCAAGGTCGGTAACCACAGGGAGTTGGTTCAGCGATTGCATTGGCGCCTCGGGCTTGCTCGTCGTAGTCGGATCGCAAGGGTCATCTTCCGCCAAATCGGAATTATCTATACTCGCCGAAAGATCGGGCACCTCAGCTACATCACTATGGCTGTCACGATCTTGTGGAGCGTGACACCCTGGCCACTAGGGCACTCGTCCTGCAAGCAATCAAAGAACTAGCAAGAACAAGTAGAACAAGTACTGAATTACCAGATCTAAATGTAGGTTTCAAAATCAAACTCCAATATAGTGGGGTTCCGAAGACAAGAAGACGGGCGGCTGAACCAGCACGCGCGCTTACAAGCAAGTAGCGAGAGCTAAACTTGATCTAAACAAAACCCCCTGTTCTTGGTGGCGGCTAGGGGGTTTATAAACATGGGAGGACGACCACAAGGGTATTGGGGTCGTGCTGCAACCCTAGGATGCGTCCCTAATGGACCTAACTTGATACACGACCCATTGGGCCAAAATAGGGTGACGCAGCACCATGGGCAGAAAAGGCAGGAAATGTCTCGGTAAGAAAACAATGATTACGGCGGCCTCAGAACAGATATGACTATAATTCCGGATCCATATGAAAGTAGACTTGATAAGCTTTCCATGTTGTGCTTGAACATTCCAATCCGAGCCCGCATCTGACCGTGGTGACCGTCACAAGTTGGTGTCCTTCTGCAGTCCGAATCCAGCATGTTCAAATCCTTTTCCCTTTCGGTCTTCTCCCTGGTTCCTAAGCAAAACAAGAGTGCACGGGTCTCCATGGTCTAAATATGATGGACATGAACTCAAGAGTGTAATCACCTGATGATTGAGTTGACGAGCACGAGCGCGAGTAATGGGACCAGAAATTGGTACTTGTATTGGCATAGATGTATCAGTAGTGTGGATGTCTTCATCATTCTCCCCTTCTTGCATTTGAGTCGTCCTCGACTCAAGCTCAACTTCCTCTCCCAAGTAGGGCTTTAAATCTGCAATGTTAAATGTGGGGCTAACCCCAAAGTCTGCAGGCAGATCTAGCCTATATGCATTGTCGTTAATTTTCTCTAGCACTTTAAATGGTCCATCGGCTCGAGGCAACAACTTAGATTTTCGCAATTCAGGAAACCTTTCCTTTCTCAAATGCAACCAAACTAAATCTCCAGGTTCAAAATTTATTTCCTTTCTACCTTTATCACTAGCAAACTTATATCTAGCATTCATACGCTCTATGTTTTCTTTAGTAGTTTCATGCAGTTTTAACATCAATTCAGCACGCCTAGTAGCATCAAAATTTAGTTTTTCAGAAGATGGCAAAGGCATTAAATCAATAGGAGCACGAGGCAACAAACCATATACAATCTGAAATGGGCACATCTTTGTAGTAGAATGCAATGATCGATTATAAGCAAATTCAACATGAGGCAAACAGTCCTCCCACATCTTAATATTCTTCTTTAGAACTGCCCTTAACATAGTAGACAAAGTTCTATTCACAACTTCAGTTTGACCATCAGTTTGAGGATGACATGTAGTAGAAAATAAAAGCTTAGTCCCCAATTTTGCCCACAAAGTCCTCCAAAAATGACTAAGAAATTTAGCATCACGATCAGAAACGATTGTGTTGGGCACACCATGCAAGCGAACAATTTCACGAAAGAACAAATCAGCAATATGAGTAGCATCGTCAGTTTTATGACATGGTATGAAATGTGCCATCTTAGAAAATCTATCAACAACCACAAACACACTATCACGTCCTTTCCTAGTCCTAGGCAATCCCAGCACAAAATCCATAGAAATATCTTCCCAAGGAGCACTAGGAACGGGTAGAGGCAAATACAAACCGTGTGGATTTAACCGTGACTTCGCCTTTTGACATGTCGTGCAACGAGCAACCAATCTCACCACATCTCTTCTCATCTTGGGCCAAAAGAAATGACCAGCAAGTATGTCCTCCGTTTTCTTTGCTCCAAAATGTCCCATTAAGCCACCTCCATGTGCTTCCTGTAACAACAACAAACGAACGGAGCTAGCTGGAATGCATAGCTTGTTAGCTCTAAACACAAACCCATCACTAACGATATATTTGTTCCATCCTTTCCCATCTTTACAATGTAGCAACACATCTTTAAAATCAGTATCATGAACATATTGGTCTTTAATCGTCTCTAATCCAAAGATTTTGTAGTCAAGTTGATTCAGCAAAGTATATCTCCTAGACAAAGCGTCAGCAATGATATTCTCTTTTCCTTTCTTGTGCTTAATAACATAAGGAAACGATTCGATAAATTCAACCCACTTAGCATGTCTACGGTTCAGTTTTCCTTGACTACGAATATGTTTCAAAGATTCATGATCAGAATGAATAACAAACTCTTTGGGCCACAAATAATGCTGCCATGTTTCTAATGTTCGCACAAGAGCATATAATTCCTTATCATAAGTAGAATAATTTAGAACAGACCCACTCAATTTTTCACTAAAATATGCAACAGGTTTGCCTTCTTGTAACAAAACACCACCCAATCCAATTCCACTAGCATCACATTCAAGCTCAAAAGTCTTATTAAAATCAGGAAGTTGGAGGAGAGGTGCATGTGTCAACTTATCTTTCAGCACGTTGAAAGCGTGCTCTTGTACTTTGCCCCAACTAAAATGCACTCCCTTCTTCGTAAGCTCATTCAAAGGTGCAGCAATGGTGCTAAAGTCCTTCACAAAACGGCGATAGAAGCCAGCAAGTCCTAGGAAACTCCGCACCTGTGTGATAGTCTTTGGCATAGGCCATCCATGTATCGCTTCTACCTTGGCTTGATCAACCTCAATTCCCTGTGGAGTCACAACATAACCAAGAAACGAAACTCGATCGGTGCAAAATGTGCACTTCTCAAGGTTACCAAATAAACGTGCATCTCGTAAAGCATTAAAAACAGCACGCATGTGATCAACATGTTCATCCATAGATTTGCTGTAGATCAATATGTCATCAAAGTATACTACCACAAATTTTCCAATGAAGGCACGCAAAACCTCGTTCATTAATCTCATGAAAGTGCTAGGTGCATTAGTTAACCCAAAAGGCATGACTAACCACTCATACAATCCGAACTTAGTTTTGAAAGCAGTTTTCCATTCATCTCCCAATTTCATACGAATCTGGTGGTACCCACTACGCAAATCAACTTTAGAAAAGACAATGACACCACTCAATTCATCAAGCATATCATCTAAACGTGGAATAGGGTGTCGATAACGTATCGTGATATTATTAATAGCCCTACAATCAACACACATACGCCATGTTCCATCTTTTTTAGGCACTAAAATAACCGGAACAGCACACGGACTAAGAGACTCACGCACTTAACCTTTGTCGAGTAGTTCTTGCACTTGTCGCTGAATTTCTTTTGTTTCCTCTGGATTTGTCCTATATGGCGCACGATTCGGCAAAGATGCACCAGGAATAAGATCAATTTGGTGCTCAATCCCTCGTATAGGTGGCAGCCCCTCTGGTATCTCACTTGGAAATACATCAGAATACTCCTGCAAAATGTTAGTAATAACAGGAGGCAAAGAATGCTGCATATCTTGAATTGAAATCAAAGCATCCTTTCATACCAAGGCGTAGGCAACAGTAGTGGAAGCAAATAATTCATTAACATCAGTTTTTGTTGCAAGCAGCAATGTCCTTTCAATTTTATCACATCTTTGTTATTACCAACAGCTTTAATATTCTTGTTGTTCTCAGTTTTAGCTTTGGTAGCTTTAGCAACATCATCACGCACAATAGCCTCAGGGGACATGGGAAGCAAAATAATTTTCTTATCATGGTGTATGAGAGAATATTGATTTGATCGACCATGATGCATACAATCTGAATCAAATTGCCATGGTCTACCTAGAAGAATATTACAAGCATCCATAGGCACAACATCACAGTCAACAACATCACGATATGAACCAATAGCAAAATTAATTCGTACCAGCTTGGTTACCTTGACCTTACTGTTGGGGACTTGTTCTCAAGTGCTAAGAGTTAAGAACAAGGCAACACAGAAAATGTTAATCGTTAACGCCCTTCGTCCTCCGAAGCATTATTTCCCTTAGGATATAATGGTTTACGGACGAAGGTTATGAAGGACATACCTTCATAAATTCATCAAACAATGACGAAGGTTAAAATATAAAGAATGTAGAAGAACACATGAACAATCATTTATTATTATTGAACATAAACAAAAATATTATTGAACTATAAGTGTACCTTCAATCGGAAGGAAATGATAGTACAAGCGTGACGCAGAAAGCGAATGCCAAGTCAGCGTGAACAGTACGGGGATACTATTCACCTATTTATAGACACGGGACACAGCCCTTACAAAATTACATTCATGCCCTTTACATTTGATAATAACTCTATAGTAGTCTATCGAGGTCTGAATAGCCTTTTCATCTTTAAGTCGGTTCCACTCTTTGCTGTTACGCCGAAGCTTTCCTGCTCAACACCTTCGGCTCTGTATCAAGCTTCGTATTATTCCGATCTGCTGCAAGGCCGACTTTGCTGATGCGAGATCGGCCTGATCATGAAGATCGTTTCCTGTGCGCAATCGAAGAACGAACAAGAAAAAGAGGCGAGCAATCTAATCTATTACTCGAGGGTGGAGTTCTGAATACACGAAGACAGCGCAGATTTGCGCGTGTTCGAGAGTAGCTAAGGCTAACGTAAAACAAAACTCGGGAAATAAAGGAGGCGCAGCTCCTGAATAAATAGAGAGGGGGCGCAGCCCCTAGGGGCGGCCAACCCTAGGTCGTCCATTATGGGCCGCAATTGGGCTGGTCGTCTATTCTTCCGGGCCTTCGTTCTTTAACAACATGATGTAGTTCAATTCTCTTGCACGGGCCCGAGTCACTGGCCCAGGTGGAAGGGGTGGCGCCTGGGCTGGAGAAGGTGCTGCTGGTGTAGATGTGCTCGTGTTGGTGTTGATGTCCGCATCATCCTCCCCTTCTTGAACTGAAGTCGTCCTCGACGGCAACTCCTCATCTTCTCCCGCATACGGTTTCAAATCTGCAACATTAAAACTAGTGGAAACACCAAACTCCGCAGGTAGGTCGAGGGTATAAGCATTATCATTAATCTTGGTTAGTATCTTAAAAGGACCAGCAGCATGAGGCATCAATTTAGAACGGCGCAAAGTAGGAAAACGATCCTTTCTCAAATGCAACCAAACCATATCACCAGGTTCAAAAGTAACATGTTTTCTTCCTTTACTACCAGCAACCTGATTTTTTGTATTAGTAGCAGCAATGTTCTGTTTCGTTTGTTCATGTATGGTAATCATTTGTTCAACATGTGCAGAAGCATCTACATGTGGGGCGTTCGCAGCATTAAGTGAAATCAAATCAATAGGTGCCCTAGGAATGTAACCATAAACAATCTGGAAAGGGCACATCTTTGTAGAAGAATGCGTGGCATGATTGTAAGCAAATTCAACATGAGGCAAGCAATCCTCCCAACGTCTCAAATTCTTGTCTAAAACAGCCCTAAGCATGGTAGATAAAGTTCTATTTACTACCTCAGTTTGTCCATCAGTCTGAGGGTGACAAGTAGTGCTAAACAACAATTTAGTTCCCAATTTATTCCAAAGAGATCTCCAAAAATGGCTTAGAAACTTAGCATCGCGATCAGAGACTATTGTTTTTGGAATACCATGTAAACGAATAATTTCTCTAAAGAACAATTCAGCAACAATGCTAGCATCATCAGTTTTATGACAAGGTATAAAGTGAGCCATTTTAGAGAATCTATCAACAACCACAAAAATACTATCCCTCCCCTTCTTAGTTCTAGGCAAGCCCAAAACAAAGTCCATAGAGATATCAAGCCAAGGAGAAGAAGGGACAGGCAAAGGCATATACAAACCATGGTTGTTCAACCGTGACTTAGCTTTCTGACAAGTAGTGCAGCGTGCAACAAGGCGCTCTACATCAGCGCGCATCCGAGGCCAAAAGAAGTGGGCAGCCAACACCTCATGTGTCTTGTAGACGCCAAAATGCCCCATGAGACCGCCTCCATGCGCTTCCTGTAACAACAAAAGACGAACCGAGCTAGCTGGAACACACAGCTTGTTAGCGCGAAACAGGAACCCATCCTGTATGTGAAATTTGCCCCATGGTTTCCCATTAATACAATGGCCGAAAGCATCTTTAAAATCAGCATCGTCAACATATTGATCCTTCACAGTGTCCAAACCAAAGATTTTAAAATCTAACTGTGACAGCATGGTATAGCGACGAGACAAAGCATCAGCAATAACATTGTCCTTCCCGTTCTTGTGTTTAATAATGTAAGGAAAGGACTCAATGAATTCTACCCATTTAGCATGACGACGGTTCAGATTTGTTTGGGTACGAATATGTTTTAAAGCCTCATGATCAGAATGGATTATAAACTCACGATGCCAAAGATAGTGCTGCCATGTATGCAAAGTGCGCACTAAAGCGTAAAGCTCCTTATCATAAGTAGAATATTTCAGACTAGCACCGCTTAATTTTTCACTAAAATAAGCAACTGGTTTTCCTTCTTGTAACAAAACAGCACCTAGCCCAATACCGCTAGCATCGCATTCAAGCTCAAACACTTTATTAAAATCAGGCAATTGCAATAGGGGAGCTTGGGTTAACTTATCTTTCAAAGTGCTGAACGCTACCTCCTGCGAATCACTCCAAGCAAACGGCACATCTTTCTTTGTAAGCTCATGTAGAGGCGCTGCAATGGAGCTAAAATCACGAACAAATCTGCGGTAGAAACCGGCAAGTCCAAGAAAGCTCCGAATTTGTGTGACCGTCGTCGGTGTAGGCCACTCCCGAATGGCAGCAATCTTGCTGCTATCCACCTCAATGCCCTGCGGAGTAACCACATAACCAAGAAACGAGACACGTTGCGTGCAAAATGTGCACTTTTCCATGTTACCAAACAAGCGAGCAGCACGCAAAGCGTCAAAAACAGCACGCAAATGTTCTAAATGCTCCTCTATAGACTTGATGTAAATAAGGATATCATCGAAATAAACAACAACAAACAAACCTATGAAGGCCCGTAGAACTTCGTTCATTAAACGCATAAAGGTGCTGGGAGCATTAGTCAATCCAAATGGCATAACCAACCATTCATATAAACCAAATTTCGTTTTAAAAGCCGTTTTCCATTCATCACCGAGTTTCATTCTAATCTGATGGTAACCGCTACGCAAATCAACCTTAGAGAAAATAACGGCACCACTAAGCTCATCTAGCATATCATCAAGGCGTGGAATAGGATATCGATAACGAACTGTGATGTTATTAATAGCACGACAATCTACGCACATACGCCATGACCCATCTTTCTTTGGGACGAGTAAAACAGGAACCGAGCAAGGGCTAAGAGACTCACGAATGTAACCCTTATCAAGCAGCGTCTGCACCTGGCGCTGGATCTCCTTCGTCTCATCTGGATTTGTACGGTACGGGGCGCGGTTCGGAAGAGAAGCGCCGGGGATGAGATCGATCTGATGCTCAATGCCACGGAGGGGAGGAAGACCCGGTGGTAAGTCCGTAGGATAAACATCAGCATACTCCTGCAAAAGGTTAACAACAGCAGGGGGTATATCCAAAGACGGTGCATCATCAAGCGGAACAAGCATTCGCGAGCATACAAGTGCATAACAGGGCATATGAGCTTCATGGAGATCATCAAAATCAGCACGTGTAGCAAGTAAAACAGGAGAGTGCAACTTGATTTCAGATTTAATAGGTGCGGCTGATGTCGATTTGACTTGTTGTGCAGTTTTAGCAGCCCTAGTAAGATCATCTTTCAAAATTTGGTCAGAGGTCATTGGATGTATAATTATTTTCTGGCCTTTAAACATGAAAGAATAATGATTTGAACGACCATGATGTAAACTATCAGTATCATATTGCCAAGGTCGACCTAATAACAAAGAGCATGCTTCCATAGGAATAACATCGCAATCAGCATAATCAGAATAAGAACCCAGCGAAAAGGGGACACGTACCGAACGTGTTACCTTTATTTTACCACCATCATTAAGCCATTGAATGTGATACGGATGTGGATGTGTGCGAGTGGGCAAGGATAATTTCTCTACCAACGCTGTACTTGCCAAATTGTTGCAGCTGCCACTATCGATGATGATGCGAATCGACCGTTCGTGCACGACGCCCTTGGTATGGAATAGAGTGTGTCGCTGATTTTTTTCGGCCTGGGCAACCTGTGTGCTGAGAACACGCTGCACAACAAGACTCTCATACCTATCGGCGTCGATAGGATCAACGTGGACTTCCTCATTTTCTGCATGGTTAGTGGCAATCATAGCATGACTAGTTTCCTCAGAATCACTGGCTGAAGAGTACTCACCATTGTCACGTATAAGCAAGGTACGCTTGTTTGGGCAGTCCCGAATCATATGCCCAAACCCTCTACAACGATGGCACTGAATATCCCGTGTACGTCCTGTGGAAGAAGCGGCGCCTTTGGCAGGGGGCGCCACTGGCTTGGTCGTCCCTGTGCGCGATGTAGTGCTAGGCGTAGAAGGTGCAGGGCTGGAAGGAGTTGAGCTGTGTGTTGGACCCCGGCCTGCAAGAGAGTTAGTATATGTCTTTGATCGTCGTCCCTGCACTTCACGTTCAGCTTTGCAAGCATATTCAAACAATGTGGTTATATCAAAATAATCCTTATAATCAAGTATATCCTGAATTTCCCTGTTCAAACCACCACGAAAACGTGCCATAGCAGCGTCATCCGACTCAACTAAACCACAACGAAGCATACCCTTTTGTAACTCCTGGTAATAATCCTCAACAGACTGTGAACCTTGTTGAAAACGCTGCATTTTGTTAAGCAAATCACGAGCATAATAGGAAGGAACAAATCTGTGGCGCATGGCAGTTTTTAATTGGGTCCAAGTAATGACACTGTTAATGGGAAGTTTTTGTTTATACTCACGCCACCAAATTAAAGCAAAATCAGTAAATTCACTAATGGCAGCCTTCACTTGGCTATTAGCAGGAATATCATGGCATGAAAATTTCTGTTCTACCTCTAATTCCCAATCAAGATATGCAGCAGGATCATATTTACCATTAAAAGATGGAATTTTAAATTTAATCTTAGAAAATAAGTCATTAGGGGGATGACGAACCACACGACGTGCACGACCACGGCGATCTCCATCGTCCTGCTCAGTGTCACCGCCGTATTCCTGCTCCATCTTTGTGGTCAATGCATCAAGGCGTGCCAGGATGGTGTCGAGTGTGGTGCGAGTCGCCGTTTGAGCAAGGTCAAGTTGGTTGAAACGCTCGGTCGTCGAAGTGATCGTTGAATCAAGCCGTTCATGCATCGTCCTAATGTCAGCAGCAAGTCCATCAACTTGTCCCCTTACTTCCTGCAACTGGGCATCCACCATGTCGTGTGCTCCTGCCATAGTTAGCGCAAACACCAAAAGGAGAAAAACCAACGACAAAAACAGGGGTGTACTGCTCACAAGGCGCTCACACTAGTGCTGTTATCAAGTTCTTATCCGTTCTTACCAAGCCACAGTGGTGAACTGCAACCAACAGGTGGAACCGGTGAAAGATTGGATGAGCGATTGCGTGGAGAAACAGAAACCTGCTCGTCGTAGAAATATGTGGAGTTGTGGGTAGGCTGCACTCAAGTCAAGGATTAGCACGATCAAACAATAATGCAAAGTTGAATTATAGTGCAAAACACGAAACTATATTGCTGGCCACAGGTGCAAAGGATGGATGGAACTAGCAGAATGGCAGTACCGTAAATATTGTACTAGTGATGCCAAAAAGGCACTAGTAGAAATCACAGGTGATTTTGTTTTTCTTTTTTTGTATGATTTTTTTGATATTTTTCTCAGCACAAGAAGCAACAAGATAGGAGCTACACGAAGTTTCACCTAAAACAGATATCAGATGTGGTCTACAGAAAATCAGGAAGTTCTCTGAAAAGCGTGCGAGAACTTTGACGGATTTTTTTCTTTATTTTCCTGAATTTTTTTGACAATTTTGTCGAACCCCAAACAGACCGTAGGTGAGTTTGGCCAGCCTCAGAATGGTGTCAACTAGCTCCTGTAAAAATTTCAGATTTTTTGGACACCCGAGCGAAAAGTTATGCCCGGTTTACGGAAGGTTCCTCAAGTTATGTTTTAAAAACGACCGGGATGAAACAAACGTATCCTTTCTCCTTCGTTTTCTTTTTTTTTGTTTCTGTTTTTTTTTTATGTAACCGAAGGAGAAAAACAAGGAAGCGGTCGTTGACTCGGTTTGTTTTTTTTCTGTTTTTTTTTGTAACCGAAGGAGAAAATCAAGGAAACGGCCGTTGACTCGGTTTGTGGCGTGATCAAACGGAAGATGGTGGCGGCGCTAGGGTTTGAATGGTGGAAGAACACAATGCAACCAGCAACAAATGACGCGAAAGCACACAAATTCAACAATGCAGATTATTGAAAGAAAGTGCGGGGCTCAAAAGGGTGCTGGGATAAGATCTAACCTGAATTTTTTATGCGGTT
This sequence comes from Zea mays, assembly GCF_902167145.1. Lineage (NCBI taxonomy): Eukaryota > Viridiplantae > Streptophyta > Magnoliopsida > Poales > Poaceae > Zea > Zea mays. Next base: position 59,717,834 of record NC_050104.1, read on the forward strand.
TTGTGGACTGTAGGAAAAAAAACGCTCGATAAACTCACCGATCAACCTGGAAATCTGATACCAATTGATGAAGCTGAGGTGCCCGATCTTTCGGCGAGTAGAGATAATTCCGATTTGTCGGAAGATGACCCTTGCGATCCGACTACGACGAGCAAGCCCGAGGCGCCAATGCAATCGCTGAACCAACTCCCTGTGGTTACCGACCTTGCTGATGCGAGATCGGCCTGATCACGAAGATCGTTTCCTGTGCGCAATCGAAGAACGAACAAGAAAAAGAGGCGAGCAATCTAATCTATTACTCGAGGGTGGAGTTCTGAATACACGAAGACAGCGCAGATTTGCGCGTGTTCGAGAGTAGCTAAGGCTAACGTAAAACAAAACTCGGGAAATAAAGGAGGCGCAGCTCCTGAATAAATAGAGAGGGGGCGCAGCCCCTAGGGGCGGCCAACCCTAGGTCGTCCATTATGGGCCGCAATTGGGCTGGTCGTCTATTCTTCCGGGCCTTCGTTCTTTAACAACATGATGTAGTTCAATTCTCTTGCACGGGCCCGAGTCACTGGCCCAGGTGGAAGGGGTGGCGCCTGGGCTGGAGAAGGTGCTGCTGGTGTAGATGTGCTCGTGTTGGTGTTGATGTCCGCATCAATTCTCTGGCAGGTGTCACATTCCGATATGTACTTGGCAATTTCCCTTTTCATTCTAGTCCACCAATATAGAGATCTGGGATCATGGTACATCTTGTTGCTACCAGGGTGCATGGAGAATTTAGAAAGGTGAGCTTCATCTAGTATCTTCTTTCTAAGCTCAGGGTCCTTGGGAACAACCAATCGATCTCCAAACCATAGAATTCCCTTGCTATCCTGTCGGAAACACTTGTATTTTTCTGCCTTTTGCTTGATCATTTCCTTGATAACCTGAACACCCTTATCCTCAACCTGTGCCCTTATGATCTGCTCTTGCAACGTGGGCTCCACCGAGATATAGCTTAGGTCACCCGAAGAAACAACTTCCAGGTTCAATCTGCACAACTCATCACACAGGGTGGTAACTCCCACATCCATGCTCATGCAATTGCACTGGGCCTTTCGGCTCAAGGCATCTGCCACGACATTGGCCTTACCAGGGTGGTAATGCACCTCCAAATCGTAGTCCTTGATCAATTCTAACCATCTCCTTTGCCTCATGTTCAGATCTGCCTGAGTGAAGATGTATTTGAGACTCTTGTGATCAGTGTAGATGTTACAGTGAGCTCCCATCAAGTAGTGCCTCCATATCTTTAGAGCATGAACTACAGCTGCCAATTCTAGATCATGTGTAGGGTAGTTCTGCTCATGGGGCCTGAGTGCCCGGGAAGCATAAGCAATCACTCTGTTCTCTTGCATCAAGACACATCCCAATCCGGTACCAGAAGCATCGCAATAGACTTCAAATGGCTTGGTGTTGTCAGGTTGGGCCAGCACTGGGGCTGTTGTCAAATGTTGCCTCAATGTATGAAAGGCATCTTCACACTTTTGGCTCCACTCAAATTTGACTCCCTTCTTTAACAGTTCAGTCATTGGCTTGGCAATTCTGGAGAAATCCGGAATAAATCGTCGATAATACCCTGTCAATCCCAGAAAACTCCGAATTTGCTTCACTGTAGTCGGGGGTTTCCAATTCATTACCTCTTGTACCTTCTCAGGATCAACTGATATCCCATCCTGAGAAATTGTATGACCCAAGAATTTGATCTCCTTCAGCCAGAACTCACACTTACTCAACTTAGCATACAACTGATGATCACGCAGTCTCTGAAGTACAGTATGCAAGTGTTTGGTGTGCTCGGCTTCATTCTTGGAATAAACCAGAATGTCATCAATGAAAACGACCACGAACTTGTCCAATTCTGGCATAAACACTGAGTTCATCAAGTACATAAAATAAGCCGGGGCATTGGTCAGCCCGAAGGACATTACCAGAAACTCATACAACCCATATCTGGTAGAGAAAGTCGTCTTGGGAATATCACTGGCACGGATCTTGATCTGATGGTAACCTGAGCGAAGGTCTATCTTGGAGAAGACCTTGGCTCCTACCAACTGATCAAACAGAACATCAATACGGGGCAGCGGGTATTTGTTCTTGATAGTCACCGCATTAAGAGGACGGTAGTCAACACACATCCTCAAACTCTCGTCCTTCTTCTTCACAAATAAAGCTGGACATCCCCATGGTGAAGTACTTGGACGAATAAACCCCTTGTCCAGCAATTCTTGCAATTGCTTCTTCAATTCTGCCAACTCCGCGGGAGGCATCCTATAGGGTCTCTTGGAAATAGGAGCAGTTCCGGGTTGCAATTCGATGGCGAATTCAATATCTCGGTCAGGTGGCATTCCTGGCAATTCATCTGGGAAAACATCTGGGTAGTCACAGACCACTGGGATCTTTTCCACTGGGGAATCTATCATAACGAAAGCACAAGAACGGGTGCATCCCTGATCGGGCAAATATAATGTAGTTTCACCACAGGTTGGTGAGTGCACCTCAATGGCCCTGGCTGCAATATCAATAACTGCTCGATGCCTGGTTAACCAGTCAGTTCCCAGTATAATATCCACACTATCCAACCCTAAAATGAGGAGGGTGGTTTTAATTATTAAGCTACCAAACTTTATGGGCAACCCTGCCTCCTGGTGTTGAAATTGTGATACCTCCATTGTTGTGGTGAAAAGGCAATTGGCACTTGGCACTAAATTTTGCACTGATAAAACTATGCGATGCACCAGAATCAAATAGAATAATAGCAGGATAATTCAAAACTGTAAAGATACCAGTCATGACGGGTGCTCCCTCTGGAATATCAGCCATGGTGGTGAAGTTCAGCCTGCCCTGCCTCACTTGCACCTTCTGCCTCTTGCCTTGGTTCTGATTAGCATTTTGCCCCTGCCTTTGCTAATTCCTGGGGCAATTCTTGGCATAGTGCCCCGTGTTGCCACAGGTGAAGCATCTGTTGTCATTTGCCTGGCGATACTGCTGCTGCTGATTATTCCTCTGAGCTGGAAACTGGTTGCGGTTGGGTGCCTGCTGCTGCTGCTGAGGTCGGATTACCCATCGCCCTTGCTGCTGGGATCCCCTGCCCTGGGTGTCGGACACAATCCTGAAGCGCTGGGGCTGAGCTGAGGGTCCGGCCACAGGGGTCTTCCTCTTCTTCTCTGCCTGTCTAGCTGTAATGCAGTCCTCTTGGGAGATAGCCATGTTGACCAACTCATTGTAGCTGTTGGCCCTGACGGTGTTGAGACGATCCCGGAGCTTAGTGCTGAGCCCCCTCCTGAACCTATCCCTCTTCTTCTCATCTGTATCTGCATGATATCCCGCATACTGGCACAAATCATTAAAAGCCTGAGCATACTGCAACACTGTCCTGTTGCCCTGAGTGAGTGCCAAAAACTCATTGAGCTTCCTGTCCATAATCCCGGCTGGTATATGGTGTCCTCTAAAAGCTGCCTTGAACTCCCTCCACTCCACCTCTCGGTCCTCTGGCTGCATAGCAAGAAAATGATCCCACCAAGTCCTTGCAGGTCCGCGAAGCTGCTGGGTGGCGAACCTGACTTTGGTGACCTCTGAGCAAGCTCCATGGAGCAGTGGGAATTTGGATTCCACCACTCGTAGCCACACATCTGCATCAAGTGGATCCTCCGCCCTTGTAAACAATGGAGGCTGGGTGCTAAGGAATTCCTGGTATGTAGCCGCCGCGGGGTGACGCTGATGGTCTCCACCACCATAATGCTGAGGTGGTGGCTGACGTTGAGCCAGCTGCCTCAGGATCTCATTCTGCTGAGCCATGAGCTCCTGCAGAGTGGGAGGTGGTGGCGGCGGTGGAGGAACGCGCTCGTTCTGACCACGACGCTGTCTCCCGGCCATCTGAAAAACCACATACATACTTAACACCACAGTTCCAATTTCAAGATTTTATCACGGGGGAAAAAGTTAAAACAGCATGATAGACTCCGACTTCAACAAAGGGATTTTAAGAGGCATAAATTCTTCCTTCCAAATTTAAACTGATAATAGCATCCATCAAACAAGCTCCCAAGAGAGTTTAACACGATTACATCAAATTGTTCCCAAAATGACTCAACTCTATCTAGCCTAGTACCCCAAGGGTGCAAAAGCTAAGCTAGCTGCGAGGAGTCCGACTATCCAACTTCTGAGCCTATCCTGAACACCTAGTGAGCGAACGAAGCAACACTCGACTCGGGGGAAGGTGGTCTTCCCGAGCCAGCAGTGTCCACACTGGAGGCAGGCTCATCTCCGCCCTCAATGTCGACGTCCTCGTTGGCCTCCAGGTCCTGGATCTCCTGGTGATGCATGTCCAGGTGCTCGTTAGCCTCAGCAAGCTGCTGCTGAGTGTTAATGAGCTGATCCTCGAGGACCTCGATGGTGTTCTCCCTGGTGCCTACCAGCTCCTCCAACTCCTGAATATCAGTGGATAGCTGCTCCACCTGCAAATCCTTCTCCACCATTTCTTGAGATAAATCAACCACGAGTTCCTCTCTGTTATCCAACGTGATCTTTGTTGCCTCCAGCAGTGCCATCAGATGGGACATTGCCTCACCGCGCATCACCTGCAGACGGTACAGAGCATTCATGCACCGTACTGTCAAGTGCGCAGTCTGTCCTGGGTAGATGGCCCAGATATCCTTGGCATGCTCCACCCGATCCTTCCACATTGGGTCGTCCTCCTTCTCAGCGGGGAACAAGCCAATGGGGTGGGTAGCCAGCTCCAAGGGATGGAATCCGCAGAAAGTAGTCAATCCATGCAGAGCGATTGCCTCGATCGTGTCCTCGGCTCGGTATCCGAAAGACTCGGAGTCCAAAGAGCGCCATCCTGGCTGCAGGGGATGAGGCTCCAAGGTCATCCTCACCCGACAGCGAGGCACTCGGTGCTTCTCGAACTGCTGCACCGCGTACTGAGGGGGTGTCGTGTATCCAGCCCCCTGGAGTACCTCCCACAAAATGCGGGGAAAGCCCTCTCGTGCAAGTCCGTCAGTGTGGGTCAGTGCATTTCCGTCATCGGAGGATCCGTGGGAAGTCATCTGTGTACGGTTAAGCGTAAGTAAAAGAAAAAGAATTATAAAAGAACAAGGAAAAGTAAAACTCAGCCTTTCTCTAGTTAAGTAGAAAGGCACTAGGGACCTAGTTGGTTGTTATCTTGTTTTTAAGTCCTTTACTCAGTTATCCATTGCTTAGTTATGAATGCATGCATGCTCGTCCTGAACGACCTCGCAACAAGACAAAAGGAATAGGGAGGAACTCCCATCCTATAAAAGTGGCATGTAGGGCCTAGTTTCTTAGCCACCTAGCTACCCTTCTATTATCCTAAGGCTTCACGTCCTAGGGCTATCCTGCTCGCCCTACTATCTATCCAACATTGTTTCTATCAAATTTTACTTGGAAAATGGTATTTACATTTTATTGATTCCTCTGTGGTGGTACAAGCTCCGATACCAGCTGTGGCGGAACTGCCCGAATTATTCCAACTTAAGTGCCCAAGTCCCGCCTTAGAGGCTAGACCACACTTAAATGGGAATAACCCGTCAATCCCTCGGATCTAGTCCGACACGGCCACTGACAGGATCAGGTACCACAATCTCACTCAAAGGTGAGTCACAGAGCAAATACAATAAAGCATAAAACCATACATGTCACAATGTTAAATTATTACATCACCATCATCATCATCGGAGTTTTTGCAAAAGTAACCATCATTGTTCGAAGTGCAGCGGAATAAAACTAACGATAATTAAACAGAGAGATGGGGAAGCCTGTCCCATCACTCCTCATGCTCCTCCTCAGCCGAGGCAGGGTCCCACTCAACAGTCCAACCCGGTGTCAAGGTGGACGGCCAAGTTATCCCAGCAACCATCTCCTCCAGAGAACCTGTAAAAAATTATGCCACAAGCAAGGCTGAGTATACTAATACTCAGCTAGACTTACCCGGTGTGAGGAGTCTACTCCTCTACCTCTAGACATGCAGATGTTTGGCTGTGGGGTTTGGTTGCCAAAAGCACTAGCTGAGTTTCTAAATCAAGATTTTAACTTAGTTAAGTTAAGTGTGACTCTCTTAAGGCTAAAAATGTACTATCTATTCATACAAAGTAGCAAACATTTTAGCAATCAACATCTTATATCATCTCCGCATCATTCCACTTGTTACTCAATGTAGCAGCATGGATCAAGCAGTCTCATTAGCTGCGAGAAGCAGACGATTCGAATCGAGTTTTTATCCTTGCAAGGTAAACCTAAACACACGATATGTAGGGGCACTCCGTCCCCACACACATCAACCGTCCCCATCGATTCCCTGGCAACAGAACAGGGCTCACCGCCTTGGCGTACAATGCCCCACTGACCCCGACTGGCCGTCGTGCAGTGGCCGCACTTGTACCCACCATAACCGGAATGGGAGACCTCGTCTCAGGTCGCGTGAGGGGTAAAGTCTGCGGGCAGGTTCACTCAGGTACTAGGCTTACCGATTTACCATATTTCTCGGTATGTGTTTAGTACGTTCAAACGCTTGACTCACGGTACCACACCTTAATCCTTATTCAAATTTTATCCCGTGGACAACCAATCCCCATGGATTGTTGTCCACAACCAACATCATTACGATATGAAAGTGGGTACAATCAATGGCCTGACCTCGCGCGAGTTCTAGAAAAATCACTCGTCTTCTACCGAGATCCTACTTAATAAAGCAGCTACTCGACCTAGCATACTAGTATTCATCTCAATAGGATTCCTGAGATCATGCAACTAGGGTTTCAAACAATTCCTACACTTAAGTGCACAATCAATCCTACAAGCATTAAGTGAAGTAAAATAGCATAATAACAGGTTATGCATAAAACCGGGGCTTGCCTTCCAAAGTAGTGGCTGGCAGGTCCTCTGGTGCAGGCTCGGGTGCTGGATCTGGGGCTACCTCCTGAGCAGCTCCTTGCTCCGGCACGAGGATGTACTCTCCGTCAGCAAGATTACAGTCTATCGAAATGCAATGAACATGTATGTCATGATTATGCAAGATTTAAGAACATTAAGCTAAAGAAACTAAGTCAAGAATTAACTTAGGGTTTCTTAGTCATGCGGGGCTCCTAGTGGGTTAGGCTTATTACTCTTTAGGCTTGGGTTTTTAGTGAGGATAACATAGTGGATTGGTATTGCCTTGATATATTTTAGTGGACAAATTACAAAGGTTTTAGGATAACATAAATTCACATTTTTTATTTTTCTTTCCCTAATTTCCATTTAGGGTTTCTAGGGTAGGTTTGAACTACGACAGTGTTTTAATAATTTCCAAAAATTCTGTAAAAATTACAGTGGGTTGTCACTTGCTATTCTAGCTTGTCTTAAGAATTTGAGGCTTAAAGTACAAAAGCTAGGCTTTAAACCAAAAATGACAAGAGTTAGGCAAAATGGGCCACTTTACACTACATCTCTTAGTTAGGGGTAGGTTCTGTCCTAAAGGTTATTTTTGCTGGCATCCTTTAGTAATAATAGGCCTCTGTGCTAAAAATCACAGAAAACTAAGGGGTGGTTATTTAGTTATGATTTTCTTAAGTTTAATGTCAAAAAGGCTCTTTCTACTACATTATTATTTGAAAAATGTCAAACAGCAGATCTCCTATTTTTCCTAAGTTCTCTCTAATAAATCAATAGTTATCCCAAGGGTGGGGGTGTTTTTACCTTGGGGTTATTTTTGTAGAGTTTTCCTAAGTTTTACTTGTTTTATTAAAACAAAAGGGATCCTGCTTATTTTATACTAAAACAGGGCATGATATATTTTTCCAGTGAACTATATTGAATAAGTAACCTAACAAAAATAGAGGTACTCTCTGGTTCATTAATTAAATTACATTTTCTATTTTCCTTATCCTTAAGCATATTATAGAATGAGGGGTAAAACTAATTTAAATGGAGTGGACAGAGAGGGTTAACATTTTTATTTGGTTTAATAGGTATATATAAACTTCTTAGAATTTTTTAAACTCAGTCAAACAGTGCAACTAATTTTGGCCCTATTATTAAGCTTTTGGTCAAAACTATAATTAAATCAGAGCTTTAAAGTTTTCTATAGTACATAGGGGTTTTATATTTTTCTTAAATAGGTTACATTATTTAGAGTCTGACAAAATTGGTTTGACCAAATTTGGATGATTTAAACAGAAGTTATGCATTTTCAAAGTTTCTGTCCAAATTAAAAACAGATTTAATAAAGGTTTTCTGGAAAAACAGTTTACACCGAGGTCCCTGGGTTTAAACTAAATCCACCTTCACAAATCTACCCCCACGCCACTATTCCCCTGTGTCTCTGACATTTCACAAAACCCCCCGACCTTCTCTCCCTCTCACCCGTAGTCCTTCCCCTAACTGAAACAGTAACCGCGGGAAAGAAAAGGGTGGCGCGGCTTACCGGCGGCGAGGGAGGTCCGGCGAAGGGTGGGGTTGGCTCGGGGAGACTCTAGCGGTCACGTCGAGGTACGGCTTGACGTCGGGGATGGCTGGAATCGCCCGGTCCACGCGTGCAGGCGGGTGTCCTCGTCGGCGGCGAGTATACCGGCCAAACCACGGCGAACTGGTTCAATCCGAGGGCATGGTGAGCTTCACGGGGTCACGCAGCGACTGTGTGCACAAGGAATCGAAGTATGGTGGAGTGGTTTACCCGGTCCACGTACTCCGGCGGGGGCGAGAGCTCCGACGAGCGTGGACTGGCTTCTTCGGCGAGGTAAACTCCGATTCCTTGCTCAGGGAGCCTCACGGAGGTGTGCACAGTCTTCTCCGAGGGCTGGACGGGGTTGGGAATGGCTCTACTGGCCGGTCTATGGTGACAGAGGGGTTGGGCGGCCGCGGACTCGCTGCGCACGGGCAAACGGCGACGAGCTAACTCCGGTGAGGTTTGGAGGGTGCGCGGAAAGGTGTAGTCGAAGCCTGGGAGGGCTTTATAAGCTCGGGCGCGGGCCACAGCGCTGGTTTGGCTCGGGCGCGGCGCTGGGCATGCGGGGACGCGCGCGAGCGTGCTCTGACGCGGGCAGAAGGCGTCGAACACGTGGAGGTGAGTTTCTTCCAGTGTTCAAACGTCTCCAGAGATCGCAAACGTGCGAATCTCGCCATGAATCCGGCGCAGACCTCCTCCTGGCACCTAGGGCTATCTCACATGTGTGAGTTCCAAGGGATTGATGAGGACATCACTATGAGTACGACTACACCAGCAGCACCTCCACATCAAGCGCCACTTCCTTCATTAGCTGGGCCAATCACTCGGGCCCGTGCCAGAGATCTTAACTTCGTCATGCTACTGAAGAATGAGGGCCCAGAAGAATAGACGACCAGCCCAACTGTGGCCCATAGTGGACGACCTAGGGTTGGCCGCCCCTAGGGGCTGCGCCCCCTCTATTTATCCAGGAGCTGCGCCTCCTTTATTCTCGAGTTTTGTTTTACGTTAGCCTTAGCTACTCTCGAACACGCGCAAATCTGCGCTGTCTTCGTGTATTCAGAACTCCACCCTCGAGTAATAGATTAGATTGCTCGCACCTTGTTCTTGTTCGTTCTTCGATTGCGCACAGGAAACGATCTTCGTGATCAGGCCGATCTCGCATCAGCAAGGTCGGTAACCACAGGGAGTTGGTTCAGCGATTGCATTGGCGCCTCGGGCTTGCTCATCGTAGTCGGATCGCAAGGGTCATCTTCCGCCAAATCGGAATTATCTCTACTCGCCGAAAGATCGGGCACCTCAGCTTCATCAGGGATGATACGCCCTAGATCGGGAGATAGACGGGCGCCAAATCTGGCTTGTCTCACTGCCCACTCAGCGACAAAACTGATGTCAAGTGCTGTCAAACGTCTGAGTCTCGGTCTCCAATTTTTTCAGGGGGTGCCTTAAGTGGTATACCACATTTTTGGTATAGAACCCAAGTGGTTTTGGCGCCATCTTCAAAGTGAACACGGCTGGTCTTTGGATTAGGGCTAAAATGTGACTTAGAGAGAAATAGAGAGCTCTATCTCTCTCTCCACTTGGAGATTTGAATTGGGGTTTCTCCAGGGGTCTTTTTGCAATATTTCCCTCCTCTAATTGATGGTTATAATGTTGCTTAGGGTTTGGGCAAAAGTTACACACACTTTGCACACTTGTTCACTCTCTTTCCCCTCTTACCTAGGGTTTTGGAAGATAGGGTTTAGGAGAGGTCTAGGGTTCTTCTCCCCTCTTATCCAAGGTGATGAGTGAGTAAGGATTAGGGTAATGCTTCTCATGCCATTGGCAACTTGATTAGCACATGGTCACCAAGTTCTCAAGTGTTGCCCTAAGCCTCTACCCCTTGTGATCACAGCTTCTAGTGCCAAAATGGGCTTTAGCCAAGGTAACACCTGGGGTGTTACAACTACCTTACCCGAAAGGGGCAAGGGCAGTAGGGGAGTGGTCAGTGTAGGGAGGTCCTTGGGTTGATTTTGCTGCGATGGCGGTCAGGCGAGGGATTCCTGCACTAGAGCTTCCTATAAACTGTAGTGGGTTTTCTGAAGCTAGTGGAACTTTGTAAAGGCCTTGTAGTGGTACCCTGCCTCGCTTCCTTGGTAGAGGTGTATGGGGTCTGATCAACTCCGTGGCAAATGGGTAACACGACTTGTGGGTAAAGATGCGCAACCTCTACAGAGTGTAAAACTAGTACACTAGCCGTGCTCACAGTCATGAGCGGCTCGGACACTCACATGATTAATTTATGGAACTAAACTCAATTTTTCATTCATTTGCATTGGGAATTAATTTGTTATTACTTTTATTTACTATGACTAAGGTTTGGTATTTATTTACACTTAGTAATTGCTAATAAAATTTTGACCAACATATAAAAGCAATGTTAGCTTCAGCCTTTATTACATTGATTTGCCTTACACTTCACATGAACTCCCATCTTTGGTGAGTTCATGCACATTATTCCCCACAACTTGTTGAGCGATGAACATGTGTGAGCTCACTCTTGCTGTCTCACACCCCCACAGGAGAAGAACAAGTGGTCGAAGAGGAGCCACCTAACACTAAGGCTTTCGATTTGATCTAGGTGGCGTCTCCCAATCAGCTTTGTGGCGCCAAGGAATAATATATAATTTGTTTTATTTTATCATTTATTTTTGTAAGACTTCTGCTATAAAATAAGTACATTTATGACATTTATCTCTATGCACTCTGTTATTATATGTGTTTGTCTTTTCTAGCGCATATATGAGATGCACCCGGCTTTGTTCCTTAAAGCCTGGGTGTGACACAGCCTTTGGATGGCCTTGGGACGGCTGAGATTCATCTGGTGCAGCCGCTCAACGGGGAACTCAATCTTGACCGTCGATCAGATTTCCTAGGAGTAGGATTCAATCTCGTGTAGGTGAGCTCACGACCGTTGATTAGGGGACCGAGCGTCCATCAGCGTGACCCAGTTTGCGTAGCGGAGATTTAATCCGAGCCGTCAGACATCAATCGGGCGGCTCATAGTGAGCGATACCCCTTCGCGGGTACATTTTACAAAAAGAGACCCCACAGAAATTAGATATCAACATGCGGTCGGGTGCCACTATGTACTGAGTCTCGCGCTTCTTGCTGGAAAACCCCTGCTATTTTCTGGATTCATGCGCCCAATCCAGTAAATAGAAAATCCAGGGAAAATGAAATAGAAATCCATTTTTAATATAAAAATAATTGCTAGAATTTGTTTAATCCATAGGAAATTCATATTAAGTCCAAATTAATCTATTCCAGTTTCTATAATTTTGTAATATTATTTTTTATCAACTAGTGTCTCTGTTTTGACATGAAAACCATATTAAAATTGATCTCATAATTAATCATGTATCAAATATATAAAACCTTCGGAAATTCATAACTCCTTCGTTTTAATTCCGAATTGGCTCATTCCAGTTGCGTTAGTTTCGTATAAGTATTTACTACGCAATAACAACATTAATTATACCATATAGTATAATTTTATAGTTAGATATTTATTATCCTATGTCTACTAGATTAGCTCTTCTAAATCAAAACTAACCTGACCATAAATATAATGTGGTTAAAACATGATCTCTAGTTAAGTTATAATTAAGATTAAAGTTGAATTGATTATTTAAGAGTATATTTTCTCATATGATGTAAATTAATCAATTTATAATATAGTTTAAATCACGTAGATCCACCATAGATCATAACTTCTTAACCATGACTCCGACCTTAGTGATTCTCGAACCCACGATCCCATTACGGCACTTAGATTATTAATATACAGTTTGTTCTTATGTTTGGTGTGATGTTAATTTTGTCTATACCATGTCTGTTTGTATTGCTATAACTAGCAGTGAGGTCACGAGAATCTAAGGATCATCCTGGTACCTGGAATCTCAAGTCCCAGGCAAGTTGTGCCCTTGATCACTTCCTTTTTACCCAGTCATGTTTTTATTAATCATAATGATCTGCATACGTTAATTTGATGGGATCCAATAGGTTACCCTAGTTTTGGCTATCTTTATACCTTGTTTTACCACTGAATTTTTAGGTAGTATATGCTATTGCTTAATGTGGTTTTGGGTATAGAGATATACATTACTCATGTTCACACTTTTGTTATCAGTTTATTATTTACTATTCATGATAAGATAATTAAGTTAATGGGAACATGGAGAACCACCCAGGAAAACAGTGCCACCACAAGGGTGGTATGGGACGCCCTCAGCTGACTAATTAGGAAAGCTAGTGGAAGACTACCTTACCCGAAAGGGGCAAGGGCAGTAGGGGAGTTGCATGTAGGGAGGTTCTTGGGTTGATTTTGCTGCGATGGCGGTCAGACGAGGGATTCTTGCAAGTGCTCTTCCCATAACTGTAGCGGGTTTTCGGAAGCTAGTGGAACTTTGTAAAGGCCTCGTAGTGGATCCCTAGCCATTCACCTCGGTAGTGTCTAAGGGCCTTGCAAACCCTGGCGACATGGGATACACGACTTGTGGGTATAGGGTACAACCTCTACAAAGTGTAAAACTATATACTTGTTGTGCTCACGGTCATGAGCGGCTTGGACACCCACATGATTAATTTATGGAACTTAAATTCAATTTGTCATTTGCATTGCATGGGATTATTTTTTAATTTTGTTCTATTATTTATTATGGCTTGGTATTTACTTACACTTAGTAACTGCTAATAAAATTTTGACCAACTTATAAAAGCAATGCCCAGCTTCAACCTTTATTTTGTTGATCAGCCTTACACTTCACATGAACTCCCACCTTTGGTGAGTTCATGCACATTATTCCCCACAACTTGTTGAGCGACGAACATGTGTGAGCTCATCCTTGCTGTCACACACCCCCACAGGAGAAGAACAGGTGGTTCAAGAGGAGCCACACAACGAGGAGTTTGATCTAATCTAGGTGGTGTCTCCCAGTTGACTTTGTGGCGCCAAGGATGGACTTTAGTTCGATTTATATTTATAATTTATTTTGTAAGACTTCCGCTATGTAATAAGTACTCTAATTATATTGTGACATTTATCTCTATACATTCTGTTATTATATGTGTTGTCTTCTTTGGCGCATATATGAGATGCACCCGGTTTTGTCCCTTAAATCCGGGTGTGACATGATATCATAGTGAAGAGCACAAAGTAAGAAAACCACGTTGCTGATTTGCAAGAGACATTTGCCAACTTTAGACGGGCCGGTCTTAAACTAAATCCAGAGAAATGCGTCTTCAGAGTGAAGAAGGGCAAGTTTCTTGGTTGCTTGGTATCAACAAAGGGTATCAAAGCTAATCCAAGTAAGATAGAAGCCATACATCGAATGGAGCCACCGAAGTCAAGAAAGGGTGCCCAAAGATTGATAGGAAGGCTGACATCATTGAACAGATTCATTTCAAGGTCAGTAGAGAGTAACTTTCCATTCTTCGAAGTGCTGAAGTCAGCCGAAGTCTTTCAATGGGAACCAAATTAGCAAAAAGCCTTTGAAGAACTGAAACAATATTTGATAGAGCTGACAACCTTAACTCCACCTTCGTCAGGAACTCCATTGCTGTTGTATGTAGCTGCTTCCCACGCTGCGATTAGTGCAGCACAGGTGCAAGAGAAACAGGAGGGCCAGCAAGAAAACAAGTGCCAGTCTACTTCGTTTCCGAAGTGCTTAGTGCATCAAAGAAAAATTATACAGAGTTAGAGAAGGTACTATATGTTGTACTGGCTTCCAGGAAACTTCAGCATTATTTTCAAGCATACCACATCATAGTACCTTCTTCACAACCTCTCAAGGACATAATGAGAAATAAATAGGTCACATGAAGAGTTGGAAAATGGGATGTGGAACTGAACAAATTCACTATCGATTTCGTTCATAGATCTTCGATCCAATCCCAAGCGTTAGCAGACTTCATTGCTGATTGGACGCCAGGGGCTCAGGACAAAGAGAAAACAACCGATGCCGAAGCCTGGACAATATTTTGTGATGGGTCTTGGGGAACCTTCGACGCAGGAGCATCAGCTGTCTTGATTTCATCATCAAAAATCAAAACCTGCTATGCAGCAAGATTGAACTTCAGTTGCACAAATAATATTGCAGAGTACGAAGCCGTTCTCTTGGGGCTCCGAAAGCTTAAGGCAATGGGAATAAGAAGGGCAATACTTAAATCTGACTCACAGGTCATCTCAGGTCATGTTGACAAAAACAACAAAGCAAGAGACCCGAAGCTAAAAAAATATCTAGATGCAGTCCGAAGGATGGAAGCCTCCTTCGAAGGTTTTTCTGTAAAAAATATCGTGAGAGGAGAAAACGAGCATGCAGATTTTCTAGCTAAATCAGCGGCACAGGGGCTTCCGTTACCTTCAGAAGTTTTCTTCGAAATAATAAAAGCACCTTTGGTCGAGCTCGTGGAAAGAGCAGTGCTCACAATTTCACCAGTACATAGTGAAGATTGGAGGACTGAGATTGTATCTTTCCTCCAAGGCAATTGTATTTCGGATGACAAAGTTTACAACAAAAGAATGGAAGCAAGAACAAGACCATATGTAATCATAGAAGGGGAGCTATACAAACATGGAGTCTGTTCTCCATTACTCAAATGCTTGTCTAGAGCCAAAGGTCAAGAATTGATGAAGGAAATACATGTAGGATTATGTGGGGCTCATATTGGGTCTAGGCCTCTGCTGGGGAAGGTTTTCAGACAAGGATTTTACTGGCCGAAGGCAGTTTCGGACGTAGCAGATTTGGTTCAAAAATGTGAAAATTGCCAAAGATGTGCCAGAGACCAGAAACAACCTTCATCTCTAACCCAGTTAATACAGCCAACTTGGCCACTACAAAGGTGGGGCCTGGATTTGTTAGGTCCACTTCCACCAGCACAAGGCAACTTGAAATATGTTGTGGTGGCAGTGGAGTACTTTTCTAAGTGGATCGAAGCAAAGCCCTTACCTACAATAACTTCGGCCACAGTATAGAAATTCTTTTGGCAAAATATTGTTTGTCGCTTCGGCGTGCGGAAGGCTATAACTGTTGATAACGAAACTCAGTTTGATGCTAAAACATTCAAAACCTTTTGCAGCCAGATTGGTACAAAAATACATTTCGCGTCAGTGAGGCATCAGGAGTAAAATGGACTGGTAGAAAGAGCAAACGGAATTATAACAACAGGAATAATGAAGTCAATCTTCAACCAACCCAGAGGAATGTGGCCAGACGGATTAATAAAGGGTGGTGTCAAACCACAACACTGTTGTATCAAGGTCAACAGGATTTACCCCGTTTAAGCTTCTATTTGGTGACGAAGCAATAACACCGGAAGAAGCAAGAACGGGTTCAATAAGAACCTTAGCTTCAATAGAGGATGAAGGTGATTGCCAAATAACAAAAGACACCATAGAAGGGACTAGACTGCAAGCAATAGAACACATCAATAAGTACCAGGCCGAAACAATCAAATGGCGTGATAGAAAGATAAAATTGAAGAATATTAAGCCAGGAAATTTGGTGTTTCGTAGAGTGGCCAACCCTGATACAGTGGGGAAGCTTCAGCTCAAGTGGGAAGATCCCTTTTTGGTGGTATCTTCGTCAAGACCTGGATCTTACAGATTGAAAGACATGGACGGCAACGACATACCAAGGTCTTAGAATGTGGATGAGCTTCAACGATATTATGTGTAAACAATGTAATTTTCTTATTTTTTTCCCTATGGCACTCTTTTCCTTTCATGAGGGGAGAAAGGTTTTTAATGGGGCCATAGGTTGTAATTTTCATTTTTTGTTTAGCCCTATGCAATACAAGGGCCAAATTCCCCCACATGTAAAATGTAACATCAGGAACCGCACCATCGAGTGCAAGAGGCCATGGAGAAGCTCAAAAGTCATCCCTAAGGGGATGCATAGCTAAAATGTCACCTAAGAGGTGAAGAAGCTACAAAGTCGTTCCTAAAGGGACGTAGAGTAAGTTACGAAGCTCCAAAGTCTTTACTAAGTGAATGCAGAGCTAAAATACCACCTAAATCAAAGGTGAAGAAGCTCCAAAGTCGTTCCTAAGGGGATGCAGAGCTTAAATGCCACCTAAGTAAAAGTTGAAGAAGCTCCAAAGTCGTTCCCAAGGGAATGCAGACCTTAAATACCACCTAAGTGAAAGGTGAAGAGACTCAAAAGTCGTTCCTAAGGGGATGCAGAGTCTAGGTGTGTTTTTGGCATACATTTGCATATTTCATCACATCATCCTTGCATTCATATGAACATACATTAGACATTTGTAGGCTCATCATCGTGGCATAAAGCATAGACATTAACAGAAAAAAGTAAATGCATGTCCTTGATGAGAAAAATGCTTCGTTGCATACGAAGATGCTTCGTCTTCAATGAAAAATTCTTTGATGTGAATGAAAAGAAGGGAAGGTGTTTTTCGCCTTCAGCTCAAAAGACCACAAGCATTGCTTTCGTCCACAACAAAGCAATTCACACATGAGTGAAAGGTAAAATGCTATTACAAGGTATTAACAAATATTTACAATAATTTGTCCAACTGTCAATTACAATTTTTTGTCATATGATACAGAGAGTTTCTAAGTCCTTCTACAGATAAATACAAAAGGAGATTCTAGGGTTTTCAGTATTTTAGAACAAGCTTCGGCTTAGCGACCTTCAATGCCATCATTCTGCAAAAAAACAAGGTATAAGGTAATCGGAAATTTAATAAGGAAAAATAAAGGTAAAAGGACAAAGGAAAAGTTTCATACTGAGTTAAGCAGCTTTCGTGCTTCATCCCCGACCAATTCGTGCCCGCCCTTTGCCTAAATTTGGGTAATAAACCTATTTCCTATACTTCGGGCCTCGGTCGGAACGTCAACCAAATCCGATGATGGAAGATTGAAGTTCGGCTTGTTGACAGCTCTCACGTGATTGCACCCGGCCTTCATGAATGTTGCAGTTGCGCTGAGTGAAGCCACCAGACCACATAAATCTCTGTGCCCAGTTATAACTTCATCAAAGGCGTCAACTTCATTCTCGATATGCTCAAAGGCCCTGGGGATATCTTCGGTAGAAGGGGTGATTTCTTCAGACGTGGCTCCGACTGAGTTAAATATCCCCTTCAATCGATTAATACATCGAGTGGCAAAGCCGGAGCATTTACCCCGAAGGTTCTTAACCGTTTCACTTAGCTTCGCATTCTTTTCGGCTTTGGCTTCGACATTTGCTTTCAGTTCCTTCATTTCGTGATCGAAGCGCTCTGATCTCTAGTTCAAGGTTGCTCGAGCTTCGTCTAGCTCTCTTCTCAGCTTATCATTCTGAGACCGCGCTTCCGTGAGGGAGCCTTCGGCTGAATGCAGCAGGCTGTCTTTTTCTTTTAAAGAATCTTCAAGTTTCTTAATTTTATCTTATAAGCCTTCAATTATTACTTCATTTTTCTATGTTCGGCATCCTGCTGCATTTTCAGGGCTTTGCTTAATAACATACTCTGCAAAACAAGTTAAAATTAGAATACTCAAACCACTACGAAGGTAATATTAAAAAGTTTAGAGAAAAACCTCACCATGAAATTGGAATAAAACAAACTACCGACAATATGTTGCCGCCTGTAGCAGCTAATGTCAGTTTCCAACTTTGGGAATCCAACACTCTTGGATAAGGTGCATACAATCTTCGCCCTGGCGCGATCGCGAATGCATCCCAAGATTTCTTCATCGACCCCACCGAAGAGTATGGATCCCGGTTGGTAACCACAAGACATAGCAAATTCTTTTAACTCCGACTCATCTTCTTCAGAAAGTTCATGGCCACCCAGGTGCCGAAGGTCAAAATCTTTCTCTTCCGAAGGGGCACCTTCAATTTTCTTTCCTTTATCAGACACTGCGGCCATGCTGTTCTCCGCAACCACATTTGTCTTCTCCGCAACCACATCTGATATAAGTTTGTCAATTTCTGACAATGTGGTTGCGAATTCTTCAGCTTCGGCTCCGCCAACATCTTCAGTGTCTGCAGGAATCGTTGCTTTCACCACCAAAGCTGAAGGCGGCGTTTGCTCAATCGCCTACATTACATTCACAATCGGCCGCTTCCTCTGGCCTCCAACCTTCTCCTCTGTGGCCGAAGGTGTGGCAGAACCTCCCAAGTTATTAGGCCCACATGCACCTGCCCTTGTCTCAAAGACCTCAAACGGCTATGCATGTGCACCAGATAACTTAACAGGATCCGTCTGAGTGCCCAAGGACATCGGATAAACCACTTACAACTAGGATCGCAAGATTAAGTAAACACAAATCACACACCAACATTTTGCAGCGAAAATCTTATTACCAAATTCTACAAGTTACATCAAGTTTACATTATGTTTATCGGAGTGGTTACAAAGAGATTCAAAGAAATAAACTTTGAAATGTATAAATTATTTGTAAGTTTGAAATATATGCTAGCTTAAGTGACCATCCTCAATAAGAAGTATAGAAGAGTTACTTAGACTGATAAGAAGGTCGTGCCCACCGGCGCTTAACACCATCCACATCAGCACAATTCTAGTACCTGCAACAACATGGGTTCAAAAACCCTGAGTACGAAGTGTACTTTTGCAAATCTTACCTGTCTAAGGAAAAAGACTCTCAAGGATATGCTAGCTGATTAGGAATCAAGGTAAAGCTTATCAAGAATCAAAGACTTTGTTTGCAGAAAAGCTTACTATGAGTGGATCCTTAAAATCCATTTTTACTTGTGAGGTTAAGTAAAGTTACCTGCATCTAGAGTTCTTTCTATCCTAGTTCAAGCACTTGGCCTATGCTAGCCGTCTTTTATCATCCCATCAGTTCACTGGATTGCTACGTGTAAGTCAGTGACCAAGTCTTCATGTCCGAGAAGTAACGGCGATCCGAATCGATTAATACCCAACTGGGGATCTCCAACCACACGACATATGTAGCACTTAACCCTTGCATATGTCAACTCGCCACTGGGTTTCTCAAGACCAGACCGGTTCACGCCAATCGAGAGCACAGATACACCACCGTCCAGCCTCTTGCCACGAAGGGTACACGCTACTCTCGCCATCTCTCCACTCCCATTGCGTGTTGGCCTTTCTGGTATTGGTCTGCCCGAGGCAAAGCTTACCCATGACGAGGCATGTGGCCAGTTAAAAGGTCCTCGATCATCAGGCCTACATCGACACGGTCCTTAATCGACTCAGACGGAGACACTACACCAAGACTTCCTTCTCGTGCAAGTCACCCGCTCGGTCTCAGCTTTATCATTTAAAATCCTAAAGTTTGGTACCTAGTAGAGGTACATCTTTTCAGATGTTGAACCCATCACGGCCATGATGGATCCACCATCGAGTTTTATTTTTGAAAACATCCCATTCCATCTGAAGCATCATCTTTTGTTAAAACCAAAACATTTTTGTTTTCTAAAGCAAGACTAAGCATCAGAAAACTTTTTAACAAAACAAGTAATTTGGGAAGGGTAAACAGTTCCAAGGAAGGAAATGCAGCAATTATTGGTTTAGCACCCAACTCCTATCACCTAATGCATCATTCAAGTAATAAAGAGTTTAAAATCACAAGGAAAAGGTAAATGCACCGGGGCTTGCCTGGAATAAACACTACGTTAGTGTTTGTTAGCCGACGATCACTTGACGTCCATCCTTAGCCTTGGCATTCGTCAGATTAACCATCTTCAGGTTCGTCCGACTGACGACGTCATTTTGCGAAGATGTCCAGTCTCTGCATTATTCTGGGGTCGACTTGGGTTGTCTTCTGCATCACGTGATTAATTATCGTACCTAAATGAAATGCATTATGCACATGTATGAATACCAAGGAATAGCAAATAACTAATTATTGCTATACTAAAGAGGATTAAATATTTAATCGCAAGGCATTACAAATTTCACAAGTAAACCCTATATACCTATGACTTAACCGATAGTAGCATTTTAAATGACGTAGAATTATTACTCAAACTATTATACACCTCATATCGGCTAAACACGATATCAACACAAATCAATCATACAGAAATCATGATATATATAAGCATCACTAACGTTTACCAGCTAGACGATAGAAACACTTACACTACCCTTTACCTTACTAACTTGACCATTCGTCGCAAATGACAAACCAATTTATCATACTTAACTTATACGTTCTCTAAGACATTCTTCGTAAATCCTGCATTTTAGACCTAAGTTGTACCATAATACGCGGTTATTTCACACGATTACGTTACCAGAGGTGCTGAGGTATTTTAGCAAACATCTAACACAAACACGACGCACCTGCTAAACATGAGAATTATTACGACTAATAAGTCTAGCTAATCCAATCATCAAATAGACTTACAAAAATTATAAATCAGCTCACCAGCATCAAACGTGACTCAATACTTGTAAGAATGCTCATAAATCTTGGCTCGGGCTTGTCGTCGAACATCAGACAGGTGTTGTGTGGCTTCGCTTCCTTCTCCACACCTTCCGGTGATTTCTCTCAAACCAACGACGATCTACGATGATTACGAACACGACGAGAAGGTGAAAACCATCCACCACAACAACTCTCTACCCCGCAAACAGCATCTAAAACAGACATATGAAGCAGTGATGAGATTTTCCACCCCCATGACCTAGATGGGGCTGACCACGAGTAGGCGAGGCATGACGAGGTGCATATCAGAAGAGCTACTCAGATTAAAGACGACGACACGCTCCATGGCAAGGCGGAGATGAAGGATGAGCACATGAAGGGAAACGACGATGCTGTCGCACACAGTGCGAAGGCGAACGACAACGACATGGTGAAAGGGAAATGAGCCCTTGGGCCATTTCTAAGTATTTTGGTGATTGATTGCAAACACAAGTGCTTAAATGTGAATCTATGCCCATGGATGAACAAAGTGCAAATCTTGAGTAAAGGTATGTTTCTAAGCCTTAGTACATTGGTTTTGTGTACTAATATACTTATCTAAGTGTTAGAAACAGAAAGAAGAAGAGTTGGCTGTGTACAGCCAAAAGGCTGTTTCGGTCTGGGGCACCGGACTGTCTGGTGGTGCACCGGACAGTGTCCGGTGCGCCAGGCTGCCTCGGGCGAAGAAGCCGCTCTCGGGAAATTGCCGACGGCGTACGGCTAAAATTCACCGGACTGTCCGGTGTGCACCGGACTGTCCGGTGAGCCAACGGTCGGCTGGGCCAACGGTCGGCCGCGCGATCTGCGCGAGACACGTGGCCGAGCCAACGGTCGGAAGGGGGCACCGGACTGTTCGGTGTGCACCGGACATGTCCGGTGCGCCATCGGCTCCCAGATCTCCAACGGTCTGCAACGGTCGGCTGCGCTGTTTAAGGAAATAAATCGGGCACCGGACAGTGTCCGGTGTGCACTGGACTGTCCGGTGCGCCCGACGACAGAAGGCAAGGATGGCCTTCCAGATTTGTTCTCAACGGCTCCTAGCTGCCTTGGGGCTATAAAAGGGACCCCTAGGCGCATGGAGGAGCACACCAAGCAACCTTAGAGCATTCTTGATCATCCACACTCAGTCTTTGCGCATTCGTTTGTCATTCTCAGTGATTCGAGCTCCGTTTTAGTGAGAACTTTGAGATAGTCTTTTGAGCTCGATTCTTGGCCGTGTGCGTGCGCATTTTGCTGTGAATTTGTGTGTGTTGCTTCCCTCCCTTACTCCGTGCTTCTTTGTGAAATTCAATTGTAAGGGCGAGAGACTCCAAGTTGTGGAGATTCCTCGCAAACGGGAAAAGATTAAAGTAAAGAAGAACACCGTGGTATTCAAGTTGATCATTGGATCACTTGAGAGGAGTTGAGTGCACCTCTCGTCCGTTGGGACGCCACAACGTGGAGTAGGCAAGTTTTGTACTTGGCCGAACCACGGGATAACCACCGTGCCATCTCTGTGATTGATTTCTTGTGGTTATTGTGTTCTGACTCCTCTCTAGCCACTTGGCAATTATTGTACTAACGATTAACCAAGTTTTTGTGGCGTAAGTTTTCAAGTTTCACAGGATCACCTATTCACCCCCCCCTCTAGGTGCTCTCAATTGGTATCGGAGCCGTTCTCTTCAAGAAAAGGGACTAATCGCCCGAAGAGATGGATCCTAAGGGGAAGGTGATACACCCAGCCCAGGTGGGGTTGGCTGATGCCCAACAAATTAGAGTTGCCCGGAGCCCAACAGTTCATTAAGCACACCCAACTCAGGGGAAGGCCCAATCACCCTAAAAGACTAGTCCAATGGGGGGGTGGCTCTCCCTTTTAAAGTGGCTTCCTCCTCCCAAGTTAAGTGAGGTGGGATAATTCTGAGGCTCACACGGTCACCGTCCGACTACAATTGGGCCAACTGGGCCAATTGTGTCTTTGCCAACGGGTAATAATGGAGGATGTCCTCATCATTCCCACCTTCTTAAAATGGGCCCTAGCGACATCAACACCAACACGAGCACATCTACACCAGCAGCACCTTCTCCAGCCCAGGCGCCACCCCTTCCACCTGGGCCAGTGACTCGGGCCCGTGCAAGAGAATTAAACTACATCATGTTGTTAAAGAACGAAGGCCCGGAAGAATAGACGACCAGCCCAATTGCGGCCCATAATGGACGACCTAGGGTTGGCCGCCCCTAGGGGCTGCGCCCCCTCTCTATTTATTCAGGAGCTGCGCCTCCTTTATTTTTCCGAGTTTTGTTTTACGTTAGCCTTAGCTACTCTCGAACACGCGCAAATCTGCGCTGTCTTCGTGTATTCAGAACTCCACCCTCGAGTAATAGATTAGATTGCTCGCCTCTTTTTCTTGTTCGTTCTTCGATTGCGCACAGGAAACGATCTTCGTGATCAGGCCGATCTCGCATCAGCAAGGTCGGTAACCACAGGGAGTTGGTTCAGCGATTGCATTGGCGCCTCGGGCTTGCTCGTCGTAGTCAGATCGCAAGGGTCATCTTCCGCCAAATCGGAATTATCTCTACTCGCCGAAAGATCGGGCACCTCAGCTTCATCAATTGGTATCAGAGCTCCAGGTTGATCGCTGAGTTTATCGAGCGTTTTTTTCCCTACAGTCCACAAAACCACATAAAAATTCAGGTTAGATCTTATCCCAGCACCCTTTTGAGCCTCGCACTTTCTTTCAATAATCTGCATTGTTGAATTTGTGTGCTTTCGCGTCATTTGTTGCTGGTTGCATTGTGTTCTTCCACCAATCAAACCCTAGCGCCGCCACCATCTCCCGTTTGATCACGCCACAAACCGAGTCAACATTGTTTCCTTGTTTTTCTCCTTCGGTTACGTCAAAAAAAACAGAAAAAAACAAACCGAGTCAACGGCCGTTTCCTTGATTTTCTCCTTCGGTTACGAAAAAAAACAGAAAAAAAACAAACCGAGTCAACGACCGCTTCCTTGTTTTTCTCCTTCGGTTACATCAAAAAAAACAGAAACAAAAAAAAAAGAAAACGAAGGAGAAAGGATACGGTTGTTTCATCCCGGTCGTTTTTAAAACATAACTTGAGGTACCTTCCGTAAACCGGGCATAACTTTTCGCTCGGGTGTCCAAAAAATCTGAAATTTTTACAGGAGCTTGTTGACACCATTCGGAGGCCGGCCAAACTGACCTTTGGTCTGTTTGGTTTCGACAAAATTGTCAAAAAAATTCAGGAAAATAAAGAAAAAAATTCGTCAAAGTTCTCGCACGCTTTTCAGAGAACTTCCTGATTTTCTATAGACCATATCTGATTTCTGTTTTAGGTGAAACTTCGTGTAGCTCCTATCTTGTTGCTTCTTGTGCTGAGAAAAATATCAAAAAAATCATACAAAAAAGAAAAACAAAATCACCTGTGATTTCTACTAGTGCATTTTTGGCATCACTAGTACAATATTTACGGTACTGCCATTCTGCTAGTTCCATCCATCCTTTGCACCTGTGGCCAGCAATATAGTTTCGTGTTTTGCACTATAATTCAACTTTGCATTATTGTTTGATCGTGCTAATCCTTGACTTGAGTGTAGCCTACCCACAACTCCACATATTTCTACGACGAGCAGGTTTCTGTTTCTCCACGCAATCGCTCATCCAATCTTTCACCGGTTCCACCTGTTGATTGTAGTTCACCACTGTGGCTTGGTAAGAACGGATAAGAACTTGATAACAGCACTAGTGTGAGCGCCTTGTGAGCAGTACACCCCTGTTTTTGTCGTTGGTTTTTCTCCTTTTGGTGTTTTGGTGTTTGCGCTAACTATGGCAGGAGCACACGACATGGTGGATGCCCAGTTGCAGGAAGTAAGGGGACAAGTTGATGGACTTGCTGCTGACATTAGGACGATGCATGAACGGCTTGATTCAACGATCACTTCGACGACCGAGCGTTTCAACCAACTTGACCTTGCTCAAACGGCGACTCGCACCACACTCGACACCATCCTGGCACGCCTTGATGCATTGACCACAAAGATGGAGCAGGAATACGGCGGTGACACTGAGCAGGACGATGGAGATCGCCGTGGTCGTGCACGTCGTGTGGTTCGTCATCCCCCTAATGACTTATTTTCTAAGATTAAATTTAAAATTCCATCTTTTAATGGTAAATATGATCCTGCTGCATATCTTGATTGGGAATTAGAGGTAGAACAGAAATTTTCATGCCATGATATTCCTGCTAATAGCCAAGTGAAGGCTGCCATTAGTGAATTTACTGATTTTGCTTTAATTTGGTGGCGTGAGTATAAACAAAAGCTTCCCATTAACAGTGTCATTACTTGGACCCAATTAAAAACTGCCATGCGCCACAGATTTGTTCCTTCCTATTATGCTCGTGATTTGCTTAACAAAATGCAGCGTTTTCAACAAGGTTCACAGTCTGTTGAGGAATATTACCAGGAGTTACAAAAGGGTATGCTTCGTTGTGGTTTGGTTGAGTCGGATGACGCTGCTATGGCGCGTTTTCGTGGTGGTTTGAACAGGGAAATTCAGGATATACTTGATTATAAGGATTATTTTGATATAACCACATTGTTTGAATATGCTTGCAAAGCTGAACGTGAAGTGCAGGGACAACGATCAAAGACATATACTAACTCTTTTGCAGGCCGGGGTCCAACACACAGCTCAACTCCTTCCAGCCCTGCACCTTCTACGCCTAGCACTACATCGCGCACAGGGACGACCAAGCCAGTGGCGCCCCCTGCCAAAGGCGCCGCTTCTTCCACAGGACGTACACGGGATATTCAGTGCCATCGTTGCAGAGGGTTTGGGCACATGATTCGGGACTGCCCAAACAAGCGTACCTTGCTTATACGTGACAATGGTGAGTACTCTTCAGCCAGTGATTCTGAGGAAACTAGTCATGCTATGATTGCCACTAACCATGCAGAAAATGAGGAAGTCCACGTTGATCCCATCGACGCCGATAGGTATGAGAGTCTTGTTGTGCAGCGTGTTCTCAGCACACAGGTTGCCCAGGCCGAAAAAAATCAGCGACACACTCTATTCCATACCAAGGGCGTCGTGCACGAACGGTCGATTCGCATCATCATCGATAGTGGCAGCTGCAACAATTTGGCAAGTACAGCGTTGGTAGAGAAATTATCCTTGCCCACTCGCACACATCCACATCCGTATCACATTCAATGGCTTAATGATGGTGGTAAAATAAAGGTAACATGTTCGGTACGTGTCCCCTTTTCGCTAGGTTCTTATTCTGATTATGCTGATTGCGATGTTATTCCTATGGAAGCATGCTCTTTGTTATTAGGTCGACCTTGGCAATATGATACTGATAGTTTACATCATGGTCGTTCAAATCATTATTCTTTCATGTTTAAAGGCCAGAAAATAATTATACATCCAATGACCCCTGACCAAATTTTGAAAGATGATCTTACTAGGGCTGCTAAAACTGCACAACAAGTCAAATCGACATCAGCCGCACCTATTAAATCTGAAATCAAATTGCACTCTCCTATTTTACTTGCTACACGTGCTGATTTTGATGATCTCCATGAAGCTCATATGCCCTGTTATGCACTTGTATGCTCGCGAATGCTTGTTCCGCTTGATGATGCACCGTCTTTGGATATACCCCCTGCTGTTGTTAACCTTTTGCAGGAGTATGCTGATGTTTATCCTACGGACTTACCACCGGGTCTTCCTCCCCTCCGTGGCATTGAGCATCAGATCGATCTCATCCCCGGCGCTTCTCTTCCGAACCGCGCCCCGTACCGTACAAATCCAGATGAGACGAAGGAGATCCAGCGCCAGGTGCAGACGCTGCTTGATAAGGGTTACATTCGTGAGTCTCTTAGCCCTTGCTCGGTTCCTGTTTTACTCGTTCCAAAGAAAGATGGGTCATGGCGTATGTGCCTAGATTGTCGTGCTATTAATAACATCACAGTTCGTTATCGATATCCTATTCCACGCCTTGATGATATGCTAGATGAGCTTAGTGGTGCCGTTCTTTTCTCTAAGGTTGATTTGCGTAGCGGTTACCATCAGATTAGAATAAAACTCGGTGATGAATGGAAAACGGCTTTTAAAACGAAATTTGGTTTATATGAATGGTTGGTTATGCCATTTGGATTGACTAATGCTCCCAGCACCTTTATGCGTTTAATGAACGAAGTTCTACGGGCCTTCATAGGTTTGTTTGTTGTTGTTTATTTCGATGATATCCTTATTTACAGCAAGTCTATAGAGGAGCATTTAGAACATTTGCGTGCTGTTTTTGACGCTTTGCGTGCTGCTCGCTTGTTTGGTAACATGGAAAAGTGCACATTTTGCACGCAACGTGTCTCGTTTTTGGTTATGTGGTTACTCCGCAGGGCATTGAGGTGGATAGCAGCAAGATTGCTGCCATTCGGGAGTGGCCTACACCGACAACGGTCACACAAATTCGGAGCTTTCTTGGACTTGCCGGTTTCTACCGCAGATTTGTTCGTGATTTTAGCTCCATTGCAGCGCCTCTACATGAGCTTACACAACAACACTGTAGATCATTTTCGGCGGCCCGTGTTATTTTCGGCGGCTGTACCCTGGCCGCCGAAAATAAGAAGTTAATTTCGGCGGCCCGCGCATGCCGCCGAAAATAGTACTAATTTCGGCGGCCTAAGAGGCAGCCGCCGAAAATAGCCCTAATTTCGGCGGCCACCTGTCTCGGCCGCCGAAAATAG
This sequence comes from Zea mays, assembly GCF_902167145.1. Classification (NCBI taxonomy): domain Eukaryota; kingdom Viridiplantae; phylum Streptophyta; class Magnoliopsida; order Poales; family Poaceae; genus Zea; species Zea mays. Next base: position 59,745,482 of record NC_050104.1, read on the forward strand.
ACCTAATTTCGGCGGCCACCTGTCTCGGCCGCCGAAAATTAACCATTAAAAACTGCATCCCCTCGGTTCTCCGTCTTTCTCTCTCTCAATCCCGCGCGCTGCTATAGCCGGTCGTCCGCCGCCGTCGCCGCCAGCCCCTGTCGCGCGCGCTCCCGCCCCTCGCCGGCCACCGCGCCTCGCCGGCCACCGCGCCGTGGACGCCGGCCGGCCGCCCCCGCCCTCGGCCCCCGCCGGCCGACCGCCCAGCGCCCCCACCGTCGGCCTCCGGCGCCGGCCGCCCGAGCGCGCGCGCGGTCCGCCCTCGTCGGCCGCCGCCCCGCCGCGCCGTGGACGGCCGCCAACCGTCGTCCGCCCCCGCCAGCCACCCGCGCCGTCCGCCCCCGCCAGCCACCCCCGCCGTCCGCCCCCGCCCTCGTCGACTCCATTAAGGTATTGTTTTTGTCTATTTTATTTCTTATTTTCGACGGCCTTTTATTTAATTGCCGCCGAAATTAGTATATCGTTGTAATTGTGTTTGTTGATTAGTGCGTTTGATTAATACTATTGTTTAGTATATTTTTGAAATTATATGGTGTATTTTTGGCCATATTTTATTGTATAATATGTGGTTTATTAATGTATTAGTGGTTTATATATATGTGTTTGTTGATTAATTATATATGTGTTTGTTGATTAGTATTATATGTGGTTTATGTCGTTTAGGAAAGATATATGTACGTGGTATATGTGGTTCATTCTTATATTGTTTAGTGGCAGCGAGGTCATGCTGCCGAATTTTTTTTGGTCCTGCTAGCTTGCTGTGGGTTTAGAACCTATTCTTGCCTATACATATATATAGGACCGAAACCATTAACGTAGTTGAATAATGTTTTCACGATATGATTCGGTTTAACAGTCTCAGGCATGGTTGAAGATCGTGCATGGATGTACAATGGCTGGAGTAGGAATGGGCGTCATTCTGATGAGTGGGTAGCCAAGACCAAAGATTTTGTGGACCACGTATTCGCTTTGTCCTTAACCGGCACTGTCAGATGCCCTTGTAGGCGTCACGAAAACAATATATTTCTTAATAAGGAAAGAGTTAGCCTAGATCTTTGTCAGTTTGGATTTATGCCCGGATATGAGGTGTGGGAACATCATGGTGAGGTAGTACCCAACCGGAATGTAGAAGAGGAGGAGAACAATGATTGGGCTGGCGATGATGCGATGCATGAGATGGTAGATTCGCTACGTCCAGAATTCAACCTAAGCTCCGAGGATCCTGCCACACCAGAGGTTTCCAGATTTTTTAAACTACTAAAAGACTCTGAAGAGCCGTTGCATGAACACACAGATGTGAGTATACTCGCTTTTGTGACTCGGCTCATGGCTATTAAGTCCAAGTACTTTTTCTCGAACAATTGTTACAATGAGATTTTAAAGTTATTAGGAGATGTGCTCCCAAAGCCCAATAAGTTGCCTAAAGACATGTACCAATCAAAGACAATTATCAAAGGTCTCGGTATGGATTATGAGAAGATTGATGTGTGCAAAAATAATTGTATGCTTTTCATGAAGGAGCATGCGGAAGAGAAAAAATGTCTGAAATGTGGACAATCTAGATTTGTGGAAGTTGTTAATGATGAGGGTGAAAAGGTGATGACAGATGTTGCACATAAGCAGCTCCGCTACTTGCCACTAACTCCTCGAGTGAAACGAATGTTTCTATCTAAAAAAACCGCTATGCACATGCGATGGCACAAAGAAGGTGTCCGTGATAACGATGACCTAATCGTGCACCCTTCAGATGGGGATGCATGGAAGGCTCTCGACACGTTTGATCCTGAGTTTGCAGCTGATCCGAGGAATGTTCGAATCGGCCTCGCGACCGATGGCTTCACACCTTTTGGTCAAATGGCATCATCATACTCATGTTGGCCCGTCTTTGTTATTCCATACAACCTTCCACCTTCTCTTTGTATGAAATATGAATTTATATTTCTTTGCTTAATCATTCCTGGCCCAGACTATCCTGGAAAGAACCTCAATGTCATGTTAAAACCCTTGATTGAAGAGTTGAAGGAGCTTTGGAAAGGTGTTGAAGCATACGATGTTTTTACAAAACAGATATTCAAACTTCGAGTTGCGTATTTGTGGTCGGTGCATGACTTCATGGCGTATGCTATTTTTACCGGTTGGAGTACACATGGTAGATTGACATGTCCATATTGCGGTTCAGATACAGATTGCTTCCGTCTTGCTCATGGTGGAAAGATCACTTACTTCGATTGTCATCGACGCTGGTTGCCCAGGAAACACCCCTTTAGGAGCGATAAGAAAAACTTTATAAAGAACACTGTGGTCACCAAAGGTCCGCCTAAACGTCTTAACGCGGCAGAAATATATGCTCAGCTGAACAACCTTGTCCTAAATGAAAAGGGGGACAAGTACGAAGGATTCGGAGTGGACCACAACTGGACACATATATGTGGTCTCTGGGTGCTCCCTTATATGTCGTCATTGATTCTTGTGCACAACATTGATGTCATGCACCAAGAAAGTAATGTTGCTGAAGCCCTCATACACACCTGCATGCATTTTGACAAAACAAAGGACAATCTGAAAGCTCGAAGAGATCTAGCAATGCTTTGTGACCGACCAACCCAAGTGCTCAATGACAACGGTAGGCCGCCCCGTGCCTTGTTCTGTCTTACCTCTAAAGACAAGATCGAGGTAATGAGATGGATGAAAAAAATTAAATTTCCCGATGGTTATGCTGCGGGCTTGAAAAGAGCTGTGAATTTGAAAACGGGAAAACTAACTGGGTTAAAGAGCCATGACTTCCATATATTAATGGAGAGGATTATCCCTGTCATGTTTCGTGGTTATATGCCCGACGCCATGTGGCAAGCAATAGCTGAGCTAAGTTATTTCTACAGGCAGATCTGTGCTAAAGAAATAAGTAAAAATATGATGGAGAAGTTGGAGAAACAAATACCAGTGTTGTTATGCAAGCTAGAAAAAATATTCCCACCTGGATTCTTCAATCCGATGGAGCATCTACTTATTCACATTCCATATGAGGCAAAGGTTGGTGGACCTGTACAATATAGGTGGATGTATCACATTGAACGTGCACTCAAAAACCTGCGAGGCATGGTTCGAAATAAGGCTAGAGTAGAAGGATGCATCGCTGAAGCTTTTTTGCTAAAGGAGGTTTCATACTTCACGAGTGTGTATTTCGCAGAGGAACATAATGTCTATGCTGCTACCATGCGATACAATGTCGATGAGGAACCTCCTGTCAGTGATCTAAACATTTTCCAATGGAGAGGCACAAGTACTAGTAAGGGCACGTTCTACCACCTTAGCATGGATGAAAGAATGTCCGCATTGCTATACATGTACTCTAATATGGAAGAGATGGAGCCATATTTCATGTAAGTCTTTATTTTACCCCTTAATTTCTTTACCAAAGGAGCCATATTTAATTACTTATTTGTCGTACAGTAAGTTCGACGAGGAAAATTGGACTTATTCCCATCAGCCTACAAGCAAACAACTAGATACTATGCGACGACATGGGAGGCAAGGAAGACCTAATTTTGTTTACTGGTTTCGCGAGCATGTAAACTCTCTATATTCCTTACTTTCATGTCATTTAGCCTTTTACGCGAGGTAGTCATTTGAACTGTATATTATTTGCAGTGCACAAAGACTCCTAACATACACGAGGACTTGAGACAGCTATCTTATGGGACGGTCACTTGCAGAACATTTGGTCGATACGATGTGAATGGCTTTCGTTTTCGTTCAGACCAATTTGAAAAGTCTCGTCCTCGTGCAGCCACACGTAACACTGGAGTTCTGACTAGGGCACTCGATGCACTCGGCAGAGAAACTAATTATTATGGCATCATTCAAAACATCCTAGAGTTTAATTTTGCAGGGAACAAACCTTTGAAATTAGTATTCTTTCTATGTGATTGGTTTGACAGCACTAATGGTATTAGACAAAGTCAATATGGTATAACTGAAGTAAAGCACAAGGAACGACTTCGAGGCCATGATAATTTTATCCTTGCACACCAGTGCGAGCAGGTCTACTATATGTCATACCCAAATCCGAAGTTTGAAGCATGGTGGGTAGTTCATAAGGTGAACCCTAGGGAACGTTTACATACTCCTTGCACTGCTGGTTATCAATTCGAAGATGAACAGGCCGATGATGTTTATCAAGAAGAAGAATTGCCAACTACTTTTACTATCGATGAGGGTGTTGCACTGAACTCACTAGTCGGAGACCGTAACGATGTCACTACTGATGAGTGTGTTGCACCGAAACGAAAACGAAATCCAAGGAACAAAAAAGCCACATTGCGAGCTTTGGATCGAAGAAGACTCCTTGATCGTGATTCTGATGAATTTTGATGTGTAATGCAAAATTTCATATTATGTGATGTATTATTTGATTTTTTATTAGTTCACTTAATTTTATGGAGCTAATACATTTAATGTTTTTCTATTGAACAGGATGAGTGGTAGGAATAAACCAAAGCGCACTGCTAGGGGGTTTCTTAATGCGGCTAGCAGGATACTCCCTGGTGCACGTTCCCTTTTCCAAGGGAGTTCTTCTAGCCAGAGCAGACAGGAGGCGTTGCTGAGACACGCTCGGCCAGAACTACGTGATACACCTATCGCTCTACAACGGAGTACCGATGTAAATGTTTATGTAATTGATCTTATTTGTCAGTCACTTGTGTAATTGATCTTATGTAAATGTTTATGTAAATTTTTACGTGTCTCTATTTCATGTGCATAGGAAGAGGAGGACGACGAGGAGGAGGTGCAACACCATGAGGAGGAGGACGAGGACGAGCAGGCCCATGAGGAGGATAACGAGGAGGACGAGCAGGCCCATGAGGGCATAGATGCTGAGGCGGATGACGATACCACCGAGGCTCCTGTCGTTCGACGAAGGGGCACTCGGAAGGGCCACTTTGTCCTACCTCCGTCAGCGCCTGCACAATCTGAAGCTCGAGTACTGATCATCCCGGTTGGTGATAGGTACTCACGTTTGGCCACTTTGTTCTTACTTATTTGTTTATTTTACACTATATATATGACATGACTTTCTTGTTTTTTGTCATGCAGCCAATGGGAAGACACGTCATTTGACGGTCGAGGTCACCATAGACAGGTTAATCAAGTCTTAGGTAACCTCTGTCGTCTACATAACCCAGGAATTGTCACCGACCCGAAAGGTGTGGTGGTTCCTTGCACTAGCTGGTCGCACTTCGCACTAGCTCCACATGCTACATATGGAACAGCTCAAGGCGCCGTCAAGCACGACTTTTGGGTAATTTTTTCGAACTAACATTTATTAGTTGTTTCAACCTAACATTTATTAGTTGCTTTTGAACTAATTTTATTTTCGATGTTGGACAGAGACGCTATCGTGTGGAACCTGAGGCTCAAGAGCATGCAGACCGAGTATTAGAGAAAAATGCGAAAAAGGTGTGCAGGGATGCATTTTCCAATGCTCGTCTACAGGTTGTGAACGCGTACATGAAGCGCCGAGGTCATTCTATCAACAACTTTCGACAATATTCAGATGTCTACTTGACTGTAGACCAGTACATGGAGGTAAACATCTAATTTAACAACTCATTCAGATGTGAATGTAATTTTGAGCTAACGCTTTATATGCAGGTAACTCTTCCATGGATGGAACACCGGCCGCAGGCTTACAAGGCTTTGTGTGAGATATGGGCTTCGCCCGAGTGGATTGAGAAGTCAAACAGAAATCGACATAGGCAGCGCCATCAGCAGGACGAGGACGATGATGAGGTCGTAGTCAACCATACCTATGGGGCTGATGGACACATTCGGTTGGCTAAGCGAATGGTGAGTATGTAGTATTCTGTTTTACTCAGAAATGAAACAGGATTGAACTCATATATTTGCAGGAGGCTCAAACTGGAGTTGTCCCGAGCCCAATCGATGTTTATAGGAGAGGGCATCGAGCGAAAAACAGTGAAATCTCCGATGAGCTGTGTAGTCAAGCGGCCGTTGAGCGTATGGTTAGTTGTTGTTATGATTAATGTTTTCTTCCCATATAGTTATAAATTACATGTGTGCTGAACCTTCATATTGTATTGCAGGAGACATACGGGCAGGAGATGGTTAAGAAGTATGGAGAAGACTACGATTGGCGAGGAGCGCCTACCATCGACGCTGAGGTTGTGCATTCACTTGGAGGCAAGGCGCATGGACGGTATGAACTTGTGAATTGTTTTCAATAATATTGGAACTACGACCGAATAGCTAATTTTCTTGTTCTTCAAGATATTCTATGTTTACCGGTGTTATCGATTCGACGGAGTTGCGTTCTCGTGGCGGCTCTTCGTCGCAGGCGGGCTGTGGTAGTAGCAGCCGTAGTCGCCGCTCTGTATCTAGCATGGAGGAAGCTATGAGGGAGCAGCAAGAAAAATTTCGTGAAGAGATGCGGCAACAACAAATGGCATTTCTCCAACAGCAATCAGAGTACATGGCTGCTTACAACGCACAGGCGCAACAAGCAATGAACGTGAGTGTCTTATTTATTCTCAACACGCTCGATATTGGTTCTATAACTAATATATTATATTTGCAACAGTCTTGGTTTCCACAGCAGGCATAGCAGCAACCATTTGTTTTCCCTCAATTTCAGCCGCCGATGCCTCAGTGGGGATTACATGCTCCGCCACCTCCACCTCCACCTCAGGTTATTCAATTTAGTTAAGACTTGTCGTTTGTATCAACCTAATTGTCAAATCTTTACTAAACTTGATTTTGTAGGGATCCGGGGTCATGGGCCACAACACGCCACCACCGGTCATACCAGCACCAGGAGGAGCTTATGCAGGGGAGGGAGCTTATGCAGGAGAGGTTAGTTTGAGAAACAATTTATTTGAATAGTCGTTATACATGTAACTGTAGCCGTTATTAATGTCATCTTTTTTTTAGGATCCAAACCCGTTACACGACTTCGTCGACCAGTTATTGGCTTCTGGAGGTAGTGGACATAACTCCAACGACCCCAATGTGTGATTAAGTTAGCTTTGTGCCGCACTGTGTTGTAATGAACTATTTGTGGACTTTATGTTTGTATGGACTATTTGTGGACTTTATATTTGTATGGACTCAAGTTTTATGTTATGAACTCAAGTATGAATTTTCTGTTATTGTATGGAATTTCTGTGATTGTATGAATTTTGTATAAAATTCTGTTATTTTTCGTTTTTTTTTTCAATTTTTTTGCTCTGAAATTAGTAATTTTCGGCGGCCCCCCTGGCCGCCGAAAATAAGGGTTTTATTTTCGGCAGTCTTTATTTTCGGCGGCCAGAGAGACAGCCGCCGAAAATAGCTTACTTTCGGCGGCCACGAAGCCAGCCGCCGGAAATAAGCTATTTTCGGCGGCCAGGCCCTGGCCGCCGAAAGTAAAGCCTTATTTTCGGCCAGGTTTTTTTGGCGGCCAGAAGCCGCCGAAAATAAGCCTTTTGCCGCCGAAAATAGCTTATTTTCGGCGGGAACTGGCTTATTTTCGGCGGCTTCTGGCCGCCGAAAATGACTGTAGCTGTTGTAGTGTTACAAAGAAAGATGTGTCGTTTGCTTGGAGTGATTCGCAGGAGGTAGCGTTCAGCACTTTGAAAGATAAGTTAACCCAAGCTCCCCTCTTGCAATTGCCTGATTTTAATAAAGTTTTTGAGCTTGAATGCGATGCTAGCGGTATTGGGCTAGGTGCTGTTTTGTTACAAGAAGGAAAACCAGTTGCTTATTTTAGTGAAAAATTAAGCGGTGCTAGTCTGAAATATTCTACTTATGATAAGGAGCTTTACGCTTTAGTGCGCACTTTGCATACTTGGCAGCACTATCTTTGGCATCGTGAGTTCATAATTCATTCTGATCATGAGGCTTTAAAACATATTCGTACCCAAACAAATCTGAACCGTCGTCATGCTAAATGGGTTGAATTCATTGAGTCCTTTCCTTACATTATTAAACACAAGAACGGGAAGGACAATATTATTGCTGATGCTTTGTCTCGTCGCTATACCATGCTGTCACAATTAGATTTTAAAATCTTTGGTTTGGACACTGTGAAGGATCAATATGTTGACGATGCTGATTTTAAAGATGCTTTCGGCCATTGTATTAATGGGAAACCATGGGGCAAATTTCACATACAGGATGGGTTCCTGTTTCGCGCTAACAAGCTGTGTATTCCAGCTAGCTCGGTTCGTCTTTTGTTGTTACAGGAAGCACATGGAGGCGGTCTCATGGGGCACTTTGGCGTCTACAAGACACATGAGGTGTTGGCTGCCCACTTCTTTTGGCCTCGGATGCGCGCTGATGTTGAGCGCCTTGTTGCACGCTGCACTACTTGTCAGAAAGCTAAGTCACGGTTGAACAACCATGGTTTGTATATGCCTTTGCCTGTCCCTTCTTCTCCTTGGCTTGATATCTCTATGGACTTTGTTTTGGGCTTACCTAGAACTAAGAAGGGGAGGGATAGTATTTTTGTGGTTGTTGATAGATTCTCTAAAATGGCTCACCTTATACCTTGTCATAAAACTGATGATGCTAGCATTGTTGCTGAATTGTTCTTTAGAGAAATTATTCGTTTACATGGTATTCCAAAAACAATAGTCTCTGGTCGCGATGCTAAGTTTCTAAGCCATTTTTGGAGATCTCTTTGGAATAAATTGGGAACTAAATTGTTGTTTAGCACTACTTGTCACCCTCAGACTGATGGACAAACTGAGGTAGTAAATAGAACTTTATCTACCATGCTTAGGGCTGTTTTAGACAAGAATTTGAGACGTTGGGAGGATTGCTTGCCTCATGTTGAATTTGCTTACAATCATGCCACGCATTCTTCTACAAAGATGTGCCCTTTCCAGATTGTTTATGGTTACATCCCTAGGGCACCTATTGATTTGATTTCACTTAATGCTGCGAACGCCCCACATGTAGATGCTGCTGCACATGTTGAACAAATGATTACCATACATGAACAAACGAAACAGAACATTGCTGCTACTAATGCAAAAAATCAGGTTGCTGGTAGTAAAGGAAGAAAACATGTTACTTTTGAACCTGGTGATATGGTTTGGTTGCATTTGAGAAAGGATCGTTTTCCTACTTTGCGCCGTTCTAAATTGATGCCTCGTGCTGCTGGTCCTTTTAAGGTACTAACCAAGATTAATGATAATGCTTATATCCTTGACCTGCCTGCGGAGTTTGGTGTTTCCACTAGTTTTAATGTTGCAGATTTGAAACCGTATGCGGGAGAAGATGAGGAGTTGCCGTCGAGGACGACTTCAGTTCAAGAAGGGGAGGATGATGCGGACATCAACACCAACACGAGCACATCTACACCAGCAGCACCTTCTCCAGCCCAGGCGCCACCCCTTCCACCTGGGCCAGTGACTCGGGCCCGTGCAAGAGAATTAAACTACATCATGTTGTTAAAGAACGAAGGCCCGGAAGAATAGACGACCAGCCCAATTGCGGCCCATAATGGACGACCTAGGGTTGGCCGCCCCTAGGGGCTGCGCCCCCTCTCTATTTATTCAGGAGCTGCGCCTCCTTTATTTTCCGAGTTTTGTTTTACGTTAGCCTTAGCTACTCTCGAACACGCGCAAATCTGCGCTGTCTTCGTGTATTCAGAACTCCACCCTCGAGTAATAGATTAGATTGCTCGCCTCTTTTTCTTGTTCGTTCTTCGATTGCGCACAGGAAACGATCTTCGTGATCAGGCCGATCTCGCATCAGCAAGGTCGGTAACCACATGGAGTTGGTTCAGCGATTGCATTGGCGCCTCGGGCTTGCTCGTCGTAGTCGGATCGCAAGGGTCATCTTCCGCCAAATCGGAATTATCTCTACTCGCCGAAAGATCGGGCACCTCAGCTTCATCAGAAGGGAATCGTGATCAACGATAAGGAGAAGGAGTCCTTCGTCAACGAGCCCAAAGATGACAAGCCTACCGACTCCGGCTCGGGCCATAGACGGAAGGAAGGGAAGAAGAAGAAGACAAGGCGCATCAAGGAGATCGTCTACTACGACGACAGCGACGAATCTTCCTCTTCCCAAAAGGACAACGACGACAACGACTATGACAAACAAAAGACGGTTAACTCAAACTTTTCTTTTGATTATTCGCGCATTCCGCATAGCTCAAATGCTCATTTGCTCCCCATTCCACTTGGCAAGCCTCCTCACTTTGATGGAGAGGACTACGGATTTTGGAGTCACAAAATGCGTACTCACCTATTTTCTCTCCATCCAAGCATCTGGGAGATTGTGGAAAGTGGAATGAAATTTGATAGCTCGGATAGCCCTTCGTTTATTAATGAACAGATCCATAAAAATGCACAAGCTACTACTGTGTTGCTAGCCTCTTTGTGCAGGGACGAGTATCACAAGGTGAGCGGCTTGGACAATGCCAAGCAGATTTGGGACACCCTCAAGATCTCTCATGAGGGGAATGATGTCACCTTACTCACCAAGATGGAGTTGGTGGAAGGCGAGCTCGGACGATTTGCGATGATAAGGGGGGAGGAGCCGACACAAACATACAACCGGCTCAAGATCCTTATCAACAAAATAAGGAGCTACGGAAGCACGCGATGGACGGATCACGACGTCGTCCGCCTAATGCTAAGGTCATTTACCGTTCTTGATCCTCACTTGGTGAACAATATTCGTGAAAATCCTAGGTACATCAAGATGTCGCCCGAAGAAATTCTTGGAAAATTTGTAAGCGGGCGAATGATGATCAAGGAGGCGAGGTACGTGGACGACGCGTTGAATGGCCCAATCCATGAGCCTCAACCCATTGCTCTCAAGGCAACAAGGAGCAAGGAGGCGCTACCCAGCAAGGTGGCGCAAATTGAGGCAGCCGGTCTTAATGATGAAGAGATGGCCCTCATCATCAAAAGATTCAAGACGGCACTAAAGGGTCGCAAGGGATAGCCAAGCAAGACTAAGACCAAGGGAAAGCGATCATGCTTCAAATGCGGTAAGCTTGGTCATTTTATTGCTAACTGTCTCGACAATGATAGTGACCAGGAACACGGGAGCAAGAGGGAAAAGAAGAAGCATTACAAGAAGGCCAAGGGCGAGGCACATATCGGAAAGGAGTGGGATTCGGATTGCTCCTCCTTCGACTCCGACAATGAAGGACTCGCCGCCACTGCCTTCAACAAGTCATCCCTCTTCCCCAACGAGCGTCACACATGCCTTATGGCAAGGGAGAAGAAGGTATGTAATCAAAACAATGTCACTTATGATTCTTCCAGTGATGATGAGTCTAGTGATGATGAAATAGATTACTCTAGTTTGTTCAAGGGAATGGATAGAACTAAAGTAGATAAAATTAATGAATTGATTGATGCCTTGAATGAAAAAGATAGACTCTTAGAAAAACAAGAGGACCTTTTGTATGAAGAGCATGACAAATTTGTAGAGGCACAAAAATCTCATGCCTTAGAAGTTAAAAGAAATGAAGTGCTTTCTAGTGAACTATCTTCTTGTCATGACACCATTGCTACTTTAAAGAGTGTTAATGATGACTTAAATGCTAAAGTAGCTAGTAAATCTAATTCTTGTGTAGAACATGTTGAGATTTGCACTAGGTGTAAAGATTTCGATGTTGATACTTGTAGTGATCATTTAGTTTCAATTTCTAAATTAACCGAGGAATTGGCTAGTCTTAATGCCCAACTTAAGACTAGCAAGAATGAATTTGATAAACTAAAATTTGCAAGGGATGCCTACACGATCGGTAGACACCCCTCAATTAAGGATGGACTTGGCTTCAAGAGGGAAGCCAAGAACTTAACAAGCCATAAGGCTCCCATTCCCACTAAGGAGAAAGGGAAGGCCCCTATGGCTACTAGTGCTAAAAAGAACCATGCCTTTTTGTATCATGATAGGAGACAAACTAGAAATGCTTATATGAGTTATAATGCGTACGATGATTTTTCTCATGCTATGTTTGCTTCTAGTTCTTCATATGTGCATGATAGAAATGTTGGTAGAAGGGATGTTGTTCATAATATGCCTAGGAGAAATGTTGTTAATATTCCTAGGAAAGTTAATGAGCCTTCTACAATATATCATGCTTTGAATGCTTCCTTTGCAATTTGTAGAAAGGATAGAAAGGTAATTGCTAGGAAGTTAGGGGCAAAATGCAAGGGTGATAAAACCTGCATTTGGGTCCCTAAGGAAATTGTGACTAACCTTGTAGGACCCAACATGAGTTGGGTACCTAAGTCCCAAGCCTAAATTTGCCTTGCAGGTTTATGCATCCGGGGGTTCAAGCTGGATTATTGATAGCGGATGCACAAACCATATGACGGGGGAGAAGAAGATGTTCACCTCCTACGTCAAGAATCAGGATTCCCAAGATTCAATCATATTCGGTGATGGGAATCAAGGCAAGGTAAAAGGGTTAGGTAAAATTGCAATTTCTAATGAGCACTCTATCTCTAATGTGTTTTTAGTAGAGTCTCTAGGTTATAATTTACTATCTGTTAGTCAATTATGCAATATGGGATATAACTGTCTATTTACAAATGTAGATGTGTCTGTCTTTAGAAGAAGTGATGGTTCACTAGCTTTTAAGGGTGTATTAGACGACAAACTTTATTTAGTTGATTTTGCAAAAGAAGAAGCCGGTCTAGATGCATGCTTAATAGCTAAGACTAGCATGGGCTGGCTGTGGCATCGCCGCTTAGCACATGTGGGGATGAAGAACCTTCACAAGCTTCTAAAGGGAGAACACGTGATAGGTTTGACTAACGTTCAATTCGAAAAAGATAGACCTTGTGCAGCTTGTCAAGCAGGTAAACAAGTGGGAGGAGCACATCACAGCAAGAATGTGATGACCACTTCAAGACCTCTGGAGCTGCTGCATATGGACCTCTTCGGACCCGTCGCCTATCTGAGCATAGGAGGAAGTAAGTATGGTCTAGTTATTGTTGATGACTTTTCCCGCTTCACTTGGGTATTCTTTTTGCAGGATAAATCTGAAACCCAAGGGACCCTCAAGCGCTTCCTCAGAAGAGCTCAAAATGAGTTTGAGCTCAAGGTGAAGAAGATAAGGAGCGACAACGGGTCCGAGTTCAAGAACCTTCAAGTGGAGGAGTTCCTTGAGGAGGAAGGGATCAAGCACGAGTTCTCCGCTCCCTACACACCACAGCAAAATGGTGTGGTAGAGAGGAAGAACAGGACGCTCATCGACATGGCGAGGACGATGCTAGGAGAGTTCAAGACCCCCGAGTGCTTTTGGACGGAAGCCGTGAACACGGCTTGCCACGCCATCAACAGGGTCTACCTTCATCGCCTCCTCAAGAAGACGTCGTATGAGCTACTAACCGGTAACAAACCCAATGTACCTTATTTTCGTGTATTTGGGAGCAAGTGCTACATTCTAGTGAAGAAGGGTAGAAATTCTAAGTTTGCTCCCAAAGCTGTAGAAGGTTTTTTATTAGGTTATGACTCAAATACAAAGGCGTATAGAGTCTTCAACAAATCATCGGGTTTGGTTGAAGTCTCTAGCGACGTTGTATTTGATGAGACTAATGGCTCTCCAAGAGAGCAAGTTGTTGATCTTGATGATGTAGATGAAGAAGATGTTCCAACGGCCGCTATGCGCACCATGGCGATTGGTGATGTGCGACCACAGGAACACTTGGAGCAAGATCAACCTTCTTCCTCAACAACGGTGCATCCCCCAACTCAAGACGATGAACAGGTTCATCAACAGGAGGCGCGTGATCAAGGGGGAGCACAAGATGATCATGTGATGGAGGAAGAAGCGCAACCGGCACCTCCAACCCAAGTTCGAGCGATGATTCAAAGGGATCATCCCGTCGACCAAATTCTGGGTGACATTAGCAAGGGAGTAACTACTCGGTCTCGATTAGTTAATTTTTGTGAGCATTACTCCTTTGTCTCTTCTATTGAGCCTTTCAGGGTAGAGGAGGCCTTGCTAGATCCAGACTGGGTGTTGGCCATGCAGGAGGAGCTCAACAACTTCAAGCGGAATGAAGTTTGGACACTGGTGCCTCGTCCTAAGCAAAATGTTGTGGGAACCAAGTGGGTGTTCCGCAACAAACAAGACGAGCACGGAGTGGTGACGAGAAACAAGGCTCGACTTGTGGCAAAAGGTTATGCCTAAGTCGCAGGTTTGGATTTCGAGGAGACTTTTGCTCCTGTGGCTAGGCTAGAATCAATTCGTATCTTGCTAGCATATGCCGCTCATCATTCTTTCAGGTTGTACCAAATGGATGTGAAGAGCGCTTTCCTCAACGGGCCAATCAAGGAGGAGGTGTACGTGGAGCAACCCCCTGGCTTCGAGGATGAACGGTACCCCGACCATGTGTGTAAGCTCTCTAAGGCGCTCTATGGACTTAAGCAAGCCCCAAGAGCATGGTATGAATGCCTTAGAGACTTTCTAATTGTTAATGCTTTCAAGGTTGGGAAAGCCGATCCAACTCTTTTTACAAAGAAATGTGATGGTGATTTGTTTGTGTGCCAAGTTTATGTCGATGACATAATATTTGGTTCTACTAACCAAAAGTCTTGTGAAGAGTTTAGCAGGGTGATGACGCATAAATTCGAGATGTCGATGATGGGCGAGTTGAACTACTTCCTTGGGTTCCAAGTGAAGCAACTCAAGGACGGCACCTTCATCTCCCAAACGAAGTACACGCAAGATCTGCTAAAGCGGTTTGGGATGAAGGACGCCAAGCCCGCAAAGACTCCGATGGGAACCGACAGACACACCGACCTCAACAAAGGAGGTAAGTCCGTTGATCAAAAAGCATACCGGTCCATGATAGGTTCTTTGCTTTATTTATGTGCTAGTAGACCGGATATTATGCTTAGCGTATGCATGTGTGCTAGATTTCAATCTGATCCTAAGGAGTGTCACTTAGTGGCGGTGAAGCGAATCCTTAGATATTTAGTTGCTACGCCTTGCTTCGGGCTCTGGTATCCAAAGGGGTCTACCTTTGACTTGATTGGATATTCAGACTCCGATTATGCTGGATGTAAGGTCGATAGGAAGAGTACATCAGGGACGTGCCAATTCTTAGGAAGGTCCCTGGTGTCGTGGAACTCTAAGAAACAAACTTCCGTTGCCCTATCCACCGCTGAGGCCGAGTATGTTGCCGCAGGACAGTGTTGCGCGCAACTACTTTGGATGAGGCAAACCCTCAGGGACTTTGGCTACAATCTGAGCAAAGTCCCACTCCTATGTGATAATGAGAGTGCTATCCGCATGGCGGAAAATCCTGTTGAGCACAGCCGCACAAAGCACATAGACATCCGGCATCACTTTTTGAGAGACCACCAGCAAAAGGGAGATATCGAAGTGTTTCATGTTAGCACCGAGAACCAGCTAGCCGATATCTTTACCAAGCCTCTAGATGAAAAGACCTTTTGCAGGCTGCGTAGTGAGCTAAATGTCTTAGATTCGCGGAACTTGGATTGAATTGTAGCATACATGTGTTTATGCCTTTGATCATGTTCATTCTGCATTTTGTTGGTTATTGTGGTGCTCAAGTTGTACAAACACTCCCTGGACCTCACAAGTCCGTTGCAAAGTGATGCACATATTTAGGGGGAGATGTGTTACAACTTGACCCTTTGAGACTAACCATATGCTTGAGTTTGCTTGATTTAGTCTCGAAGGAGAATTGAAAGGGAAAAGGTGGACTTGGACCATGAAAGACTTCCACTGCACTCCGATGAGAGGGTAACTTATTCCAAGTCCATCTCATGAACTCTTATTGCCATTTGATCTTAATTGAAGATTTTGGTGAGGCAATGGGGTTAAAGGGCCAAGATTAATCCCGTTTTGGTGCTTGATGCCAAAGGGGGAGAAAATAAAGGCCAAAGCAATAAATGGATCAGCTACCACTTGAGAAATTTTGAAAATAGTAGAATAGAGCTTTTGGTTTGTCAAAACTCTTGTATTGTCTCTCTTATCAAAAGTTGGTTTCTTGTGGGGAGAAATGTTGATTATGGGAAAAAGGGGGTGTTTTTGAAATCTTTGATCAATCTCTTTTGGAATGACTCTCTTTATGCTTCAACATGTGTGTTTGACTTAGAGATAGAGATTTGAGTTTGATTTGCAAAAACAAACCAAGTGGTGGCAAAGCATGATCCATATATGCCAAAATTGAATAAAACTCAAATTTATTTTATTTGAAGTGATTTTGCACTTGTTCTAGTTGCTTTATGTTGTGTTGGCATAAATCACCAAAAAGGGGGAGATTGAAAGGGAAATGAGCCCTTGGGCCATTTCTAAGTATTTTGGTGATTGATTGCAAACACAAGTGCTTAAATGTAAATCTATGCCCATGGATGAACAAAGTGCAAATCTTGAGTAAAGGTATGTTTCTAAGCCTTAGTACATTGGTTTGGTGTACTAATATACTTGTCTAAGTGTTAGAAACAGAAAGAAGAAGAGTTGGCTGTGTACAGCCAAAAGGCTGTTTCGGTCTGGGGCACCGGACTGTCCGGTGGTGCACCGGACAGTGTCCGGTGCGCCAGGCTGCCTCGGGCGAAGAAGCCGCTCTCGGGAAATTGCCGACGGCGTACGGCTAAAATTCACCGGACTGTCCGGTGTGCACCGGACTGTCCGGTGAGCCAACGGTCGGCTGGGCCAACGGTCGGCCGCGCGATCTGCGCGAGACACGTGGCCGAGCCAACGGTCGGAAGGGGGCACCGGACTGTCCGGTGTGCACCGGACATGTCCGGTGCGCCATCGGCTCCCAGATCTCCAACGGTCTGCAACGGTCGGCTGCGCTGTTTAAGGAAATAAATCGGGCACCGGACAGTGTCCGGTGTGCACCGGACTGTCCGGTGCGCCCGACGACAGAAGGCAAGGATGGCCTTCCAGATTTGTTCTCAACGGCTCCTAGCTGCCTTGGGGCTATAAAAGGGACCCCTAGGCGCATGGAGGAGCACACCAAGCAACCTTAGAGCATTCTTGATCATCCACACTCAGTCTTTGCGCATTCGTTTGTCATTCTCAGTGATTCGAGCTCCGTTTTAGTGAGAACTTTGAGATAGTCTTTTGAGCTTGATTCTTGGCCGTGTGCGTGCACATTTTGCTGTGAATTTGTGTGTGTTGCTTCCCTCCCTTACTCCGTGCTTCTTTGTGAAATTCAATTGTAAGGGCGAGAGACTCCAAGTTGTGGAGATTCCTCGCAAACGGGAAAAGATTAAAGTAAAGAAGAACACCGTGGTATTCAAGTTGATCATTGGATCACTTGAGAGGAGTTGAGTGCAACTCTCGTCCGTTGGGACGCCACAACGTGGAGTAGGCAAGTTTTGTACTTGGCCGAACCACGGGATAACCACCGTGCCATCTCTGTGATTGATTTCTTGTGGTTATTGTGTTCTGACTCCTCTCTAGCCACTTGGCAATTATTGTACTAACGATTAACCAAGTTTTTGTGGCGTAAGTTTTCAAGTTTCACAGGATCACCTATTCACCCCCCCCCTCTAGGTGCTCTCACATGGATAGTTTTGGACGTGGCCGAATCCGTTTAGAGCTTCAAATTGACGGCCACCATATCGACATTGGGACTCGACGGTAGCGCAACACCACCACGAGACGGAGGCAAACTGGCAACGACGGCCTAGGACGGGTGCGAAGGCTGAAAGCAGGGAACTCCGCGATGGGTAGCAAGGCTCGACGACGAACGACGCGACGACAGGTAGGGAGAGAGTGCGGACTGGGGAAGGAGTCGGCGAGCAGCGACGCGAGGAGCAAAGCGAGGTCGCGACCGGGCGGGCTTGGACACAAACACACGCAGCGACTTCATCGCGTCCATCACGCGCGTGTCATGGACTCGATGTCGCGCAGCATGCTCAAGCAGCTGGCCAAGAGGAGCAGGGAAGACCGCGGCACAGGGAGCTCCGGCCGAGCGCCATGGGGCGAGCTCGGGAACTGGAGAGGGCGCGCAGGGAGATGAGCTTGAGGACGGCGGCGCGCGTGGGAGCTTCATGGCGCGCGGCGGCCATGGGAACCGAGCTTGAAGGAGCGTCGGCCATGGGACCGAGCTCAGCAGGGAAATCTAGTCGAGCGCAGGAACACGCTATGGGAGCAGAGGAGCGCGCGCGCAGGAACCAAGCTCGAAGAGGACGAGCAAAGATGGGAGAGACTCGTCCGGCAGCCATGGCGAGTTTGGGAGACTGCGACGCGCTGGGAAATGGGAGGGAAGAGGAGCGGCCGAGCTGGGGCAGAGAGAAACGCTGGCGAGTCTGCGGCGCCAGGGAGCAGGGCGCGACGCTAGAGGAAGATAAGGAGGGGATGGAGAAGAGCTCGTCTGGGCGACGACTTGAAGATTGAGGCTGGACACACGCGTAGAAGATAAGGCCGCTGAAAAAAATCAGAATAGGGGGGCGGCGGGGGATCAGGACGATGGGATATTTTCCCCCCTCTTTTTTATTTATTCTTCTTCTTTTTTAACAGAAAATCACAGATATTTTGGAATTAGGATTTTCAGCGATAACTAAAGGGTCGACGCGCTATACGGCAAACGGCTACACACTTCATTTTCCGAATCACAAAACGGAAGAAATCAGAGGAGTAACAGTTTAGATGGTTCTGGTTAAACCTCGTTTGGGTAATTTTCGAGACTATTCTGGGCAAAACGTGACTGGACTTAACCAGATTCGATTTCAAGAGTTAGAGTTCAGACAAGATGTAAATGGACCCATTCCATGGCATCGGGATTTTATACCGTATTTAATCTAGTCTAATTTTTATGAGTCTCACCAGTTGTCGATCATTCGCTTTAACGCCAAGGATCACATGCTGTTAGAAACAATTTAGTTAATGCGCTGGCGCATTATTCTATTTGGACAGCGTGGGGTTCCAAATTTTACATAAAATCAGAAGTTTTCTAATTTTCGCATTCACTTACACACGTGATCCGAACAGTTCAAAATTTGCCAGCAAATGAAGATTCGATAATCTAAAAGTTTCTCGAACCCCTTTTTAATTGCTTAGATTATGGAAATCAATACGACACCAAACTCAAACTTTTGCGAGATGATTAAAATTTAGTGTCCACTTTATTTACTGATATCTCGCGCTTAAATCCATAATCGTTGTTTGCGAATGATAAACACCTGGGGTGTTACAGCCCTCCCCCTTAAAAGAATCTTGTCCCGAGATTGGGAGCGAAAGACTTTTAAGAGTAGAGAAGCATGTAACCCTTGTCCATACCAGCGATAACCATAAGACAGTTCCAAGCAAAGATGAGTGTCTCAAGAGGTTGTTTCTCTAGTGGACATAACATGCATCGCCTTAAACTAATTTAGAGATGTCCACCAATAGAGACGATGTCTGCCAGAGGAACACATAAGGTTCCATGTGTGCAGCTTGCTTTTTCTGATGACACTATACTATCTGAGTCTGTTGGGCGAGCGGTAGATATGCAACTTTACCCAAACATAATAAGTTGCAACCTCTTGGGTAAAACACACAGAAAGAGGTTTACCAACAAGTGGTCACGGTAAGTTCATAGCACACGAGACGAGTGTGAATGTCGAATAACATCACAGAAAACTCGTGTTAGCCAGAGAATCCAAGTCCAAGAAAAATGATAGAGACTCGAAAAATCACCAGCGAAGGGATCTATAGATGTTGATTTCACTATCAATCCACTTTATCGAGCACTAAGCACGACTCGATCTGATCACTCATGTTGGAAAAGCACACGCGAGGCGATCGAGGCATGACTAGGGCGATGATTAAGTGGTTACCAGTAGGCTTAACTTGATTCTTACAAGTACTTCCTTAGGATGGGTTAAACCAAAGTGAGTTTAGACACCTCAACAAAACGATCTCTAAACTCAATCTTTGATCACAATGCAGTTACAAGTTAGTAGAACGAACTTGCTGAACTACTTTTGACATTGAGAAAGTCCTCTTATCATCCATTGGCAATCCAATGGTTGAGAGTTCATTCTTGTTAACAGGAGATCATGCACTTGGGTAGAAATCCATTTGGTCAGGTTGTTCATCCATTTCTTCATGCGAGATGAATTGACTTGGTTCGGGAATACATGGATTAAATAAAAGAGCGAATGAGCAAACTCCTATATTTCAGCAGCAGGGGAAACAGATCTCCATTTTGAGAGCTAATCAGTTGTCTCTCAACACTTAAAAGCTGCAAGGCTTCACTTTTTCACAAAGGACGTAAAGGGACCTTGTATGAGTAATCACTACCAAGATCAAAAGAAAAGAGATCACACATGGGAAGTAGTATGCCCTTTTGATCCAACAGAGATGGTAGATGTTGCTTGATTATTTCACAAACACCATAGAAATCGTTTCAAGGGAATGTTTACAGAAGATCACACATAAGTGTAATTCCATAATGGATCATGACCAGAGACTTCGATACCGGCATGCGCCAAGCAGCAAAATCCTGTGTGCGCATTCACAGGAGGCTCTCAGTTTCGTCGTGGTACCATAAGTCCTTAACCATGACACCATTACAAAACTGACACCAATAATGAATCTCACGTGGTAAGAACAATTTGTGCAGAGACAACATATCGATATAGTCTCATAATGGATTACAACTACTAACCGTGGTACCAGCGCGTGCCAAGTAGCGCAACCATGTGTGTATACCCACAGGAGGCCCTCGGTTTCGTCACGACACCGTCGGTTTTAGTCATAACACCATTACCAGACATAACCAATAAGAAATCTCACGCGACACAAATAGACTGAGCAAGGGTGAGAATATACAAAGAGACTCTACCTGTCAGAATGGTTACAAGTAAAGAGCCAAATAGATCATGGCCCGATAGAACAAACAAGACATGGCCATGGCCTAAACTTGATGAAAGGAGTATGATGGGAGACTGTTACTTCAGCCCCAAACATATTTCTATGCCATCGCAACAATTACAAGTCAAGGATTAAGTTGGTATGCCTTCAATAGGTATGGGGGAACCAAAGGCATCAAACTCAAGAAAATGATCGGACATGTCTCTCCTAGGTTAGGTTGATAAAGCAACAGTATGATCCTCAAAAAGAGGCAAAATAGAATAGGAATAACAACTTGCATCAACCGAAACAAGGGAAAGCTTAGGAGGAAAACATGACCATAGAAGAGTCACATATTAAACAACGAGAACACGTACTCGAGATCCTTATTTTAAGTTTGCTTGCATTTTATGTCTAACAAACAGATTATCTAAGCATTCATTTTTGTTTGGGTCATGGAATGATAATGGAAAATTGAAATTTGGGTCATAGTGCACTAAATAAGAACATGACCTAGTTTTGGGTTTAGGTAATCAGGTCACCTACATTCTATCAGCACATCAATACAAGAGCAAGCACCATTTGCATTAATGGTCAAATTTAGAAAAGCTGAAAGCCATCTAAACACATACCTCTAAGACACCACATTATTTACAATCATCGGCTACTGGAATAAAGACGAGAGAAGCAAATTTGGGTGTATAGGTGACAAACATGATGCAATAATCAGGATGCATGCTCGTCCTATGCGTCCTCACATGTTTTGCCAACATAATGTGGTGGTAGCGTTCTATCTCGGTGGCATACTTACGACTCTCACGATATTTTGCTAGTCGTCAGCTACACATACGTTTTCGAGGTTAGTGTACCTGCAGAAAATTCCATCACAGCCCAATTTTCCCATGATGCAGTTGACATATGACAGTTTATAACAGTTTATACTCCATATATTGCTATATAGAGACTAGCTCATCATTAAGCACCGAGCCACGCATGGGCGCCGCTGCCACACTTTAACCATAGGGCAGCCCATTATGGTTACTCACCTTCTTACCTGAGTGTAGGTGTGTCGTTACAAGTACATTACTCTTCTCAGTATTCCCATGTCTGTATACCCATACACATCAATGGGTACTAAATCCCTAAAAATTAAATACTCCAAATCACAGTCTTCAGATATAAATATGTAGAACATGTATATAGTCGGACGCCACAGTTAAGCACTCCCCTAGACCGACGTTTGTTCGGTCATTGTGGCAGAACCTCCCAAGTTATTGGGCCCACATGCACCTGTCCTTGTCTCAAAGACCTCAGACGGCTATGCATGTGCACCAGATAACTTAACAGGATCTGTCCGAGTGTTCCAAGGACCCCGTATAAACCTCTTACAACCAGGACCGCAGGATTAAGCAAACACAAATCACACACCAACAATTTGCAGCGAAAATCTTATTACCATATTTTACAAGTTACATCAAGTTTACATTGTACATGATCGGAGTGACTACAAAAGTGATTCAAAGAAATAACTTTGAATTGTTATAAATTATTTATAGTTTTGAAATATATGCTAGCTTAAGTGACTATCCTCAATAAGAAGTATAGAAGAATTACTTAGACTTATAAGAAGGTCGTGCCCACCTGCGCTTAACACCAATCACAATCAAAGTGACTCGTAACCTGCAGCAACAATGGGAATAAAACCCTAAGTACGCAAGTACTCAGCAAGACTTACCCGACTAAAGAAAAGACTCTCAAGGGTATGCTGGTTTTAAAAGGATTCAAGGTAAGGTTTATCAAGAATCAAGGACTCTGTTTGCAGAAAAGCTTACTATGAGTGGATCCTTAAAAATCCATTTTTACTTGTCAGGTTAAGTAAAGTTACCTACATCTAGAGTTCTTTCTACCCTAGTTCAAACACTTGGCCTACACTAGCCGTCTTTTATCATCCCATTAGTTCACTGGATTGCTACGTGTAAGTCAGTGAACAAGTCTTCATATCCGAGAAGTAACGGCGATCTAAATCGATTAATACCCAGCTGGGGATCTCCAATCACATGACATATGTAGCACTTAACCCTTGCATATGTCAACTCGCCACCGAGTTTCTTAAGACCAGACCGGGTTCACGCCAACCAAGAGCACAGATACACCACCGTCCAGCCTCTTGCCACGGAGGGTACGGTACTCTCGCCATCCCTCCACTCCCATTGCGTGTTGGCCTTTCTGGTATTAGTCTGCCTGAGGCAAAGCTTACCCATGATTAGGCATGTGACCAGTTAAAAGGTCCTCGATCATCAGGCCTACATCGACAAGGTCCTTAATCGACTCAGACGGAGA
This sequence comes from Zea mays, assembly GCF_902167145.1. Classification (NCBI taxonomy): domain Eukaryota; kingdom Viridiplantae; phylum Streptophyta; class Magnoliopsida; order Poales; family Poaceae; genus Zea; species Zea mays. The sequence goes on from NC_050104.1 coordinate 59,768,658, forward strand.
CACTACATCAAGACTCTCTTCTCGTGCAAGTCACTCGCCCGGTCTCAGCTTTATCATTTAAAACCCAAAGTTTGGTACCTGGCAGAGGTACATCTTTTCCGATGTTGAACCCATCACGGCCATAATGAATTCACCATCATAAGTATTTTCTTTTTGAAAACATTCCCACCCACTGAAACATCACTTTTGTTTTAAAACAAAACATTTTGTTTTTCTAAAGCCATGCTAAGCATCACAAAAATCCTTTTCATAAAAGGGTATCCAGGAAGGGTAATCACTTTTCCAAGGAAGGAAATGCATCAACGATTTAGCACACAACTCCTATCACCTAATGCATCAAACAAGGTGATAAAGGTTTTAAAACAGCAAGGAGGTGGCAAATGCACCGGGCTTGCCTGGATAAACACTACGTTAGCGTTTGTTAAGTGGAGGCCACTTGGCGACCATCCTTTGTCTTGGCAATCATCAGATTATCCATCTTTAGGTTGATCACCCAGCATCACCTTGGGAAGAAGGCCACTCGTTACATCATCTTGGGGGTCAACTTAGGTTGTCTTCCGCATCACGCGATTAATTATCGTACCTCATGAGATGCACAATGCACATGTATGAACATAAAGTAACCGGATGATACAGAAATAACGAATTAACTCACCATAACTAAACTCGACCCGAATCCGCGAGGTCGACGTTGATCCTGCGGATAAGGACACGAACTTGAAGGGTGGCGTGACGAAATTATTGGAACGACAGAGTCGTGGATATGGTTGCTGTCGAGGCGAGTGACGTTTGTAACCTTCAGCAAGAACGACGATGACGCGGGCCTTTATTGTGCAGAATAGCACGTCAGCGAATTTCAACGGCGAGGTTCGAGCATGGCTGATGACGCGGTTGTGGAAGTCAAAGGCGGTGACCATCGCAAACTAGTCCACACCAGGTCGAGAAGAAAGCCGACATGACAAACTTGCAGGTACGGGAGCATGACCAAAATAGGGACATGGGTGTGGCCACGATCATCGGCGCCGGGAACCCAAGGCAGGGGAAAACGGCCTATCGGGATCACCGGGACGACAAACAGAACCAAGCCGACGAGGTGGTGAGCATGTTGGTCACGTCGCAGGCGAGGTGCACCGTGCACGGCAAGGGAGCTTGTCGAGGTATACGCAAACGACATGGCCGAGATGGAGTCAGGCGCGTAGGGGAGCTCGGCATGGGCAGCGACCCGCGTCCACGACGAGCAGGTTGGCCGCAGGGACGCGACGGCCACGGCAAGGGAGCTTCGAGCTGGGACGGCGGGGAAGCCCCACGGCGGGGGGGGGGGGGGGGGTCGCGGCGAGCTGGAGCACCGCGACCGACGACACGGACAAGCTGCACGGCCGGGAGGTCACGCGTCAGGGTGCCGAGCTGCGCGTGGGGAGAGAGAAAAACAGGGGCGCGCAGAAGAGCTGAGGGAGAGAGAGGAGGGAACGGCTAGGCGCGCGGCGAGGAGACTCCAGGGAGCAGGCGCGCCATAGGGAGCTTCACAGCGGGCGGACGCCAGGGAACCGCGATCATGGGCAGGGGCTCGCGGGGAACCAGGGAGGGAGGTCGGAGCTGGGGAAGAGAACCGCCATGGGAAAGGGAGAAGAGATGGGCGCGACGATGGGAGATCCGGCCGGACGCCAGGAAGAAGACCGAGCAGGGGCGCCACGGTCCGAGCGCCATGGGACGAGCAGAGCACGCAGGGGCGAGCTCGCGCGGAACCGGGGAGAGGGAGAGCTCGGCGAGCTGTGCGCAGGGGAGAGAGAAACAGGGTGCGCGGCGCTGGAGCTCAGGGCGATGTGGCGCGTGCCGGCAGAGGAGGGAGGGAGAGAAGAAGGCCTGGCGCGCAGCGAGGAGAAGACAGAGGCTGGGCGGCGGGATTTTTATCCCAGAGCCAAAGCGGCGCGGCGTGAGGATATATTTTTTTTGATTTTCTTTTCTTTTTTTAAAAAAATTCGCAGATATTTTGAGAATTAAGATTTTTAGCGATAAACAAAGGGTCGACATACTATACGGCAAACGGCTACACACTCTATTTTCCGAATCACGAAACGGAGAATCCGAGGTTTACGATTTTGACTAAATTTCGTTTAGATAGTTTTTGTGACTATTTTGGGCAACATGTAAACGGACTGGATATCGGATACATTATCTGAGACAACACTGGCTTAGTCGATCTCGGATAAAAATTTATCCGCCATCTAAACATAGTTGATTTTTTGTATCTTACAGAGTGTGCTGAAAAATAAATTGAATCATAACCTCGCGCATGATTTCTCTCGGACAAGGTGCGATTCAGATTATTTTGCCCCAAATGTTTTTGTCGTCGAGTTCAAATTAATTTGCCCATGATAAAAATCGTAAGAGTAGGTCAAACTTCCGAATTCGTATTCACGCGAGCGATGAATTTTAAATAATCACCAGACGCACCGATTTTTGGAACAACTATGTTTCGAACATCACGAAAATTTAGGAAGTAAATAAAAACAATGTCGAACTCGCGACAGACGAAACAGATTAAGATAGAGAGACTGTTATTTAGTTCCGTCTAATTTTTAGGATCCTCACTAGTGATCGATCATTTGATCTGACGCCAACGATCACATGCTGAGAGGAACGATTCACTTATCAGCTGGCGCATCGTTCTGTTCGGATAGCGCGAGCTCCAAATTGTTTATAGAATCAGAAGTCTTCTGATTTTTGTATTCACTAACGCGCGTGATTCGAACAGTTCAAAATTCGCCAGCGACGAAGATTCGATAATCCAAAAGCTTCATGAACCCTTTTTAGCTGTTTAGATTATCGAAATGAAAACGGCGCCAAACTCGATAGATTTTAATTAGGCACAAGACTCGCAAATTTTTGGAACAGTTACGTTCTGAATTTCACGAAGACTTAGGAAGAGTCTAAATAGACAGAAATAGATGCGATATTAAAATCGCGATAGGCGAAGATGATTAAAATTTAGCATCCGTTTTATCCACTGATATTACGTGCTTAAATCCATACTCTTGTCGAGCGGAATATAAACACCAGGGGTGTTACAGCCCTCCCCCTTAAAAGAATCTCGTCCCGAGATTCGGAGCGAAAGACTTTTAAGAGTAGAGAAGCATGTAACCCTTTCCATATCAGCGATAATCAATAAGACAGCTCCAAGCAAAGATGAGTGTCTCAGGATGTCGTTTCTCTGGTGGACATAACATGTATCGCCTTAGGCTAATTTAGAGATGTCCAACAATAGAGACGATGTCTGCCAGAAGAACACATAAGATTCTATGTGTCCAGTTTGCTTTTTCTGATGACACTATACTATCTGAGTCTGTTGAGCGAGCGGTAGACATACGAATTTACCCAAACAGAATCAGTTGCAACCTCTTGTGTAAAACACACAGAAAGAGGTTTAGCAACAAGTGGTTACGGTAAGTTCATAGCACATGTAACGGGTGTGGATGTCGAATAACCTCATAGTTAACTCGTGTTAGCCAGAAAGTCGAAGTTCAAGAAAAATGATAGAGACTCGAAAAATCACCAGCGGAGGGATCTGTAGATGCTGACTTCGTGTCTAATCCACTTTATCGAGCACTAAGCACGACTTGATCTGATCACTCATACTGGAAAAGCATACGTGAGGTGATCGAGGCATGACTAGAGCGATAATTAGGTGGTTATTGGCCGACTTGATCTCAATTCTTATAAATACTTTCTTAGGATGGGGTGAACCAAAATGAGTTTAGACAACTCGATAAAACGATCTCGAAACTCAGTCTTAGTTCATAAGGCAGTTACAAGTTAGTAAAACCAACTTGTTGAACTACTTTTGATATTGGGTAAGTCCTCTTAGTACCCATCGGCAAGCCAAGGGTTTAGAGTTCACATTTGCTAGCGGGAGATCATGCATTTGGGTAGAAATCCATTTGGTCATGGGGTTCATCCGTTTCTTCAGGCGAGATGAACTGACTTGGTTCGAAAATACATGGATTAATAAGAGAGTGAATGAACAAACTCCTACATCTCAACAGCAGGGAAGATCTCCATTTAGAGAGTAAATCAGTTGTTTTCCAACACTAAAAAGTTTCAAGGCTTCACCTTTACAAGAAAGGATGCAAAGGGAACGTGTATGTGTAGTCACTGCCAAGATCAAAAGAAAAGAGGCCACACATAAAAGTGGTATACCCTTTTGATCCAATAAAGATGATAGATGTTGCTTGATCTCTTTGACAAACAACACATAAATTGTTTCAAGGGAGGAGTTTACGGAAGATAACATATTAGTTGTTGGGGACTTGTTCTCAAATGCTATGAGTTAAGAACAAGGCAACACAAAATGTTCCGTCCTTTGAAGCATTATTTCTCTTAGGATATAATGATCTTCAGACGAAGGTCATGAAGGACGTACCTTCATCATCGCAGTATATATTAATGAGAGAAGAAGCATATGAAACATGAGAAATGACATGAATGATCATATGACATCATTAATATATCTTTTCTATATCATCATGAATGAACATAAACAATATTGAATTACATTTGTACCTTCGGCTTAGCAGAAGGCAAAAGTCCAAGCGTGACGCACGAGTGAATACAAGTCAGCCTGAATAGTACGATGTCACTGCTCATCTATTTATAGGCACAGGACGCAGCCTGTGTGAAATTACAATCATGCCCTTGACATTTACTATTGACCTAGGGATAATCTATCGAGGACTAGACAACCTTTTCCCTTTTAAGTCGGTTTCATCTTCCACTGCTGAGCCGAAGCTTTTCCACGGGTAGCTTCGGCATTGGTTCATCCTTCTCCTGAACTGCGCCCTTCATCTCATGTATAGCTTTATCCCATGTCCGAAGGTTCCTGTACATATATTGTACTTGGGAAACATGTTAGTCGTGTTTTTGAGGACCTTCGGAAGACGAAGGCCCCCAATAGTAGCCCCTCGCAGTATTAATTTGTTATAATAACGAATTTAGACTGCGACATGAACGAAGGCCTTAAGCCGAAGGTCCAAAAAAACACCTTCCCTTTGCTAGAATAGCAACAGTCAATGACAAACGGGGTGCACCAAGCTGCAAAGCACTGGGCGTATAAATATGAACCATAGCGGCAGCATTTGATACGCCATTTCTGCCATTTGCATTATTTTGTCAAACTTTTAGCTCTTGCTCACTAGCTCTTACCTGATTTTCAAGTTTTTAGAGCTTCGGTTTAAAGACACGTTTGCTCCAAATTTGAAAAGAAGAAGATGAGTGGAGAGAAGAAGATGACTGAAGAGAAGAAAACGACCGGGGAGACGAAGCTGTATGAAGAGAAAAAGGTTGCAGATCCTTTCATTGCTGGATTTATTGAGTCCATGGCAAAAACAAATACAGAGAAAATTACTAAGGAGATCATGGAGGGTTTATCCGAAGATTCTGGTGACAGTGATAGTTATGACGTGGAAAGTGGGGATGAAGACTCTGAGGATCGGCTGTGGCATCCAAGCCATACTATCTTCAGAAAGTCGACTATCAAACAGAGTCATATTGACGCCATGAGGGGGAGGTATTTTTGCGACATGTCTATTGTCATAGTTGGAGGAGATAGTACTGCCCCAGCTCCGGAGGAAAACAAAGTTGTTATATACCGATGCTTTTTGAAGGCTGGTCTTCGGTTCCCTTTGAGCAAGTTTGTGGTTAAAGTGCTGAAGATATACCAGATTTTCCTTCATCAGATTACCTCCAAAGCTATAATTAGGATAGGGATTTTTGTCTGGTCTGTAAGGAGTCAAGGGCTAGAGCCAAACGCGAAGTGCTTCTGAAGTATGCATGAACTTTTATATGAGACGAAGGCTACTGGCAAAGAACAGTACCACAACAACTTTGGTTGTTATGGATTATTGCTCGCCCCAATGCAAGCCACCCGGTGCCAACATTCCGGAAAAGATGGCCCGGAGCCTCGATGGAGGAGTGGTTTTACGTTAAAAATGATTTAAAGGGAAGGGCAGACATCAAAGAAATCATTCAGCGCCCCATCTAGTCTCGCTTCGACCTCCGAAGGCCAAAGGTGGAAATTGATGGCAACGTTGAAACATGTCAGAAGGCCTTTAGCACTATGTGTGCCTTCATTGGCACAAGGGATTTGATTCAAGAACATATAGCCTTCCGGGTATGGCCAGTTGTGGAGAGCTGGGATATGCCGAAGGAGACCACCACCGATTCTAGTGAGGGTGGTATGGTCTGATTGAAGTATACCTTCAGATTTAGGGAGAAGTCTGATGAGCTAGACGATGACTGGTTGAAATGTATCGAAGCTACCAGCGATGAGCTACTTGGGGCAAAATTCAAGACCGAAGATAATGCTTTGTCCGCAGCTTTCGGGGGTCGGGGCAAGAAAAGATTGAATAGGGTATTTGATGCTATTGGCTTTGTATACCCTGATTACCATTACCTGCTACGAGGTCAAGAGAAAAAGAGAAAAACTGCCGCTTTGGCCACTGCAGTTGAGCCGAAGGGTAAAAAGATGAAGGTTTGACCCACCGGCCGCGTTACATTGAACCAGCCGTGGTGCCTAAATTTGGCGCGGGGACCTCTTCAGTTGCCGAAGCAAAGAGAGCTGCTCCGATTGTGTAGAGTACTGAAGAGCCGATTGTAGTGCCGAAGGTGCATACAGTTGGGCCAGCCGAAGCTAGAGATGATAAGGCTGAAGAGCCACAGGTGGAAAAGGTGATAAAAACGCCAGAAATCCTTAGCCCACCGATAGAGGCAGATTTGCCAAAAATGCAAAAAAATCCTGCCGCAACTCCCAAGAGGAGGAGGATGGCCAGCGTATTAGACGCTGTTATAGAGACTACGAAGGCCTTGAGCCCTGCTCCTAAGAAAATTACCGAAGCTACGAAAGTTCAGGCCAAAGCCGAAGCTGGGCCTTCAGTGCCCACCGAGACGAAGCCTACAGCACATGAGGACAAAACAGCAAGGCAGATTGTACCAGAAAAGACTGAAGCTCCTGCCCCCAAAGCTTCGAACGAAGATGTTGACTACATTATTTGACATGCTCCGAGGAAGAAATTATCCCAGGAAGAAATACTAGAAGCCAGACACTACGCCCAAAGATTAAAATATCCGAAGGGGGCCTCAGTGTTCAATGGTACCAATTAAGATGATTTCTTGTACTGTCTCTCGGATAACAAAGAAATATCCGTGTGCCGGGAGATAGCTAAGAGTATGAGATTTCCTAAGCTTGAAGAAGGCCTTTCGGTTCTGTCAAAAGATGAACTTGTTGATAGCCTCGCGTATAATAGCATAAAAGGTATAAAAGTTGACTTTGAAGTTAGAAAAGAAGTATTTTATTGTCATACTCAATTCTTTCTTCTTCTTTACAGGGCTTGATTCTTAGTAATGCCTTAAGGGCACAAAAGAATGCTGAAGACGAGAGCTGTACCATAGCACTCAACAACCTTCGTTCAGAGGTGATTGAGTTGAGAAACGAAGGCTTGGAAAAAGATAAAATTTTGATTTCATTGGTGAACAAAGTAAAGGAGGACAAAGCTAATTACAAAGCTCAGGCCGAAGCCCAAAAACCGAAATTGAAAACCTTCAGAGACAACTGGCCGAAGCTAAGGAAAACTGTGCGTTTGCACAGGCTAATCAAGAAATCAGTGAATATTGGAAAAATAAGCTAGAGAAAAATGTTGAAGAACTTCACGAATCCAAGGAAAGGTGCTTTGAGAAATCCTTGGATTGCATGAAGAAATTAAAAACTAGCTTCGCCAAAGTGGGCACCTACTCTGCTGAAGAAAACTTCATACGAGGCGACCCCGAGAGCGTTGTTGAATAGATAAGTGGAGAAGCCGAGGCCTCCGAGGAAATTTTGAGTGATCGCGGGGATGTTTGCGCGTTTTCCGGTGCACGGGGAATCTTAGCTATTTTGGAGAAGGCCGGATGTGATCACATTAAGGCCATAGCCCAGGCCGAAGCTGCCTTCTCCATAGATGATACGAAGGATCCTTCAGCCGAAGCAACTTTAATGGGCGGGAAATTTTATAACAACGTCTGGGTGAACGGTGGCCGGGAGCTGGCCCACGAGATTATAAAAAAGAGTGAAAAAGACACCCACGACGCCCGGGCAGAGGCAAAGCGAGTTGAAGAAGTTGCAGAACACGAAAGGCGTATAGGTATTATTTCTTGACTATTTAGCTTCGATACTTGCTTTGTGGCTTCGAACTAATCCGTTGACGTACTTTAGCTGAACTATCCCCGCCTCCAGAGTCGTACGATCCCCTAGCTGATCCAGAAATGAAGGAAGCATTGGAAATTATAAGCCTGGCGGACTCCATTATCGACGAAGTCGTCGATAAGCTTTTGAACGAAGTTGCAGAAAAAGTTCTTAAAGAAGAATAGATTCTATTGTAATAATATTTTAAAACGCTTGATGTAAGGAACAATGGAAGGAAGATTAAGCTTCTATTGTAACAAAACTATGTAACATTTGATGTATGTAACATTGAATCGAATATGTAAATTATTGTAACTTATTTCTTTGCGATGCATGAAATTTACACACATACCGTTTTTGAGCCTTCGGCGAAAAAACACCTTCCCTTCTTTTCATGCTTCGTAAAGAAAAAGATCCCTCCTTATAACAAGGCTGATAAAGCTGTATTTCCCGAAGCTTACTTCGTGCCTTAGCACATTTTCAATTTGACGAAGCATTCGCCGAAGATTGGCTTCGTATTCGATTCTTGTGCCGGTAATGCAATATGATGTATGATGTAATGTTATGCGAAATGATGTGATGATATGATGCAAAAATGATGAGGATGCCGAAGACACACACCCACACTGGATACACAAGCTCTGCATCCCCTTAGGAACGTATTTTGAGCTTCTTCACCTTCTATTTCGGTGATATAAGTTCTGCATCCCCTTAGGAACGTCTTTTGAACTTCTTCGCCTTCTATTTTGGCGGTATAAGTTATGCATCCCGTTAGGAACGACTTTTGAACTTCTTCGCCTTATATTTCGGCGGTATTTGGCTCTGCATTCCCTTTGGAACGACTTTTGAGTAGAAAACTTACACTGCGCTCCCTTAGGAATGACTTTTTGTAGCTTCGTCAATTTTGGCTCTGCATTCCCTTAGGAACGACTTTTGAGCAAAAGGCTTACGCTGCGCTCGCTTAGGAACGACTTTTTGTAGCTTCGTCAATTTTGGCTCTGCATTCCCTTATGAATGACTTTTGAGCTTCGTAAATCCGTGAAGAAGATATATTTCATTCTGGTACAGGCAGAATCATTATAAAAAATTAAAACTAAGTTTTCATTGCTTGTTCCTCATACAGAAAGCAAAATGGCGTAAAAAGTAAAAATATTTCAGAAATAGGATATTGCTCAGTATATGTGCTTCGATTCTGGTACGGTGCTATTGACCGTACGAGTTTCAGACTCCTCCCTGAAGTCACGTTGCTGTTGTGAGTGTTGGCGCCCTTCTGGCTGCTGGCTTCAAGTATAAGTGGGTTGCAATGGTGGTGGTGGTGGGAGCTGAGGCCAGGAAGCTTGTGAATGGCTTGCCGAAGCAACAAAAGCTGCAGGTTGATTGCCCTCATACTCTGGTATGTAGGGAGAGTGGCACGAAGCGGTATGTAAGACCTACTTCGGTTGATTCTACCGGGCTTCTGCTTCGGCAATCTCTTTTTGCTTTTGAATGGTGATTTGACACGTTCTTGTAGTGTGGCCCTTGTCTTCACCACAGAATAAGCAATAGATTTTCCTGGACTGATCCCCATATCTTCCTCCGAAGCCCCTGCCGCCTCGGCCCCTTGGAGCTGGTGGCCTGAAGGAGCTTTGTTGCTGTCCTGAAGACTGTGAACTGTGCTGTGGCTTCTGAAACTAGCCTCCTTTGTCATCGTTCTGACTGGAGCTGTGGATTGATCTAACATGACTAGGGTGGATTCTGTGGTGGAACCGTCCGAATTATTCCAACTTAAGTGCCTAAGTCCCGCATGAGAGGCTAGACCACACTTAAATAGGAATAAAACGTCAGTCCCTTGGATCTAGTCTGACGAGGCCACTAACAGGATCAAGTACCACGTACTCACTCGAAGGTGAGGCACAGAGCAAATACAATAAAGCATAAAACCATACATTGAGGAGTACTTAATTTATTACAACATTATCGGAGTTTATCAAAAGTAGTGATCATTGTTCGGAATGCAGCGGAATATAACTAACGGTAAATAAACGGAGGGATGGGGAAGCCTGGCCCATCACTCATCATGCTCCTCCCCTGCAGAGGTAGGGTCCCACTCGACTGTCCAACCCGGTGGCAAGATGGACGGCCAAGTCACTCCAGCAACCATGTCCTCTAGAGAACCTGTAAAAATTTATGCCACAAGCAAGGCTGAGTATACTAATACTCAGCTAGACTTACCCGGTGTGAGGAGTCTACTCCTCTACCTCTAGACATGCAACTGTTTGGCTGAGGGGTTTGGTTTGCCAAAAGCACTAGCTGAGTATAAATTCATGTTTAGCTTTTCAAGTTTTAGTGTGACTCTCTTAAGACTAAATGTATCCCTATCTAATCATACATGTTAGCAATCATTTTAGCAATCAACATCTTTTGCCAAATCAACACATTTCCACTTGTTACTCAATGTAGCAGCATGGATCAAGCAGTCTCATTAGCTGCGAGAAGCAGACGATTCGAATCGAGTTTTTAAACCTTGCAAGGTAAACCTAAACACACGACGTGGCGAGGCACTCAGTCCCCACACACATCAACCGTCCCCATCGATTCCCCGTCAACAGATCAGGGCTAACAGCCTTGGCGTACAATGCCTCACTGACCCCGACTGCCGTCGTGCAGTGACCGCACTTGTACCCACCATAACCCGAATGGGAGACCATGTCTCTGGTCGCATGAGGGATAAAGTCTGTTGCCAGGTTCACTCAGGTACTAGGCTTACCGATTTACCATATTTCTCGGCATGTGCTTAGTACGTTCAAACGCTTGACACACGGTACCACACCTTAATCCTTATTCCAAATTTCCATCTCGTAGACAATGCATCCCCATGGATCGTTGTCCACATACCATCATCATTATGATATAAAAATGGATACAACCAATTCCTGACCTCGCGCGAGTGTTGGAAAAATCACTCGACTTCTACCGAGATCCCTAATTAGTAAAGCAGCTACTCGACCTAGCATACTAGTATCCATCTCAAAAGGAATTCCTGAGTTCATGCAACTATGGTTTCATTCAACTCCTACACTTAAGTGCACAGTACAATCCTACAAACATTAAGTGCAGTAAAATAGCATAATATAATTGGTTATGCATAAAACTGGGGCATGCCTTCCAAAGCAGGGGCACGCAGATCCTCGATGGCAGGCTCTGGTGCTGGCTCCTGGACTACCTCCTGAGCAACTCCTTGCTCCGGAATGAGGATGTACTCCTCGTCAGCGAGATTACAGTCTATCGAATGCAATGAATAAGATATATGCATATTAATGATAGGGCAATTTGTAAATGCTATGCATAGCAAAAAGTACTAAATTAAAGGTACTCTAGGGTTTTCTTTGGTTATCCTTAAGCGTTTTATACCTTTATTTTTGGGGTTTTGAATGAACTTACAATCTTTAATTACATCTTTAGGTTTCATGGGATTCTTAGAAGGTTTTAGTTGTACATTATCTGGTTCTCCCAAAATTCCCATTTTTCTTCCTATTGTGCTTCTTATTAAGTATTTTTGAACTATCATGGCAAGTTAACATTTTCCAAAAATGTTATAAAAATTACAATGGGTGAACATTGACCTCTGTGGGTTATTCTAAATATTTGAGGTTGAAATTAATTCAGATATTCCTTGTGCAAAATTAACAAAAGTAAAGGAAAAAGGGCACTTTACCCTATGGCTCTGTTTTAGATGAGGTCTCTGTACTAAATTTTATTTTTGTCAAGATTCATAGGTGATAATAGGACTTTGTATTAAAAAAACACAGAGAAAGACCCACTGGACATTTAGTTGTGATTTTCTAAAGTTTAATGCCAAAAAGATACTTATAACTAACTTGTTATTTGAAAATGTCAAACAACAGAACTTATATTTGTCCTAGATTTATATCAGCATATTATTAGTTATCCCAAGGATTAGGGTGGGTTCTCCTCAGGATTATTTTTCTAAGGTTTTTCTAAGCTTTCATTGTTTTCATGAAATAAAAGGTAGTGCATTTCTTTTGTACTAACCGAGGGTCTAACAAAATTTTCCAGTGAACTATGTTAAATAAGTGAGCTAGCAAAAATGTGGTTGCCCCCTGGTTCTTACTTTAAACTCCCTTTTCTTTTTTCTTTAACTTTGAGTCAAAATGAGTTTAAATGGTAAACCCTTCCCTAATCTGGTGTACTGAGGGGTTTATTATTTTTAAACAGACTAGGTAGTGGTTAAGGACTTCTCTAATTTTTCTTAACCCTAGTCTAAAAGTGTAGCTATTTTTCCCTTCTTTATTTAGCTTTTGGTCAGTTTACTATTTAAACCTAAACTTTAAAATTTCATGCAATACATAGGGTGTTTGGTATTTTTCCTAAGTAGTTCATATTATTTAGAACCTAGCAAATTTAGTTGACCAAATTTGGTTGAATAAAACCGAAGTTATGAATTTTACAAGCTCTGTTTACATTTAAATGAATAATGTTTAAAAGGTTTTATGAAAAACCAGTTTACACCGAGACCCCTGGGCTTTTCCTAAACCAATTCATTAGCTTATGCCCCTGCGGAACTATTCACCAGAGTCTCTGACTATTCAAAACCCCCCGGCTTCTTCTTCTTTCTCCCCGAGATCCCTCCCCTCTTTGAAACAGTAACCGCGGAAGTAAACAGGGCGGCACGGCTTACCGGCGGCGAGGGAGGTCCGGTGATGGGCGGGGTTAGCTTCGGGAGGTCCTGGCGGTCATGTTGAGGTACGGCTCGTCGACGGTGATGGCCGGAATCGGTCGGGCCACGTGCGCAGGCGGGCGGGCTCATCGGCGGCGTGCGCTCCGGCCTACTCACGGTGGTAGAGTTCAATCCAAGGGCACAGGGAGCTTCACGGGATGCGAAGGATGCTACCCGTGCAATCGAAGAAAGACTCACCGTGGAGCTCGGTCTATGTATGCTGGCGGTCGGGTGAAGTCCGGCGAGGTCAATCTGGTGTCTCCGGTGAGGTATAGTTCGATTCCTGGCTCTGGAAGCTTCACCGAGGCACGCAGAGGCTATCCCGCGTGTCAGACGGGGCGGGGAAAGGCTAGGGTGGCCGGTCTACGGTGGTTGGGTCTCGGGTGGCCGCTGGCACGCCGTGCGCAGAGCGACCGTCGGTGAACTGGCGCTCAGGCGGGGTTGAGAGCGAGCGGGGGTGTACGGTCAAGGCCTTGGTCGGCTTTATAGGCGCGGGCGCGGGCACGGGGTCTCGCTTGGCACGGCACGACGCGCGAGGGGCCGAGCGCCGGGGTGTGCTCTAGCGTCGCCAGGGCACGTCGAACACGTGGACATTTCCTTCTGCCCGTGTTCTAGCCTTTGCTGAGCAGCCAAGCGTGTGAATCTCGCCATAAGACTATGGTGAGATCTCTTCCTTGCACCTAGGGCTACCTAGTTCACGTGAGTTCCAAGGGAAGATATGCCCTGGCTTGGGAGATATGGAGGCGCCAAGTCAGTGCTGTCGGCACTGTTCAACCCGAGACAAAACTCGTGTCAAACCATGTCAAAAGGTCTTGGCTTCGGTTCAAACTTTTCTAGTGTGCTCCTTGGGTAATTTGGCTCCCTTTTTTCAATTGGACCCCATGGATTTGGCGCCAGCAACTAGGTGAACATCTATGATCTTTGGAAGAAGGCTGGTTTTTGACTTAGAAAAAAATTGGTTGGCCTAGGGTGTTCTTCTCTTGGGGGCTGAATTTGAGCATTTTGTGGGACCTTTTTGGAATACCTTCTTTACTATTTCTTGTAGATATATTAATGTACTTCAACTTTGGTAAAGCGTTTAAGTCATGAAATGTTCATTTGCTTATCCTTTCCATTAATCCAGTGTTTGGGGGTCTAATGGCTCTAGAGGGGGTCTAGGGTTTGAGCCTCTTTTTCTCCAAGGTGAAGATGTATGAAAATCTTGGGTATTTATGTTGTCATGATCATTCCTTAAACAATCCATGGTCTCTAGGGTTTTGGTGCCCCTTCTCCCCACTTAAACACATGTGATAATAGACCATAAGTGCATGTATTGAGCTAGGGCCCTGGGTAACACGTGGGGTGTTACAGCCCTCCCCCCTTAAAGGAATCTCGCCCCGAGATTGGGTAGGGGTCACTTAGTGGGGTACCAAAAAGGTGTAATTTGGTGTGTTGCAGTTTCCTTTAAACAAGTCTCTCTAATTAACTGCTCTTCGAATGTCATTCTCTTTGCAACTTCAGAAGGAAGTCCTTTTAGAGTTATTTTCACAACTTACTCTACTCCTTCTAACTAAGTTTTTCTTATATTTAGATTCGAATGACAGGTGGGGGTGGGTGTTTTTGGGTTACGTACCGACTCCTTTAGGCAGAAAGTCGGGGAAGCAAGATCGTAGAAAATCCTCAGTCTCCCACGTAGCCTCTTCTTCCGTGTGGTTGCTCCACTGAATCTTATACATTTGAATTGACCTTGCTCGAGTTGATCTTTCTTTTCGGTCCAATACCCTGACAGGGTGCTCTTAATAAGACAAGTCTGGCTCTATCTCCAATTTTGGTTCAGGTAGCACTTTCGTGGGTAAGCGGACACACTTTCGTAGCTGAGACATGTGGAACACATCATGAACTGCTGACATATGAGGGGGTAACTTCAATTGGTATGCTACAGGTCCACAATTCTCTTTAATTTCATAGGGCCCAATATAGCGAGGAGCTAACTTGCCCTTGATTCCAAATATCTGAACACCTTTGGTGGGTGACACCTTAAGATAAATATGATCTCCAACTTCAAATTGTAGAGGCTTCCTCCTCTTGTCATGATAGCTCATCTGGCCTGAGCAGCTTCTAGGTTCTTCTTAATGACTCTGACTTTCTCCTCGGCTTCAAGTACTAGGCCAGGTCCAAATATTTCCCTCTCTCCAGCTTGTGACCAATTTAGCGGTGTTCTACACCTTCTCCCAAACAAGGCCTCGAACGGTGCCATCTTTAGGCTGGACTGGTAGCTGTTGTTATAAGAGAATTCCGCCAAAGAAAGGCACTTATCCCAATTCTTCCCATAGTGCAGCACACATGCCCTCAACATGTCTTCCAAAATCTGATTTACCCTTTCTGTCTGACCATCTGTCTGAGGATGGTACGCTGAGCTTCTTATCACATGGGTTCTGAGTGACTCTTGCAACTGCTCCCAGAAATGTGCTACGAATGGTGCTCCTCTGTCTGACACGATAGTCCTTGGTATTCCATGCAAACGCACTATCTGGTCAATATAAATTTCTGCATACTTCTCCGCCCTGTGGGTGGTATGTACCGGCAAGAAATGAGCTGTCTTGGTTAACCTATCCACAATGACCCAAATAGAATCGTGGTGTCGGGATGTGTTGGGTAAACCCACAATAAAATCCATGCAAACATCCTCCCATTTCCAAGATGGTATGGGAAGGGGTTGTAAGGTACCTGCTACCTTCAAATGACTGGCCTTGACTCTTTGGCAAGTGTCGCATTCAGATATATACTTAGCAATTTCTCTCTTCATCCTGGTCCACCAATACAAAGATCTGAGATCATGATACATCTTGTTACTGCCGGGGTGCATGGAAAATTTGGAAAGATGAGCTTTATCTAATATTTTCTTCCTGAGTTCGAGATTCTTAGGAACAACCAATCGATCTTCAAACCATAGAACTCCCTTACTGTCCTGACGGAAACATTTGTACTTATCCCCCTTTTGTTCGAGCATCTCCTTAATGACTTGAACACCCTTGTCACCAATCTGTGCCATGACTACCTGCTCATGTAGAGTGGGCTCCACTGAGATATAACTCAAGGTACCTGAGGAAACAACTTCCATGTTCAACTTGCACAACTCGTCGCACAGAGTGGTGATCCTAGAGTCCATAGTTACACAGTTGCACTGGGCCTTTCGACTTAAGGCATCTGCCACAACATTGGCTTTGCCCGGATGGTAATGCACTTCCAAATCATAGTCTTTGATTAATTCCAACCATCTTCTCTGCCTCATATTAAGATCTGCTTGAGTGAAAATATACTTGAGACTCTTGTGATCAGTATAGATATTACAATGAGCTCCCATTAAGTAATGTCTCCATATCTTCAGCATGAACTACGACAGCCAACTCCAGATCATAGGTGGGGTAGTTCTGCTCATGAGGCCTAAGTGCTCAGGATGCATAAGCAATAACTTTGTTGTCCTGCATCAAGACACATCCCAATCTAGTGCCTGAAGCATCGCAGTAAACCTCAAAGGGTTTGGTGTTATCAGGCTGTGCTAGCACGGGTGATGTTGTTAGATGCTGCCTCAATGCATGAAAGACATCCTCACATTTCTGACTCCATTCATACTTTACTCCTTTCTTCAACAATTCAGTCATTGGCTTGGCAATCCTGGAGAAATCCGGAATGAATCGCCGATAATATCCTGCCAATCCTAGAAAACTCCGAATCTGCCGTATAGTGGTAGTAGGCTCCAATTCCTCACTTCTTGCACTTTCTCTGGGTCAACTTAAACCCCATCCTGAGAAATGGTGTGACCCAAAAATTTAATTTCCCTCAGCCAGAAATCACATTTGGACAACTTAGCATATAAGCGATGATCGCGCAGTCGCTGAAGTACGATGTGCAAATGCTCAGTATGTTCGTCTTCATTCTTTGAATAGACCAGAATATCATCAATGAAGACCACCACAAACTTGTCTAGCTCCGGCATAAACACTGATGTTGGGGACTTGCTCTCAAATGCTATGAATTAAGAACAAGGCAACATAAAATGTCAAATATTAATGCCCTTCGTCCGCTGAAGCATTATTTCCCCAAGGATTTAATGAACTTCGGACGAAGACCATGAGCAGAATATTACGAAGGTTATACCTTCGTAATTAAAATTACAAAGATAATACAAAGTAATATACGATGTGAAACATTAAAGATGAATATATCGAAAATAAGTGACATTATTCACATATCTTATCATACGAATTTAAGATGCTTGAACATAATGTTTTATGAACATTTATACCTCTGCCTTGACAAATAATAATTCCTGAGTGAAGCGTTTGCAATTACAAGAATGCATGAACAGTAAAGGAATACTGTTCACTATTTATAGGCACAGGACACGACCCGTGAGGAATTACAATCATACCCCTCGTAAAAATTTACAACAATGACTCAAACTCTTATGGACTAAAAAGTCATTCTATCTTTAAGTCGGTTTGTAATTCCGAAGCTTCACGAAGTGGCACCTTCGGCATCGCGTACAAGCAGCTTCAGCCGAAGCTGTTTCTTTCTACAGGACCTTCGGCGACGAAGCATGGTCCCAACAGTAGCCCCTTCGCGGTGCTAGATCGTTTTTCGTAACGAGCTTGATCCGTGAAAAAAGTCTCTTAGGCTTCAGGAAGCCGAAGGTCCGAAAAACACCTTCCCTGAGCTCGTTGTCGAGAAACGATACAGCTTTCAAGCGTGCAGCGGTCCCACCATGCAGATTCACTGTTCTGGTTCTTGCGGCCCACCGTTCAGCGGGTGCGAGCAACTGTTTGCCTGGTGTAAAAATCCTGACGATTCACCTTCTTACTTGTAACACTATATAAACAGACGGGTAGGTGTGAAGTTACCACAGCATTCATTGCTATTGTACTGTTTTGCTGCCAAAATTTTCGACCATAGCCGAAGCTTAACTTTCGCATTCAAACGAAGCTCCAATTTAGAATTTGCTTCGTCAGAAGAATAGCTTCGAAAGAGAAGACTATTATTTTTCAAGAAATTTTTCAAGAAATTCAAAATTAAATGGCCAGAGTGCGCTCTACTGCTAGAGTTGAACGTGAGGGAGACGAAGCCGAAGGTGTGGAGACTGTTCCTATCTCGGAAGCAATGCAGCGATCTGGATTGGTGACGTCGGGAGAAGCTCCCGCTGCCGAAGCAGAATAGGCTGCTGCCGAAGCAGAACAGGCTGCTGCCGAAGCAGAACAAGGAGATATTGAGGAGGCTGATTCTGATGATGATTACAATATCTCAGTACCGAGCAAGCCTAGCCATCTGGACTTTGGAAAGTCGACTATCTCCAAGGCTGATCTTTCCAAGATGGTGAAATCGGGCTACTTCAGTGAAGATGAGAAAAAGCTGATTCGCTTCGGTGGAGAGGAAACTACCCCGAAGCCAGAGAAGGATGAAATAGTGATTTTCAAGAGTTTTATTAAAGCTGGCTTGAGATTTCCTTTGAATAGGATGATTGCTGATGTGCTTCAAAAGTTTGGGATTTATTTTCACCAACTGACTCCTAACGCCATTGTTAGGCTCAGTGTTTATATTTGGGCTCTCCGAAGCCAAGCAGTGGAGCCATTTGCCAAAGGTTTCTGCCGAGTACACGAGCTACACTACCAAACAAAGGCCAGAAAGGATGGGCTACATGAAAATTTTGGTTGTTACAACTTTGCATATCGAAAAACCACAAAATTTCCTGTCATCAGCTATCGAAGCAAGTGGCCGGCAGGCTGGAAATCGGAATGGTTCTACGTCAAGGTTGATGACGACAAGGAGAAGCTTGTGCAGAGTTCGCTTGAACTAATCTTCGGAGAAACCCGACCTCAGTGCAATATGACACCAGAAGGTCCTACCCAAAAAGCGTTGGCTGAATTCAGAATTATTGCAAAGCACATTGGCACTAGGGATTTAGTGCAGGAATTTCTTGCCTTCAGAGTATTTCCAACTATGAAGGAGTGGACTATGCCGAAGCCTACAGGGGAGAAGAAAGAAGGGGAGCTTGTCCGGCTACCCTACCATTATAAGTTCAAGAAATATTTTAAGGCTCCTTGCCAAGAATGGCTCGATACAATCGAAATAATGAGTACTGAAATTCTTGGAAATTACTCTAAAAAGGAGGACCAATTGATGACAGCAGCCTTCGGCACCCGGCCGAAACGAAGGCTAAACAGAGTATTTGATGCTATAGGCTTCGAATATCCTGACTATTGGCGATTGGGCGGAGATGCTGGCGGCTCGAAGAGAAAAAGAATTGCTAGCGCTGTTGACGAAGAGAGCACTAAAGTGGCTAAAAAGAAAAAGGAGATTTCTGAAAAACTGAGTCCTGAAAAGCTGAGCCCTGAGCCGAAGGTGGCTGCTGCAAGAAAGAGAAAAACTGCATCTCCAGAACCAAAAACGTTGGTTCGGGAAGAAGATACTCCTACAACACCTTCTGCTGCCGATGTAGAAGAGATTATGAAGGTAATGGCTGAACCCTTGCCTGTCAAGCTAAGTCCGCTGGCGCCGGAACTGACGAAGTTTTTTCAGAAGGACAAAGCAGCTTCGGCAGAAGAAGGTCCTGCACTGCGGAAAAAACGAAGAATTATTCAGATAGCAGATGTGATTCATCTGACGCCGCCACTGGCGACAGTGTCGAAAGTTGCTTTTGTCGAGACCGCCGAAGCAAAAGGCGCCGCAGCCGAAGCTACCAGGGTGGAAACCCCCGAAGCTGAAACCGGCGCAGCCGAAGCTACCGGGGCCGAAACCGGGGCCACAGAAGATCTGAACCTGGAAGACACACTTGAAGTTATTGATAATATACTTCTGAAAATGGCTGAGGAAGAAGCTGCTGTGGTTACAGCGAGCACAGCTACTAAAAAGGGGAAAAACAAGTTGAAGAGACTTCGGAAGAAAAAGATTTTAACTTTCAAGATTTACTTGGGCAAGAATTGACAGATGCTGAAAAAGAAGAGCTTAAAAAATATGCCATATCCTACGGATATAAGCCAGGAGCTACACTGTTTGGTGGAGTTAACGAAGGAAAGCTGAGATGCCTTCGAAACCGCAGCGAAGCTAAAATTGTTAGGACCCTCTCCAAAAATATTGGTCTGCCGAAGCTGGAAGCGGACCTCTGCCGCTACCAACGACACCATATCGCTGGAAGCTTACTTTATGCTAATTTTAAGGTAACAAATATTATTGCTATTTTATTATTATTATTATTATTATTTAGGTCGTTTTTTTAACAAATATTGTTTTGATAGAGCATATTGTTAAGTAAGGTTCTAAAAATGCAACAAGATCTCGAAGACGAGAAAAACAAAGCCACCATCCAAGATTTGGCTGAAAAAGTTGAAAATTATGAAGCTGATCTAAAAAAGGACTTCACCATCCAAGACCTTGAAATCATGGTTAAGGAGCACAAAGGTGCATTAGAAAAGAAAGACTTTGTTATCCAGTCTATAGAAGGCTCCTTGACTGAAGTCCAAGCAGAGAACGACAGCTTAAAGAATGAATTGCTGAAACAATCAGAAAAATTTGAGCAAGAAAAGAAACACCTTGAAGCAAGCCTAAAAACTGAGATGGATAAAAATTCAAATTTGCAGAAATCCTTGAAGGAACTTCAAGAGAAATGCCTAAACTTCGGCAGCCGATGCGTGCAACGGCTGAAGGATGTGTTTCATTCTGTCGGAGCCAGCTCTGCAAAATTTACACCTTCAGCTGAAAATCTGCCCAGCACATTAGAATATATTGAAGGCGAGGTTGATGCCCTTGACGAAGTTACTGGTGGGCATGCCGACTTCTGCGCCCTGGTAGCTTCTCGGGGCACAGCTACCGCTTTTCTGAAGGCTGGCTGTACGCATGGAAATATTGTGAATAGACTAAACTTCAGCTTATCAGCATCAGATCTGATAGATATCCCAAGCCTGGCCCGAAGCATTGGGAATAGATTCATGACCCAGATCTGGGTAAGTGGCGGGCGAAAAATGGCAGGTGACGAAGCTCGTAGTCATCTTAAGCCGGTAAGAAACTGATATTTGTTACTTTTACCTTTTCCTTGAAATTTGCACCTTTCTTATTCTGCTATTTGGTATATGCAGGATGACGAAGCTGAAGAATGACGAAGCTGAAGAATGACGAAGCTGAAGTTTGACGAAGCCTAGCCTGAAGCTTGATAGTTGCTTACAATGTATTTTCCTGCAAAAATTCTAGAGAAACTTTTGTAATATAGTTATGGAACAACTCATGTAAATTTGTACATACCTTGTAATATATTTTGTTTCTGCTATCTGTGTACAATCTGCTTTGCTGTGGACGAAACTTCTCTTTTGAGCCGAAGGCGAAAAACACCTTCCCTTCTTTTCGTACACAACGAAGCATAAAAAAAATTTCCTTCAAAGTTTTTCCTCATTGCTGAAGTACGTGTCTTGTTTGTGTGGTATGATGATGATTCTATATATGTCTAAATGAATGTTTATGAATGCAAATGGCATGATGAAAATGTTTCGTGCAAATGAATATTGGGACACATGTTCAAAAACCATAATCACAGCCCTTCATCCCCTTAGGAATGATTCAAATCTTTTTGCCGTTTACTTTTCGGCCTCACCGTTTACTTTTCGGTGTATCAGCGTTGACTTTTCGTTGTTAGCCTCCCTTGGGAGCTTCTATGCCTTTTACTTTCAGCGGAATCAGCGTTTATTTTTCGCTGTAAGCTCTGCATTCCCTTAGGAACGACTTTTGAGCTTCTCCCTGTTTCCTTTTTCTTTTTTCCTTTGCATTTACATTTACATTTTTGGGGATATCACTCTTATAGAATTGAAATAAGGAAAATTACATGTTGTGGCCCCATTAAAAACCTTTCTCCCCCTTTGGAAAGGAAAAGGGTGCCACAAAAAAATAGAAAAAATTACATCAACCTAAACATAATATCGCCGAAGCTCATCTGCATTCCATGATCTAGGAATGTCGTTGCCGTCCATATCCTTCAATCTGTAGGAACCGGGTCTTGACGAAGATACTACCAAAAAGGGGCCTTCCCATTTCAGCTGTAATTTGCCTACTGTTTCAGGGTATGCTACTCTTCGAAGTACCAAGTGTCCTGGTTCAATGTTCTTCAGCTTGACCTTTCTGTCACGCCATTTTATTGTTTCAGCTTGATATTTATTGATGTTTTCCACAGCCTGAAGTCTGAACCCTTCTATAGCATCTTTTTCTACAGAGCAATCAGCTTCGTCTTCGTCTTCTGCCGAAGCTACTGTTCTTATTGATCCTGCTTTGGCCTCCTCCGGGGTTATTGCTTCGTCACCAAACAATAATTTGAAGGGCGTAAAACCTGTTGATCTTGACATGGTTGTGTTATGGCTCCACACCACTTTGATTAACTCGTCTGGCCACTTTCCCCTGGGCTGATTGAAGATTGACTTCATTATTCCTGTCATTATGATCCCATTAGCTCTTTCGACAAGTCCATTTGACTCTGGATGTCGGACTAATGCAAAATGGATTTTCGTGTCAATTTGATCACAAAATTCTCTAAAGGCTTCGGAATCGAACTGTGTCCCATTGTCTACAGTAATGGCCTTCGGCACTCCGAAGCGACAAACAATGTTTTGCCAGAAAAACTTTTGAATAGTAAATGAAGTTATTGTGGCTAAGGGCTTTGTCTCAATCCACTTGGAGAAATATTCCACTGCCACTACCACATATCTTAAGTTCCCCTGTGCTGGTGGTAATGGGCCTAGCAAATCAAGGCCCCACCTTTGCAACGGCCAAATGGGTTGTATTAATTGAGTTAAAGACGAAGGTTGTTTTTGATCTCTTGCACATTTCTGACAACCTTCACACTTTTGGACTAAATCCGCTGCATCCGAAGCTGCCTTTGGCCAATAAAATCCTTGACGAAAAACTTTCCCAAGCAAAGACCTAGGTCCAATGTGAGATCCACACAGGCCTGCGTGTATTTCCTTCATCAATTCTATGCCTTCGGCTCTGGATAAACACTTGAGCAACGGGGAACAGACCCCTCGCTTGTATAGTTCCCCTTCTATTATGACATATGGTCGAGCTCTTGCTTCTATCCTCCTGTTATAAGCTTCGTCATCTGAAATAAAATTACCCTGAAGGAAAGAGATGAGTTCAGTTCTCCAATCTTCACTATAGACAGGGGATATGTTAAGAACCGCTCTTTCAAGAAGCTCGACCAAAGGTGCTTTTATTGTTTCGAAAAATACTTCCGAAGGCAAAGGCAGCCCCTGTGCTGCTGACTTAGCCAATAGATCAGCGTATTCATTTTCTCCACGAGGAATATTTTTAACAGAGAATCCTTCGAAGGAAGCCTCAATCCTTCGGACTGTATCTAAATATTTTTCAAGCTTCGGGTCTCTTGCTTTATAGCTCTTGTCAATATGACCAGAAATAACTTGGGAGTCAGTTTTAAGAATGGCCCTTCTGATTCCCATTGCCTTTAACTTCCGAAGACCCAAGAGCAGAGCTTCGTACTCAGCGATATTATTTGTGCAACTAAAATCACGTCTTGCCGCATAACAAGTTTTAACTTTGGAAGGTGAAATCAACACAGCAGCCGCTCCTGCCCCGAAGGTTCCCCAAGACCCATCGCAAAATACTGTCCATGCTTCGGCATCTTTATTGGTTTCTTCCTCCTGAGCCCCTGGCGTCCAGTCAGCAATGAAGTCTGCCAACGCTTGGGACTAAATCGAAGATCTATGGACATAATCAATACAAAATTCATTGAGCTCTGCAACCCATTTTCCAATTCTTCCAGTAGCTTCTCGGTTTCTCATAATATCCTTCAGAGGTTGTGAAGAAGGAACATTTATGTTGTAGGCTTGAAAATAATGCTGAAGCTTCCTAGAGGCCATCAAAACAGCATACAGTACCTTCTCCAATTCTGTATAATTTTTCTTTGATAAACTAAGAACTTCGGATACGAAATATATTGGGGCCTACCTCTTAACTTGGCCTTCAAGCTTCTCCTGGACAAGTGCTGCACTTACTGCTGAATGCGAAGCTGCCACATATAATAACAAAGGAGCCCCTGGTGTTGGTGGAGTTAATGTTGTTAGATCTATCAGATATTGCTTCAGTTCTTCAAAGGCCGTCTGCTGAATTGGTCTCCATTGAAAAACTTCGGCTGACTTCAGCACTTCGAAAAATGGTAAATTTCTTTCTGCTGATCTAGATATGAATCTGTTGAGAGATGCCAGCCTTCCTGTCAATCTTTGAGCCCCCTTCTTTGTACTTGGTGGTTCTATTCGAAGTATAGCTTCGATTTTGCTTGGATTAGCCTCAATTCCCTTTGTTGAAACTAAGCAACCAAGAAATTTCCCCTTCTTTACTCCGAAGACACATTTTTCTGGATTCAGCTTTAAGCCGGCCTGTCTAAAATTTGCGAAGGTCTCCTGCAGATCAGCAATGTGGTTATCCTGCTTCGTGCTTTTTACAATGATATCATCAACATAGGTTAGTACATTCCTGCCTATCTGAGAATGGAGGACCTTCGCTGTCATTCTGCTGAAACTTCCTCCGGCATTCTTGAGCCCCTCAGGCATCCGAAGGTAACAATATGTTCCACTAGGGGTTATGAAGCTGGTTTTCGGTTCATCCTCCTTCTTCATCCAGATTTGGTGATAGCCTGAATAACAATCCAGCAGACTCATAAGCTCTGATGAAGCTGCTGCATCAACTAAGGAATCTATCCTTGGTAATGGAAATTCGTCCTTCAGACAGGCCTTATTGAGATCAGTAAAATCGATGCACATTCTCCATTTACCATTGGCCTTCTTTACCATAACAGTGTTAGCCAACCATTCTGGATATTTTACCTCTCTGATAACTCCAGCACTGAGGAGTCTTTTCACTTCATTGCGAGCACCTTCGGCTTTGTCATCAGACATCTTCCGAAGCCTTTGCTTTCTTGGTCTGAAGGATGGATCAACATTGAGCGAGTGCTCAATAACATCCCTGTTGACCCCGCAAAGATCATTAGCTGACCAAGCAAAAACATCTTTGTTGTTGAACAAAAACCTTATCAAGGTTTTCTCCTGCTCTTCGGACAGTTGAGATCCCAATAGCACCTTCTGCTCTGCTATGTCCTCACATAAGAGCATGGGCTTCGGCTGATCAGCCGAAGCAGCTTTTTCCCTTATGAACTTGTATTGCTCACAAGCTTCAGCTCCATCTATGTTATGGATTGCTTTGGAGTCTGTCCAATTTCCTTCAGCCCTTCTGGCAGCTTCCTGACTTCCATGAATAGCAATGGGCCCTTGGTCCGAAGGTATCTTCATGCAAAGATAGGCTGGATGAAGGATTGCTTCGAAGACATTGAGAGTACCACGACCAATGATTGCATTGTAAGGGTATTCCATATCAACAATATCAAATACAACTTGTTCAGTCCTTGTATTGTTAATGAATCTGAAGGTTATTGGCATTGTGATTTTTCCAAGTGCTACGATCTGCCTTCCTCCGAAGCCACAAAGGGGATGTGTGGCATCATGAATTTTATCCTTGGGCTCTTGCATCTGTCTGAAGGCCTTAGCAAATATGATATCAGCTGCGCTGCCTGTATCAACCAAAACATTATGGACCAGAAATCCTTTGATCACACAAGAGATAACCATAGCATCGTTGTGTGGGTAATCCTTGAGTTGAAGATCCTCTTGGGAGAAGGTAATTGGAATGTGAGACCATCTTGACTTGATGAAGGGTCCCTGCACCCCGACATGTTGTACCCTTCTCTGTGCCCCCTTCTTCTGCTTCTTGTTGGCTGGCTCTGAGCATGAACCGCCTGTTATCGGGAGTACCAGCTTCGGAGCCGAAGCAGCTCCAGCTTGATTGTTGAACGAAGCCATCAGCTCAAAAAAGTGGAAGTGAATTCACCGGAGGTGGGCGCCAATGTTGGGGACTTGCTCTCAAATGCTATGAATTAAGAACAAGGCAACATAAAATGTCAAATATTAATGCCCTTCGTCCGCTGAAGCATTATTTCCCCAAGGATTTAATGAACTTCAGACGAAGACCATGAGCATAATATTACGAAGGTTATACCTTCGTAATTAAAATTACAAAGATAATACAAAGTAATATACGATGTGAAACATTAAAGATGAATATATAAAAAATAAGTGACATTATTCACATATCTTATCATACGAATTTAAGATGCTTGAACATAATGTTTTATGAACATTTATACCTCTGCCTTGACAAATAATAATTCCCGAGTGAAGCGTTTGCAATTACAAGAATGCGTGAACAGTAAAGGAATACTGTTCACTATTTATAGGCACAGGACACGACCCGTGAGGAATTACAATCATACCCCTCGTAAAAATTTACAACAATGACTCGGACTCTTATGGACTAAAAAGTCATTCTATCTTTAAGTCGGTTTGTAATTCCGAAGCTTCACGAAGTGGCACCTTCGGCATCGCGTATAAGCAGCTTCAGCCGAAGCTGTTTCTTTCTACAGGACCTTCGGCGACGAAGCATGGTCCCAACAACTGAGTTCATCAAATACATGAAATAAGCCGGGGCATTGGTTAGCCCGAAAGACATCACCAAATACTCATAAAATTCATATCGGGTAGAGAAAGCCGTCTTCGGGATATCACTGGTCCTGATCTTGATTTGATGATAGCCAGAGCGAAGGTCTATCTTGGAAAACACCTTGGCTCCCACCAACTGATCGAACAATACATCAATGCGGGGCAATGGATACTTATTTTTGATTGTTACCGCATTGAGAGGGCGGTAATCAACACACAATCTCAAACTCTCATCTTTCTTCTTCACGAACAAGGCCGGACATCCCCATGGTGAAGTACTTGGGCGAATGAACCCCTTGTCCAGCAACTCTTGTAACTGCTTTTTCAATTCTTCCAACTCCGCTAGAGGCATCCTGATGTAGCTGAGGTGCCCGATCTTTCGGCGAGTAGAGATAATTCCGATTTGGCGGAAGATGACCCTTGCGATCCGACTACGACGAGCAAGCCCGAGGCGCCAATGCAATCGCTGAACCAACTCCCTGTGGTTACCGACCTTGCTGATGCGAGATCGGCCTGATCACGAAGATCGTTTCCTGTGCGCAATCGAAGAACGAACAAGAACAAGATGCGAGCAATCTAATCTATTACTCGAGGGTGGAGTTCTGAATACACGAAGACAGCGCAGATTTGCGCGTGTTCGAGAGTAGCTAAGGCTAACGTAAAACAAAACTCGAGAATAAAGGAGGCGCAGCTCCTGGATAAATAGAGGGGGCGCAGCCCCTAGGGGCGGCCAACCCTAGGTCGTCCACTATGGGCCGCAGTTGGGCTGGTTGTCTATTCTTCTGGGCCCTCATTCTTTAGTAGCATGACGAAGTTAAGATCTCTGGCACGGGCCCGAGTGATTGGCCCAGCTAATGAAGGAAGTGGCGCTTGATGTGGAGGTGCTGCTGGTGTAGTCGTACTCATAGTGATGTCCTCATCATCCTCCCCTTCTTGAAGTGAAGTCGTCCTCGACGACAACTCCTCATCCTCGGCCATATATGGTTTCAAATCTGCAACATTAAAACTAGTGGAAACACCAAATTCCGCAGGCAGGTCAAGGATATAAGCATTATCATTAATCTTTGTTAGCACCTTAAAAGGACCAGCAGCACGAGGCATTAATTTAGAACGATGCAAAGTAGGAAACCGATCCTTTCTCAAGTGCAACCAAACCATATCACCTGGCTCAAAAGTAACATGTTTTCTTCCTTTACTACCAGCAACCTGATTTTAGCATTAGTAGCAGCAATGTTCTGTTTCGTTTGTTCATGTATGGTAATCATTTGTTCAACATGTGCAGCAGCATCTACATGTGGGGCGTTCGCAGCATTAAGTGAAATCAAATCAATAGGTGCCCTAGGGATGTAACCATAAACAATCTGGAAAGGGCACATCTTTGTAGAAGAATGCGTGGCATGATTGTAAGCAAATTCAACATGAGGCAAGCAATCCTCCCAACGTCTCAAATTCTTGTCTAAAACAGCCCTAAGCATGGTAGATAAAGTTCTATTTACTACCTCAGTTTGTCCATCAGTCTGAGGGTGACAAGTAGTGCTAAACAACAATTTAGTTCCCAATTTATTCCAAAGAGATCTCCAAAAATGGCTTAGAAACTTAGCATTGCGATCAGAGACTATTGTTTTTGGAATACCATGTAAACGGATAATTTCTCTAAAGAACAATTCAGCAACAATGCTAGCATCATCAGTTTTATGACAAGGTATAAAGTGAGCCATTTTAGAGAATCTATCAACAACCACAAAAATACTATCCCTCCCCTTCTTAGTTCTAGGCAAGCCCAAAACAAAGTCCATAGAGATATCAAGCCAAGGAGAAGAAGGGACAGGCAAAGGCATATACAAACCATGGTTGTTCAACCGTGACTTAGCTTTCTAACAAGTAGTGCAGCGTGCAACAAGGCGCTCCACATCAGCGCGCATCCGAGGCCAAAAGAAATGGGCAGCCAACACCTCATGTGTTTTGTAGACGCCAAAATGCCCCATGAGACCGCCTCCATGCGCTTCCTGTAACAACAAAAGACGAACCGAGCTAGCTGGAACACACAGCTTGTTAGCGCGAAACAGGAACCCATCCTATATGTGAAATTTGCCCCATGGTATCCCATTAATACAATGGCCGAAAGCATCTTTAAAATCAGCATCGTCAACATATTGATCCTTCACAGTGTCCAAACCAAAGATTTTAAAATCTAATTGTGACAGCATGGTATAGCGACGAGACAAAGCATCAGCAATAACATTGTCCTTCCCGTTCTTGTGTTTAATAATGTAAGGAAAGGACTCAATGAATTCGACCCATTTAGCATGACGACGGTTCAGATTTGTTTGGGTACGAATATGTTTTAAAGCCTCATGATCAGAATGAATTATGAACTCACGATGCCAAAGATAGTGCTGCCAAGTATGCAAAGTGCGCACTAAAGCGTAAAGCTCCTTATCATAAGTAGAATATTTCAGACTAGCACCGCTTAATTTTTCACTAAAATAAGCAACTGGTTTTCCTTCTTGTAACAAAACAGCACCTAGCCCAATACCGCTAGCATCGCATTCAAGCTCAAAAACTTTATTAAAATCAGGCAATTGCAAGAGGGGAGCTTGTGTTAACTTATCTTTCAAAGTGCTGAACGCTACCTCCTGCGAATCACTCCAAGCAAACGACACATCTTTCTTTGTAAGCTCATGTAGAGGCGCTGCAATGGAGCTAAAATCACGAACAAATCTGCGTAGAAACCGGCAAGTCCAAGAAAGCTCCGAATTTGTGTGACCGTCGTCGGTGTAGGCCACTCCCGAATGGCAGCAATCTTGCTGCTATCCACCTCAATGCCCTGCGGAGTAACCACATAACCAAGAAACGAGACACGTTGCGTGCAAAATGTGCACTTTTCCATGTTACCAAACAAGCGAGCAGCACGCAAAGCGTCAAAAACAACACGCAAATGTTCTAAATGCTCCTCTATAGACTTGCTGTAAATAAGGATATCATCGAAATAAACAACAACAAACAAACCTATGAAGGCCCGTAGAACTTCGTTCATTAAACGCATAAATGTGCTGGGAGCATTAGTCAATCCAAATGGCATAACCAACCATTCATATAAACCAAATTTCGTTTTAAAAGCCGTTTTCCATTCATCACCGAGTTTCATTCTAATCTGATGGTAACCGCTACGCAAATCAACCTTAGAGAAAATAACGGCACCACTAAGCTCATCTAGCATATCATCAAGGCGTGGAATAGGATATCGATAACGAACTGTGATGTTATTAATAGCACGACAATCTACGCACATACGCCATGACCCATCTTTCTTTGGAACGAGTAAAACAGGAACCGAGCAAGGGCTAAGAGACTCACAAATGTAACCCTTATCAAGCAGCGTCCGCACCTGGCGCTGGATCTCCTTCGTCTCATCTGGATTTGTACGGTACGGGGCGCGGTTCGGAAGAGAAGCGCCAGGGATGAGATCGATCTGATGCTCAATGCCACGGAGGGGAGGAAGACCCGGTGGTAAGTCCGTAGGATAAACATCAGCATACTCCTGCAAAAGGTTAACAACAGCAGGGGGTATATCCAAAGACGGTGCATCATCAAGCGGAACAAGCATTCGCGAGCATACAAGTGCATAACAGGGCATATGAGCTTCATGGAGATCATCAAAATCAGCACGTGTAGCAAGTAAAACAGGAGAGTGCAACTTCATTTCAGATTTAATAGGTGCGGCTGATGTCGATTCGACTTGTTGTGCAGTTTTAGCAGCCCTAGTAAGATCATCTTTCAAAATTTGGTCAGGGGTCATTGGATGTATAATTATTTTCTGGCCTTTAAACATGAAAGAATAATGATTTGAACGACCATGATGTAAACTATCAGTATCATATTGCCAAGGTCGACCTAATAACAAAGAGCATGCTTCCATAGGAATAACATCGCAATCAGCATAATCAGAATAAGAACCCAGCGAAAAGGGGACACGTACCGAACGTGTTACCTTTATTTTACCACCATCATTAAGCCATTGAATGTGATACGGATGTGGATGTGTGCGAGTGGGCAAGGATAATTTCTCTACCAACGCTGTACTTGCCAAATTGTTGCAACTGCCACTATCGATGATGATGCGAATCGACCGTTCGTGCACGACGCCCTTGGTATGGAATAGAGTGTGTCGCTGATTTTTTTCGGCCTGGGCAACCTGTGTGCTGAGAACACGCTGCACAACAAGACTCTCATACCTATCGGCGTCGATGGGATCAACGTGGACTTCCTCATTTTCTGCATGGTTAGTGGCAATCATAGCATGACCAGTTTCCTCAGAATCACTAGCTGAAGAGTACTCACCATTGTCACGTATAAGCAAGGTACGCTTGTTTGGGCAGTCCCGAATCATGTGCCCAAACCCTCTGCAACGTTGGCACTTAATATCCCGTGTACGTCCTGTGGAAGAAGCGGCGCCTTTGGCAGGGGGCGCCACTGGCTTGGTCGTCCCTGTGCGCGATGTAGTGCTAGGCGTAGAAGGTGCAGGGCTGGAAGGAGTTGAGCTGTGTGTTGGACCCCGGCCTGCAAAAGAGTTAGTATATGTCTTTGATCGTCGTCACTGCACTTCACGTTCAGCTTTGCAAGCATATTCAAACAATGTGGTTATATCAAAATAATCCTTATAATCAAGTATATCCTAAATTTCCCTGTTCAAACCACCACGAAAACGCGCCATAGCAGCGTCATCTGACTCAACCAAACCACAACGAAGCATACCCTTTTGCAACTCCTGGTAATATTCCTCAACAGATTGTGAACCTTGTTGAAAACGCTGCATTTTGTTAAGCAAATCACGAGCATAATAGGAAGGAACAAATCTGTGGCGCATGGCAGTTTTTAATTGGGTCCAAGTAATGACACTGTTAATGGGAAGTTTTTGTTTATACTCACGCCACCAAATTAAAGCAAAATCAGTAAATTCACTAATGGCAGCCTTCACTTGGCTATTAGCAGGAATATCATGGCATGAAAATTTCTGTTCTACCTCCAATTCCCAATCAAGATATGCAGCAGGATCATATTTACCATTAAAAGATGGAATTTTAAATTTAATCTTAGAAAATAAGTCATTAGGGGGATGACGAACCACACGACGTGCACGACCACGGCGATCTCCATCGTCCTGCTCAGTGTCACCGCCGTATTCTTGCTCCATCTTTGTGGTCAATGCATCAAGGCGTGCCAGGATGGTGTCGAGTGTGGTGCGAGTCGCCGTTTGAGCAAGGTCAAGTTGGTTGAAACGCTCGGTCGTCGAAGTGACCGTTGAATCAAGCCGTTCATGCATCGTTCTAATGTCAGCAGCAAGTCCATCAACTTGTCCCCTGACTTCCTGCAACTGGGCATCCACCATGTCGTGTGCTCCTGCCATAGTTAGCGCAAACACCAAAACACCAAAAGGAGAAAAACCAACGACAAAAACAGGGGTGTACTGCTCACAAGGCGCTCACACTAGTGCTGTTATCAAGTTCTTATCTGTTCTTACCAAGCCACAGTGGTGAACTGCAACCAACAGGTGGAACCGGTGAAAGATTGGATTAGCGATTGCCTGGAGAAACAGAAACCTTCTCGTCGTAGAAATATGTGGAGTTTTGGGTAGGCTGCACTCAAGTCAAGGATTAGCACGATCAAACAATAATGCAAAGTTGAATTATAGTGCAAAACACGAAACTATATTGCTGGCCACAAGTGCAAAGGACGGATGGAACTAGCAGAATGGCAATACCGTAAATATTGTACTAGCGAGGCCACTAGTAGGAATCACAAGTGATTTTGTTTTTCTTTTTTTGTATGATTTTTTTGATATTTTTCTCAGCACAAGAAGCAACAAAATAGGAGCTACACGAAGTTTCACCTAAAGCAGAAATCAGATGTGGTCTACAGAAAATCAGGAAGTTCTCTGAAAAGCGTGCGAGAACTTTGACGAATTTTTTTCTTTATTTTCCTGAATTTTTTTGACAATTTTGTCGAAACCAAACAGACCTCCTGGATCTCCTGATGGTGCATATCCAGGTGCTGGTTGGCTTCCTCAAGTTGTTGCTGAGTGTTCAGAAGCTAATCCTCGAGAACCTCGATGGTGTTCTCTCTGGCTCCTACTAGCTCCTCAAGCTCTTGGATCTGGGTGGCCATCTGCTCCACCTGGAGGTCCTTCTCCACCAGCTCAGTGGACAGGTCTACCACAAGGTCCTCCCTGTTATCCAGGGTGATCTTGGTAGCCTCCAC
Organism: Zea mays; assembly: GCF_902167145.1. Taxonomy (NCBI): domain Eukaryota; kingdom Viridiplantae; phylum Streptophyta; class Magnoliopsida; order Poales; family Poaceae; genus Zea; species Zea mays. Next base: position 59,801,416 of record NC_050104.1, read on the forward strand.
CAGGCCCATCAGCTGGGACATTGCCTCACCTCGCACTGCTTGCAGACGGTACAGGGCATTCATGCATCGCACCATCAGGTGAGTAGTCTGCCCTGGGTAAAGAGCCCACACATCCTTGGCATGCTCCACTCGATCCTTCCACATTGGGTCGTCCTCCTTTTCAGCGGGGAACAAGCCAATGGGATGAGTGGACAGCTCCAAGGGGTGAAAGCCATAAAAGGTCGTCAGCCCGTGGAGAGCAATGGCCTCAATAGTGTCTTCAGCCCGGTATCCGAAAGACTCGGAGTCCAACGAACACCAGCCCGGCTACAAGGGATGAGGCTCCAAGGTCATCCTCACCCTTACAGCGGGGTACCCGGTGCTCCTCGAACAACTGCACTGCATACTGGGGAGGCGTCGTATAACCGGCTCCCTGCAGCGCCTCCCACAAAATGCGGGGAAAACCCTCTCGCGCAAGTCCATCCGTGTGGGAATGTGCGTTCCCTCCTTCCGAGGACTCGTGAGAAGTCATCTATGTAAGGGTAAGCATAAGCGAAAAAGAAAAAGAATTAAGAAAATAAAAGTGGATTGGGGCTTGGCTTTCCCAGGGTTATGTGGAGATCTGGGAGATACACTTAATCTTTTATTACCGTGTCGCATAACTTTTAAGCTTTTTGACCACTTACTAAGTAGTTTGATTAAAATGATGCATGCATGCTCGTCCTAAGCGACCTTACATCAACTTATAGGGGTAGAGGAATCTCCATCCCTTATTACAGTAGCCCATAGAGCACATTCAATTAGCCATCTAGCTACCCATCTAGTACCCTAACGCTTCACGTTCTATGCCCATCCTTATCGTCTTACCGATCTATCCAACATTTGTTTCTAATCAAGTTTTACTTTTTGAAAAGAATGGTAATTACGGTTTATTGATTCCTCTGTGGTGGTACAAGCTCTGATACCAGCTGTGGCGGAACCGTCCGAATTATTCCAACTTAAGTGCCTAAGTCCCGCCTGAGAGGCTAGACCACACTTAAATAGGAATAAAACGTCAGTCCCTCGGATCTAGTCCGACGAGGCCACTAACAGGATCAAGTACCACGTACTCACTCGAAGGTGAGGCATAGAGCAAATACAATAAAGCATAAAACCATACATTGAGGAGTACTTAATTTATTACAACATTATCGGAGTTTATCAAAAGTAGTGGTCATTGTTCGGAATGCAGCGGAATATAACTAACGGTAAATAAACGGAGGGATGGGAAAGCCTGGCCCATCACTCCTCATGCTCCTCCCCTGCAGAGGTAGGGTCCCACTCGACTATCCAACCCGGTGGCAAGATGGACGGCCAAGTCACTCTAGCAACCATGTCCTCCAGAGAACCTGTAAAAATTTATGCCACAAGCAAGACTGAGTATACTAATACTCAGCTAGACTTACCCGGTGTGAGGAGTCTACTCCTCTACCTCTAGACATGCAGCTGTTTGGCTGAGGGGTTTGGTTTGCAAAAAGCACTAGCTGAGTCTAAATTCAAGTTTAGCTTTTCAAGTTTTAGTGTGACTCTCTTAAGACTAAATGTATCCCTATCTAATCATACATGTTTGCAATCATTTTAGCAATCAACATCTTTTGCCAAATCAACACATTTCCACTTGTTACTCAATGTAGCACCATGGATCAAGCAGTCTCATTAGCTGCGAGAAGCAGACGATTTGAATCGAGTTTTTAAACCTTGCAAGGTAAACCTAAACACACGACGTGGCGAGGCACTCTGTCCCCACACACATCAACCGTCCCCATCGATTCCCCGTCAACAGATCAGGGCTCACCGCCTTGGCGTACAATGCCTCACTGACCCCGACTGCCGTCGTGCAGTGACCACACTTGTACCCACCATAACCAGAATGGGAGACCATGTCTCAGGTCGCATGAGGGATAAAGTCTGTTGCCAGGTTCACTCAGGTACTAGGCTTACCGATTTACCATATTTCTCGGCATGTGCTTAGTACGTTCAAACGCTTGACACATGGTACCACACCTTAATCCTTATTCCAAATTTCCGTCTCGTAGAAAACGCATCCCCATGGATCGTTGTCCACATACCATCATCATTATGATATAAAAATGGATACAGCCAATTCTTGACCTCGCGCGAGTGCTGGAAAAATCACTCGACTTCTACTGAGACCCCTAATTAGTAAAGCAGCTACTCGACCTAGCATACTAGTATCCATCTCAAAAGGAATTCCTGAGTTCATGCAACTATGGTTTCATTCAACTCCTACACTTAAGTGCACAGTACAATCCTACAAACATTAAGTGCAGTAAAATAGCATAATATAATTGGTTATGCATAAAACCGGGGCTTGCCTTCCAAAGCGGGGGCAGGTAGATCCTCGATGGCAGGCTCTGGTGCTGGCTCCTGGACTACATCCTGAGCAACTCCTTGCTTCGGAATGAGGATGTACTCCTCGTCAGCGAGATTACAGTCTATCTAATGCGTATGCATATTAATGATAGGGCAATTTGTAAATGCTATGCATAGCAAAACAGTACTAAATTAATGGTACTCTAGGGTTTTCTTTGGTTATCCTTAAGGGTTTTATACCTTCATTTTTGGGGTTTTGAATGAACTTACAATATTCAATTACATCTTTAGGTTTCATGGGATTCTTAGAAGGTTTTAGTTGTACATTATCTGGTTCTCCCAAAATTCCCATTTTTCTTCCTATTGTGCTTCTTATTAAGTATTTTTGAACTATCATGGCAAGTTAACATTTTCCAAAAATGTTATAAAAATTACAGTGGGTGAACATTGACCTCTGTGGGTTGTTTTAAATATTTGAGGTTGAAAATAATTCAGATATTCCTTGTGCAAAATTAACAAAAGTAAAGGAAAAAGGGCACTTTACCCTATAGCTCTGATTTAGGTGAAGTCTCTGTACTAAATTTTATTTTTGTCAAGATTCATAGGTGATAATAGGACTTTGTGTTAAAAAACACAGAGAAAGACCCACTGGACATTTAGTTGTGATTTTCTAAAGTTTAATGCCAAAAAGGTACTTATAACTAACTTGTTATTTGAAAAATGTCAAACAACAGAACTTATATTTTTCCTAGATTTATATCAGCATATTATTAGTTATCCCAAGGATTGGGGTGGGTTCTCCTTAGGATTATTTTTCTAAGGTTTTTCTAAGCTTTCATTGTTTTCATGAAATAAAAGGTAGTGCATTTCTTTTGTCGTAACAGAGGGTCTAACAAAATTTTCCAGTGAACTATGTTAAATAAGTGAGCTAGCAAAAATGTGGTTGCCCCCTGGTTCTTACTTTAAACTCCCTTTTCTGTTTTCTTTAACATTGAATCAAAATGAGTTTAAATGGTAAACCCTTCCCTAATCTCGTGTACTGAGGGGTTTATTATTTTTAAACAGGCTAGGTAGTGGTTAAGGACTTCTCTAATTTTTCTTAACCCTAGTCTAAAAGTGTAGCTATTTTCCCTTCTTTATTTTGCTTTTGGTCAGTTTACTATTTAAACCTAAACTTTAAAATTTTCTGCAATACATAGGGTGTTTGGTATTTTTCCTAAGTAGTTCATATTATTTAGAACCTAGCAAAATTGGTTTGACCAAATTTGGTTGAATAAAACCGAAGTTATGAATTTTACAAGCTCTGTTTACATTTAAATGAATAATGTTTAAAAGGTTTTATGAAAAACTAGTTTACATCGAGACCGCTGGGCTTTTCCTAAACCAATTCTTTAACTTATGCCCCTGCGGAACTATTTACGAGAGTCTCTGACTATTCAAACCCCCCCGGCTTCTTCTTCTTTCTCCCCGAGATCCCTCCCCTCTTTGAAACAGTAATTGCGGAAGTAAATAGGGCGGCGCGGCTTACCGGCGGCGAGGGAGGTCTGGCAAAGGGTGGGGTTAGCTTCGGGAGGTCCTGGCGGTCACGTCGAGGTACGGCTCGTCGACGGTGATGGCCAGATTCGGTCGGGCCACGTGCGCAGGCAGGCGGGCTCGTCGGCGGCGTGCGCTCTGGCCTGCTCACGGCGGTAGAGTTCAATCCAAGGGCACAGGGAGCTTCACGGGGTGCGAAGGATGCTACCCGTGCAAGGAATCAAAGAAAGACTCACCGTGGAGCTCGGTCTACGTACGCTGGCGGTCGGGTGAAGTCCGGCGAGGTCAATCTAGTGTCTCCGGCGAGGTATAGTTCGATTCCTGGCTCTGGAAGCTTCACCGAGGCACGCAGAGGCTATCTCGCGGGTCGGACGGGGCGAGTAAAGGCTAGGGTGGCCGGTCTATGGTGGTTGGGTCTCGGGTGGCCGCTAGCACGCCGTGCGCAGAGTGACCGCCGGTGAACTGGCGCTCCGGCGGGGTTGAGAGCGAGCGGGGGTGTACGGTCAAGGCCTTGGTCGGCTTTATATGCGCGAGCACGGGCACGAGGTTTCGCTTGGCGCGGCGCGGCGCGCGCGGGGCCGAGCGCCGGGGCGTGCTCTAGCGTCGCCAGGGCACGTCGAACAAGTGGCCATTTCCTTCTGCCCGTGTTCTAGCCCTTGCTGAGCAGCCAAGCGTGCGAATCTCACCATAAGACTGTGGTGAGATCCTTCCCTGCACCTAGGGCTACCTTGTTCATGTGAGTTCCAAGGGAAGATATGCCCTAGCTTGGGAGATATGAAGGCGCCAAGTCAGTGCTGTCGGCATTATTCAACCCGAGACAAAACTCGTGTTAAACCATGTCAAAAGGTCTTGGCTTCGGTTCAAACTTTTCTATTGTGCTCCTTGGGTAATTTGGTTCCCTTTTGTCAATTGGACCCCATGGATTTGGCGCCAGCAACTAGGTGAACATCTATGATCTTTGGAAGAAGGCTGGTTTTTGACTTAGAGAAAAATTGGTTGTGAAAGTCGCCTAGAGGGGGGGTGAATAGGGCGAATCTGAAGTTTACAAACTTAATCACAACTATAAGCCGGGTGAGCGTTAGAAAATTAATCGAGTCCGAGAGAGAGGGTGCAAAACAAATCACAAGCGAATAAAAAGTGTGACACACGGATTTGTTTTACCGAGGTTAGGTTCTTGCAAACCTACTCCCCGTTGAGGTGGTCACAAAGACCGGGTCTCTTTCAACCCTTTCCCTCTCTCAAACGGTCCCTCGGACCGAGTGAGCTTCTCTTCTCAATCAAACGGGAATCAAACTTCCCCGCAAGGACCACCACACAATTGGTTTCTCTTGCCTTGGTTACAATTGAGTTGATCGCAAGAAAGAATGAGAGGAAGAAGCAATCCAAGCGCAAGAGCTCAAAAGAACACAACAAATCTCTCTCACTAATCACTAAAGCTTTGTGTGGAATTGGGAGAGGATTTGATCACTTGGGTGTGTCTAGAATTGAATGTTAGAGCTCTTGTAAGTAGTTGGAAGGTGGAAAACTTGGATGAATTGAATGTGGGGTGGTTGGGGGTATTTATAACCCCAACCACCAAACTAGCCGTTTGGTGGAGGCTGCTGTCGCATGGCGCACCGGACAGTCCGGTGCGCCACCGGACACTGTCTGGTGCGCCAGCCACGTCACCTGGGCGTTGGGTTCCGACCGTTGGAGCTCTGTCTTGTGGGCTCGCCGGGCTGTCCGGTGGCGCACCGGACAAGTCCTGTAGACTGTCCGGTGTGCCACCCGCGCGTACACTGCTCCTCTGCGAGCGCAGGCGCGCATTTAATGCGTTGCAGTCGACCGTTGCGCACGAAGTAGTCATTGCTCCGCTGGCTCACTGGACAGTCCAGTGTGCACCGGACATGTCCGGTGAATTATAGCGGAGCGGATTCCCGAAGCTGGCGAGTTCAGAGCCGCTCTTCCTTGGGGCACCTGACATTGTCCGGTGGTGCACCGGACAGTCCGATGAATTATAGCGAAGCGCCTATGAGATTTCCCGAAGGTCATGAGTTCAGCTTGGAGTTCCCTGGTGCACCGGACACTGTCCGGTGCGCCAGACCAGGGCACACTTCGGTTGTCCCTTGCTCTCTTTGTTTGAACCCTTTTCTTGGTCTTTTTATTGGCTTATTGTGAACCTTTGGCACCTGTAGAACTTATAGACTAGAGCAAACTAGTTAGTCCAATTATTTGTGTTGGGCAATTCAACCACCAAAATCAATTAGCAAATAGGTGTAGGCCTAATTCCCTTTCAATCTCCCCCATTTTGGTGATTGATGCCAACACAAACCAAAGCAAGTATAGAAGTGCATAATTGAACTAGTTTGCATAATTGTAAGTGCAACGGTTGCTTGGAATTGAGCCAATATAAATACTTATAAGATACACATGGATTGTTTCTTCATTTTTAACATTTTGGACCACGCTTGCACCACATGTTTTGTTTTTGCAAATTCTTTTATAAATCCTTTTCAAAGTCTTTTTGCAAATAGTCAAAGGTAAATGAATAAGATTTTGCGAAGCATTTATAAGATTTGAAAATTTCTCCCCCTGTTTCAAATGCTTTTCCTTTGACTAAACAAAACTCCCCCTCAATTAAATCCTCCTCTTAGTGTTCAAGAGGGTTTTAAGATATCAATTTTGAAAATACTACTTTCTTCCTCTTTTGAACACAATAAGATACCAATTGAAAATCATATTTGAAATTAGGTGGTGGTGTGGTCCTTTTGCTTTGGGCTAATACTTTATCCCCCTTTGGCATGAATCGCCAAAAACGGATTTGAGTGAAATATAAGCCCTTCTAAAACTACTTTCTCCCCTTTGGCAAATAAAAACATGAGTGAAGATTATACCAAAGACGGAGAGATGCTCGGAGCGACGGCGAAGGATGAGTTATGGAGTGGAGTGGAAGCCTTTGTCTTCGCCGAAGACTCCAATTCCCTTCCAATACACCTATGACTTGGTTTGAAATTCACTTGAGAACACATTAGTCATAGCATATAAAAGAGACATGATCAAAGGTATACTTATGAGCTAAGTGTGCAAGACATCAAAAGAAATTCCTAGAATCAAGAATATTTAGTTCATGCCTAAGTTTGCTAAAAGTTTGTTCATCTAGTGGCTTGGTAAAGATATCGGCTAATTGATCTTTAGTGTTAATATATGCAATCTCGATATCTCCCTTTTGTTGGTGATCCCTTAGAAAATGATACCGAATGGCTATGTCTTTAGTGCGGCTATGCTCAACCGGATTATCCGCCATGCAGATTGCACTCTCATTATCACATAGAAGAGGAACTTTGGTCAATTTGTAACCATAGTCCCTAAGGGTTTGCCTCATCCAGAGCAATTGCGCGCAACAATGGCCTGCGGCAATATACTCGGCTTCGGCGGTAGAAAGAGCTACGGAATTTTGCTTCTTTGAAGCCCAAGACACCAAGGATCTTCCCAAGAACTGGCAAGTCCCCGATGTGCTCTTTCTATTAATCTTACACCCCGCCCAATCGGCATCCGAATAACCAGTTAAGTCAAATGTGGATCCCCTAGGATACCAAAGCCCAGACTTAGGAGTATGAACTAAATATCTCAAGATTCGTTTTACGGCCGTAAGGTGAGCTTCCTTAGGGTCGGCTTGGAATCTTGCACACATGCATACGGAAAGCATAATGTCCGGTCGAGATGCACATAAATAGAGTAAAGAGCCTATCATCGACTGGTATACCTTTTGATCGACGGATTTACCTTCCGTGTCGAGGTCGAGATGCCCATTGGTACCCATGGGTGTCTTGATGGGTTTGGCATCCTTCATCCCAAACTTGCTTAGAATATCTTGAGTATACTTTGTTTGGCTAATGAAGGTGCCCTCTTGGAGTTGCTTCACTTGAAATCCCAAGAAGTACTTCAACTCCACCATCATAGACATCTCGAATTTTTGTGTCATGATCCTACTAAACTCTTCACTTGTAGATTCGTTAGTAGACCCAAATATAATATCATCAACATAAATTTGGCATACAAACAAATCATTTTCAAGTGTTTTGGTAAAGAGTGTAGGATCGGCCTTTCCGACTTTGAATCCATTAGCGATAAGGAAATCTCTAAGGCATTCATACCATGCTCTTGGGGCTTGCTTGAGCCCATAAAGTGCCTTAGAGAGTTTATAAACATGGTTAGGATACTCACTATCTTCAAAGCCGGGAGGTTGCTCAACATAGACCTCTTCCTTGATTGGTCCATTGAGGAAGGCACTCTTCACGTCCATTTGGTAAAGCTTGAAGCCATGGTAAGTAGCATAGGCTAATAGTATACAAATTGAATCAAGCCTAGCTATGGGTGCATAGGTTTCACCGAAATCCAAACCTTCGACTTGGGAGTATCCCTTGGCCACAAGTCGGGCTTTGTTCCTTGTCACCACACCATGCTCGTCTTGCTTGTTGCGGAACACCCATTTGGTTCCTACAACATTTTGATTAGGACGTGGAACCAAATGCCATACCTCATTCCTAGTGAAGATGTTGAGCTCCTCTTGCATCGCCACCACCCAATCCGAATCTTGAAGTGCTTCCTCTACCCTGTGTGGCTCAATAGAGAAACAAAAGAGTAATGTTCACAAAAATGTGCAACACGAGATCTAGTGGTTACCCCCTTATGAGTGTCGCCGAGGATGGTGTCGACGGGGTGATCTCGTTGGATTGCTTGGTGGACTCTTGGGTGTGGCGGCCTTGGTTCTTCATCCTCCTTATCTTGATCATTTGCATCTCCCCCTTGATCATTGCCGTCATCTTGAGGTGGCTCATCTCTTTGATCTTCTCCTTCATCAACTTGAGCCTCATCCTCATTTTGAGTTGGTGGAGATGCTTGCGTGGAGGAGGATGGTTGATCTTGTGCATTTGGAGGCTCTTCGGATTCCTTAGGACACACATCCCCAATGGACATTTTCCTTAGCGCGATGCACGGAGCCTCTTCATCACCTATCTCATCAAGATCAACTTGCTCTACTTGAGAGCCGTTAGTCTCATCAAACACAATGTCACAGGAAACTTCAACTTGTCCCGAGGACTTGTTAAAGACTCTATATGCCCTTGTGTTTGAGTCATATCCTAGTAAAAAGCCTTATACAGTCTTAGGAGCAAATTTAGATTTTCTACCTCTTTTAACAAGAATAAAGCATTTGCTACCAAAGACTCTAAAATATGAAATATTGGGCTTTTACCGGTTAGGAGTTCGTATGATGTCTTCTTGAGGATTCGGTGTAGATACAACCGGTTGATGGCGTAGCAAGCGGTGTTGACCGCCTCAGCCCAAAACCGATCCGAAGTCTTGTACTCATCAAGCATGGTTCTTGCCATGTCCAATAGAGTTTTATTCTTCCTCTCCACTACACCATTTTGTTGTGGGGTGTAGGGAGAAGAGAACTCATGCTTGATGCCCTCCTCCTCAAGGAATCCTTCGATTTGTGAGTTTTTGAACTCCGTCCCGTTGTCGCTTCTAATTTTCTTGATCCTTAAGCCAAACTCATTTTGAGCCTGTCTCAAGAATCCCTTTAAGGTTTCCTGGGTATGAGATTTTTCCTGCAAAAAGAATACCCAAGTGAAGCGAGAATAGTCATCCACAATAACTAGACAGTACTTACTCCCGCCGATACTTATGTAAGCTATCGGGCCGAATAGGTCCATGTGTAGGAGCTCGAGTGGCCTGTCTGATGAAGCTGAGGTGCCCGATCTTTCGGCGAGTAGAGATAATTCCGATTTGTCGGAAGATGACCCTTGCGATCCGACTACGACGAGCAAGCCCGAGGCGCCAATGCAATCGCTGAACCAACTCCCTGTGGTTACCGACCTTGCTGATGCGAGATCGGCCTGATCACGAAGATCGTTTCCTGTGCGCAATCGAAGAACGAACAAGAACAAGATGCGAGCAATCTAATCTATTACTCGAGGGTGGAGTTCTGAATACACGAAGACAGCGCAGATTTGCGCGTGTTCGAGAGTAGCTAAGGCTAACGTAAAACAAAACTCGGGAAATAAAGGAGGCGCAGCTCCTGAATAAATAGAGAGGGGGCGCAGCCCCTAGGGGCGGCCAACCCTAGGTCGTCCATTATGGGCCGCAATTGGGCTGGTCGTCTATTCTTCCGGGCCTTCGTTCTTTAACAACATGATGTAGTTCAATTCTCTTGCACGGGCCCGAGTCACTGGCCCAGGTGGAAGGGGTGGCGCCTGGGCTGGAGAAGGTGCTGCTGGTGTAGATGTGCTCGTGTTGGTGTTGATGTCCGCATCATCCTCCCCTTCTTGAACTGAAGTCGTCCTCGACGGCAACTCCTCATCTTCTCCCGCATACGGTTTCAAATCTGCAACATTAAAACTAGTGGAAACACCAAACTCCGCAGGTAGGTCGAGGGTATAAGCATTATCATTAATCTTGGTTAGTATCTTAAAAGGACCAGCAGCACGAGGCATCAATTTAGAACGGCGCAAAGTAGGAAAACGATCCTTTCTCAAATGCAACCAAACCATATCACCAGGTTCAAAAGTAACATGTTTTCTTCCTTTAGTACCAGCAACCTGATTTTTTGTATTAGTAGCAGCAATGTTCTGTTTCGTTTGTTCATGTATGGTAATCATTTGTTCAACATGTGCAGAAGCATCTACATGTGGGGCGTTCGCAGCATTAAGTGAAATCAAATCAATAGGTGCCCTAGGAATGTAACCATAAACAATCTGGAAAGGGCACATCTTTGTAGAAGAATGCGTGGCATGATTGTAAGCAAATTCAACATGAGGCAAGCAATCCTCCCAACGTCTCAAATTCTTGTCTAAAACAGCCCTAAGCATGGTAGATAAAGTTCTATTTACTACCTCAGTTTGTCCATCAGTCTGAGGGTGACAAGTAGTGCTAAACAACAATTTAGTTCCCAATTTATTCCAAAGAGATCTCCAAAAATGGCTTAGAAACTTAGCATCGCGATCAGAGACTATTGTTTTTGGAATACCATGTAAACGAATAATTTCTCTAAAGAACAATTCAGCAACAATGCTAGCATCATCAGTTTTATGACAAGGTATAAAGTGAGCCATTTTAGAGAATCTATCAACAACCACAAAAATACTATCCCTCCCCTTCTTAGTTCTAGGCAAGCCCAAAACAAAGTCCATAGAGATATCAAGCCAAGGAGAAGAAGGGACAAGCAAAGGCATATACAAACCATGGTTGTTCAACCGTGACTTAGCTTTCTGACAAGTAGTGCAACGTGCAACAAGGCGCTCCACATCAGCGCGCATCCGAGGCCAAAAGAAGTGGGCAGCCAACACCTCATGTGTCTTGTAGACGCCAAAATGCCCCATGAGACCGCCTCCATGCGCTTCCTGTAACAACAAAAGACGAACCGAGCTAGCTGAAACACACAGCTTGTTAGCGCGAAACAGGAACCCATCCTGTATGTGAAATTTGCCCCATGGTTTCCCATTAATACAATGGCCGAAAGCATCTTTAAAATCAGCATCGTCAACATATTGATCCTTCACAGTGTCCAAACCAAAGATTTTAAAATCTAACTGTGACAGCATGGTATAGCGACGAGACAAAGCATCAGCAATAACATTGTCCTTCCCGTTCTTGTGTTTAATAATGTAAGGAAAGGACTCAATGAATTCTACCCATTTAGCATGACGACGGTTCAGATTTGTTTGGGTACGAATATGTTTTAAAGCCTCATGATCAGAATGGATTATAAACTCACGATGCCAAAGATAGTGCTGCCATGTATGCAAAGTGCGCACTAAAGCGTAAAGCTCCTTATCATAAGTAGAATATTTCAGACTAGCACCGCTTAATTTTTCACTAAAATAAGCAACTGGTTTTCCTTCTTGTAACAAAACAGCACCGAGCCCAATACCGCTAGCATCGCATTCAAGCTCAAACACTTTATTAAAATCAGGCAATTGCAATAGGGGAGCTTGGGTTAACTTATCTTTCAAAGTGCTGAACGCTACCTCCTGCGAATCACTCCAAGCAAACGGCACATCTTTCTTTGTAAGCTCATGTAGAGGCGCTGCAATGGAGCTAAAATCACGAACAAATCTGCGGTAGAAACCGGCAAGTCCAAGAAAGCTCCGAATTTGTGTGACCGTCGTCGGTGTAGGCCACTCCCGAATGGCAGCAATCTTGCTGCTATCCACCTCAATGCCCTGCGGAGTAACCACATAACCAAGAAACGAGACACGTTGCGTGCAAAATGTGCACTTTTCCATGTTACCAAACAAGCGAGCAGCACGCAAAGCGTCAAAAACAGCACGCAAATGTTCTAAATGCTCCTCTATAGACTTGCTGTAAATAAGGATATCATCGAAATAAACAACAACAAACAAACCTATGAAGGCCCGTAGAACTTCGTTCATTAAACGCATAAAGGTGCTGGGAGCATTAGTCAATCCAAATGGCATAACCAACCATTCATATAAACCAAATTTCGTTTTAAAAGCCGTTTTCCATTCATCACCGAGTTTCATTCTAATCTGATGGTAACCGCTACGCAAATCAACCTTAGAGAAAATAACGGCACCACTAAGCTCATCTAGCATATCATCAAGGCGTGGAATAGGATATCGATAACGAACTGTGATGTTATTAATAGCACGACAATCTACGCACATACGCCATGACCCATCTTTCTTTGGGACGAGTAAAACAGGAACCGAGGAAGGGCTAAGAGACTCACGAATGTAACCCTTATCAAGCAGCGTCTGCACCTGGCGCTGGATCTCCTTCGTCTCATCTGGATTTGTACGGTACGGGGCACGGTTCGGAAGAGAAGCGCCGGGGATGAGATCGATCTGATGCTCAATGCCACGGAGGGGAGGAAGACCCGGTGGTAAGTCCGTAGGATAAACATCAGCATACTCCTGCAAAAGGTTAACAACAGCAGGGGGTATATCCAAAGACGGTGCATCATCAAGCGGAACAAGCATTCGCGAGCATACAAGTGCATAACAGGGCATATGAGCTTCATGGAGATCATCAAAATCAGCACGTGTAGCAAGTAAAACAGGAGAGTGCAACTTGATTTCAGATTTAATAGGTGCGGCTGATGTCGATTTGACTTGTTGTGCAGTTTTAGCAGCCCTAGTAAGATCATCTTTCAAAATTTGGTCAGGGGTCATTGGATGTATAATTATTTTCTGGCCTTTAAACATGAAAGAATAATGATTTGAACGACCATGATGTAAACTATCAGTATCATATTGCCAAGGTCGACCTAATAACAAAGAGCATGCTTCCATAGGAATAACATCGCAATCAGCATAATCAGAATAAGAACCCAGCGAAAAGGGGACACGTACCGAACGTGTTACCTTTATTTTACCACCATCATTAAGCCATTGAATGTGATACGGATGTGGATGTGTGCGAGTGGGCAAGGATAATTTCTCTACCAACGCTGTACTTGCCAAATTGTTGCAGCTGCCACTATCGATGATGATGCGAATCGACCGTTCGTGCACGACGCCCTTGGTATGGAATAGAGTGTGTCGCTGATTTTTTCGGCCTGGGCAACCTGTGTGCTGAGAACACGCTGCACAACAAGACTCTCATACCTATCGGCGTCGATAGGATCAACGTGGACTTCCTCATTTTCTGCATGGTTAGTGGCAATCATAGCATGACTAGTTTCCTCAGAATCACTGGCTGAAGAGTACTCACCATTGTCACGTATAAGCAAGGTACGCTTGTTTGGGCAGTCCCGAATCATATGCCCAAACCCTCTACAACGATGGCACTGAATATCCCGTGTACGTCCTGTGGAAGAAGCGGCGCCTTTGGCAGGGGGCGCCACTGGCTTGGTCGTCCCTGTGCGCGATGTAGTGCTACGCGTAGAAGGTGCAGGGCTGGAAGGAGTTGAGCTGTGTGTTGGACCCCGGCCTGCAAGAGAGTTAGTATATGTCTTTGATCGTCGTCCCTGCACTTCACGTTCAGCTTTGCAAGCATATTCAAACAATGTGGTTATATCAAAATAATCCTTATAATCAAGTATATCCTGAATTTCCCTGTTCAAACCACCACGAAAACGCGCCATAGCAGCGTCATCCGACTCAACTAAACCACAACGAAGCATACCCTTTTGTAACTCCTGGTAATAATCCTCAACAGACTGTGAACCTTGTTGAAAACGCTGCATTTTGTTAAGCAAATCACGAGCATAATAGGAAGGAACAAATCTGTGGCGCATGGCAGTTTTTAATTGGGTCCAAGTAATGACACTGTTAATGGGAAGTTTTTGTTTATACTCACGCCACCAAATTAAAGCAAAATCAGTAAATTCACTAATGGCAGCCTTCACTTGGCTATTAGCAGGAATATCATGGCATGAAAATTTCTGTTCTACCTCTAATTCCCAATCAAGATATGCAGCAGGATCATATTTACCATTAAAAGATGGAATTTTAAATTTAATCTTAGAAAATAAGTCATTAGGGGGATGACGAACCACACGACGTGCACGACCACGGCGATCTCCATCGTCCTGCTCAGTGTCACCGCCGTATTCCTGCTCCATCTTTGTGGTCAATGCATCAAGGCGTGCCAGGATGGTGTCGAGTGTGGTGCGAGTCGCCGTTTGAGCAAGGTCAAGTTGGTTGAAACGCTCGGTCGTCGAAGTGATCGTTGAATCAAGCCGTTCATGCATCGTCCTAATGTCAGCAGCAAGTCCATCAACTTGTCCCCTTACTTCCTGCAACTGGGCATCCACCATGTCGTGTGCTCCTGCCATAGTTAGCGCAAACACCAAAAGGAGAAAAACCAACGACAAAAACAGGGGTGTACTGCTCACAAGACGCTCACACTAGTGCTGTTATTAAGTTCTTATCCGTTCTTACCAAGCCACAGTGGTGAACTGCAACCAACAGGTGGAACCGGTGAAAGATTGGATGAGCGATTGCGTGGAGAAACAGAAACCTGCTCGTCGTAGAAATATGTGGAGTTGTGGGTAGGCTGCACTCAAGTCAAGGATTAGCACGATCAAACAATAATGCAAAGTTGAATTATAGTGCAAAACACGAAACTATATTGCTGGCCACAGGTGCAAAGGATGGATGGAACTAGCAGAATGGCAGTACCGTAAATATTGTACTAGTGATGCCAAAAAGGCACTAGTAGAAATCACAGGTGATTTTGTTTTTCTTTTTTTGTATGATTTTTTTTGATATTTTTCTCAGCACAAGAAGCAACAAGATAGGAGCTACACGAAGTTTCACCTAAAACAGATATCAGATGTAGTCTGCAAAAAATCAGGAAGTTCTCTGAAAAGCGTGCGAGAACTTTGACGGATTTTTTTCTTTATTTTCCTGAATTTTTTTTGACAATTTTGTCGAACCCCAAACAGACCGTAGGTTAGTTTGGCCGGCCTCAGAATGGTGTCAACTAGCTCCTGTAAAAATTTCAGATTTTTTGGACACCCGAGCGAAAAGTTATGCCCGGTTTACGGAAGGTTCCTCAAGTTATGTTTTAAAAACGACCGGGATGAAACAAACGTATCCTTTCTCCTTCGTTTTCTTTTTTTTTGTTTCTGTTTTTTTTTTGATGTAACCGAAGGAGAAAAACAAGGAAGCGGTCGTTGACTCGGTTTGTTTTTTTCTGTTTTTTTTCGTAACCGAAGGAGAAAATCAAGGAAACGGCCGTTGACTCGGTTTGTTTTTTCTGTTTTTTTTTGACGTAACCGAAGGAGAAAAACAAGGAAACAATGTTGACTCGGTTTGTGGCGTGATCAAACGGGAGATGGTGGCGGCGCTAGGGTTTGAATGGTGGAAGAACACAATACAACCAGCAACAAATGACGCGAAAGCACACAAATTCAACAATGCAGATTATTGAAAGAAAGTGTGAGGCTCAAAAGGGTACTGGGATAAGATCTAACCTGAATTTTTTATGCGGTTTTGTGGACTGTAGGAAAAAAAACGCTCGATAAACTCACCGATCAACCTGGAAATCTGATACCAATTGATGAAGCTGAGGTGCCCGATCTTTCGGCGAGTAGAGATAATTCCGATTTGTCGGAAGATGACCCTTGCGATCCGACTACGACGAGCAAGCCCGAGGCGCCAATGCAATCGCTGAACCAACTCCCTGTGGTTACCGACCTTGCTGATGCGAGATCGGCCTGATCACGAAGATCGTTTCCTGTGCGCAATCGAAGAACGAACAAGAACAAGATGCGAGCAATCTAATCTATTACTCGAGGGTGGAGTTCTGAATACACGAAGACAGCGCAGATTTGCGCGTGTCCGAGAGTAGCTAAGGCTAACGTAAAACAAAACTCGGGAAATAAAGGAGGCGCAGCTCCTGAATAAATAGAGAGGGGGCGCAGCCCCTAGGGGCGGCCAACCCTAGGTCGTCCATTATGGGCCGCAATTGGGCTGGTCGTCTATTCTTCCGGGCCTTCGTTCTTTAACAACATGATGTAGTTCAATTCTCTTGCACGGGCCCGAGTCACTGGCCCAGGTGGAAGGGGTGGCGCCTGGGCTGGAGAAGGTGCTGCTGGTGTAGATGTGCTCGTGTTGGTGTTGATGTCCGCATCACTGTCAGTCGTCATGATGTTCTTATGTGGATGATGAGCACCAAGTTGCTTTCCTGCCTGACATGCGCTACAAATCCTGTCTTTCTCAAAATGAACATTTGTTAGTCCCAAAATGTGTTCTCCCTTTAGAAGTTTGTGAAGATTCTTCATTCCAACATGTGCTAGTCGGCGATGCCAGAGCCAGCCCATGTTAGTCTTAGCAATTAAGCAAGTGTCGAATTCAGCTCTATCAAAATCTACTAAATATAGCTAACCCTCTAACACTCCCTTAAATGCTATTGAATCATCACTTCTTCTAAATACAGTAACACCTACATCTGTGAAAAGACAGTTGTAGCCCATTTTGCATAATTGAGAAACGGAAAGCAAATTGTAATCTAAAGAATCTACAAGAAAAACATTGGAAATGGAATGGTCAGGTGATATAGCAATTTTACTCAATCCTTTGACCAAACCTTGGTTTCCATCCCCGAATGTGATAGCTCGTTGGGGATCTTGGTTTTTCTCGTAGGAGGAGAACATCTTCTTCTCCCCTGTCATGTGGTTTGTGCACCCGCTATCGATGATCCAACTTGAGCCCCCGGATGCATAAACCTACAAAACAATTTTAGTTCTTGACTTTAGGTACCCAAATGGTTTTGGGTCCTTTGGCATTAGACACAAGAACTTTGGGTACCCAAACACAAGTTTTTGACCCCTTGTGCTTGCCCCCAATAAACTTGGCAACTACCTTGCCGGATTTGTTAGTTAAGACATAAGAGGCATCAAAAGTTTTAAATGAAATGTTATGGTCATTTGATGCACTAGGAGTTTTCTTCTTAGGCAACTTAGCACGGGTTGGTTGCCTAGAACTAGATGTCTCACCCTTATACATAAAAGCATGGTTAGAGCTAGAGTGAGACTTCCTAGAATGAATTCTCCTAATTTTGCTCTCGGGATAACCGGCAGGGTACAAAATGTAACACTCGTTATCCTGAGGCATGGGAGCCTTGCCCTTTACAAAATTAGATAATCTTTTAGGAGGGGCATTAAGTTTGACATTGCCTCCCTGTTGGAAGCCAATGCCATCCTTAATGCCAGGGCGTCTCCCATTATATAGCATACTTCGAGCAAACTTAATTTTTTCATTTTCTAGTTCATGCTCGGCAATTTTAGCATCTAATTTAGCTATATCATCATTTTGTTGTTTAATCATGGAAAGCTGATCATGTATAGCATTAACATCAACATCTCTACATCTAGTGCAAATAGTGACATGCTCAGTGGTAGATGTAGAGGGTTTGCAAGAATTAAGTTCAATAATCTTAGCACGCAATATATCATTTTTATCTCTAAGATCGGAAATTGTAACATTGCAAACATCTAGTTCTTTAGCCTTAGCAAGCAATTTTTCATTCTCAATCCTAAGGCTAGCAAGAGAAATGTTTAATTCTTCAATCTTAGCAAGCAAATCATTATTATCATTTCTAAGATTGGGAATTGAAACATCACAAGCATTTAGATCAACCTTAGCAATTAAATTTGCATTCTCATTTCTAAGGTTGTCAATAGTCTCATGGCAAGTGCTTAGCTCACTAGATAGTTTTTTCACATTTTTCTACTTCTAGAGCATAAGCATTTTTAACCTTGACATGCTTTTTGTTTTCCTTGATTAGGAAGTCCTCTTGGGTGTCCAAGAGATCATCCTTCTCATGAATGGCACTAATCAATTCATTTAATTTTTCTTTTTGTTGCATGTTTAGGTTAGCAAAAAGAATGCGCAAGTTATCCTCCTCATTACTAGCATTATCCTCATCACTAGAGGTTTCATATTTGGTGGAGGATCTTGATTTTACCTTCTTCCTTTTGCCGTCCTTTGCCATGAGGCACTTGTGGCCGATGTTGGGGAAGAGAAGACCCTTGGTGACGGCGATGTTTGCGGCGTCCTCGTCGGAGGAGGAGTCGGTGGAACTCTCGTCGGAGTCCCACTCCCGGCAAACATGGGCATTGCCGCCCTTCTTCTTTTAGTACCTCTTCTTCTCCTTTCTTCTCCCTTTCTTGTCGTCGCCCCTGTCACTGTCACTAGAAATAGGACATTTTGCTATAAAGTGACCGGGCTTACCACACTTGTAGCAAACTTTCTTGGAGCGGGGCTTGTAATACTTCCCCCTCCTTTGCTTGAGGATTTGACGGAAGCTCTTGATGATGAGTGCCATCTCCTCGTTGTCGAGCTTGGAGGCGTCGATGGGTGTTCGACTTGGAGTAGATTCCTTCTTCTTTTCTTCCGACGCCTTGAATGCAACCGGTTGTGCTTCGGACGTGGAGGGGCCATCAAGCTCGTTGATCTTCTTTGAGCCTTTGATCATCAATTCAAAGCTCACAAAATTCCCGATTACTTCCTCGGGAATCATTAGTGTATATCTAGGATTGCCACGAATTAATTGAACTTGAGTAGGGTTAAGGAAAACAAGTGATCTTAGAATAACCTTAACCGTTTTGTGGTCATCCCATTTTTTGCTCCCGAGGTTGCGCACTTGGTTCACCAAGGTTTTGAGCCGGTTGTACATGTCTTGTGGCTCCTCCCCTTGGCGAAGTCGGAAGCGACCGAGCTCCCCCTCGATCGTTTCCCGCTTGGTGATTTTGGTCACCTCGTCTCCTTCGTGCATGGTCTTTAGTGTGTCCCAAATCTCCTTAGCACCTTTCAACCCTTGCACCTTATTATACTCCTCTCGACTTAGAGAGGCGAGGAGTATAGTTGAGGCTTGGGAGTTGAAGTGTTGAATTTGGGCCACTTCGTCATCATCATAATCTTCATCCCCTACGGATGGTACCTGTACACCAAACTCAACAACGTCCCATATACTTTTGTGGAGTGAGGTTAGGTGAAATCGCATTAAATCATTCCACCTAGCATAATCTTCACCATCAAACGTTGGTGGTTTGCCTAATGGGACGGAAAGTAAAGGCGTATGTTTAGGAATGCGAGGATAGCGTAGGGGGATCTTACTAAACTTCTTGCGCTCATGGCGCTTAGAAGTGACGGACGGCGCGTCGGAGCCGGAGGTGGATGGCGATGAGGTGTCGGTCTCGTAGTAGACCACCTTCCTCATCTTCTTCTTCTTGTCACCGCTCCGTCGCGACTTGTGTGAAGAAGATTCTTTTTCCTTCCCCTTCCCTTTGTTGTAGGACTCTCCCGATGGAGCCTTCCCGTGGCTTGTAGCGGGCTTCTCGCCGGTCATCATCTCCTTCTTGGCGTGATCTCCCGACATCACTTCGAGCCGTTAGGCTCTAATGAAGCACCGTGCTCTGATACCAATTGAAAGTCGCCTAGAGGGGGGGTGAATAGGGCGAATCTGAAGTTTACAAACTTAATCACAACTATAAGCCGGGTTAGCGTTAGAAATATAATCGAGTCCGAGAGAGAGGGTGCAAAACAAATCGCAAGCGAATAAAGAGTGTGACACGTGGATTTGTTTTACCGAGGTTCGGTTCTTGCAAACCTACTCCCCGTTGAGGTGGTCACAAAGACCGGGTCTCTTTCAACCCTTTCCCTCTCTCAAACGGTCCCTCGGACCGAGTGAGCTTCTCTTCTCAATCAAATGGGAATCAAACTTCCCCGCAAGGACCACCACACAATTGGTGTCTCTTGCCTTGGTTACAATTGAGTTGATCGCAAGAAAGAATGAGAGGAAGAAGCAATCCAAGCGCAAGAGCTCAAAAGAACACAACAAATCTCTCTCACTAATCACTAAAGCTTTGTGTGGAATTGGGAGAGGATTTGATCACTTGGGTGTGTCTAGAATTGAATGCTAGAGCTCTTGTAAGTAGTTGGAAGGTGGAAAACTTGGATGACTTGAATGTGGGGTGGTTGGGGGTATTTATAACCCCAACCACCAAACTAGCTGTTTGGTGGAGGCTGCTGTCGCATGGCGCACCGGACAGTCCGGTGCGCCAGCCACGCCACCTGAGCGTTGGGTTCCGACTGTTGGAGCTCTGTCTTGTGGGCCCGTCTGGCTGTCCGGTGGCGCACTGAACAAGTCCTGTAGACTGTCTGGTGTGCCACCCACGCGTACACTGCTCCTCTACGCGCGCAGGCGCGCATTTAATGCATTGCAGTCGACCGTTGCGCGTGAAGTAGCTGTTGCTCCGCTGGCTCACCGGACAGTCCGGTGTGCACCGGACATGTCTGGTGAATTATAGCGGAGCGGATTCCCGAAGCTGTCGAGTTCAGAGCCGCTCTTCCTTGGGGCACCGGACACTGTCCGGTGGTTGCACCGGACAGTCTAGTGAATTATAGCGAAGCGCCTCTGAGATTTCCCGAAGGTTGATGAATTCAGCTTGGAGTTCCCTGGTGCACCGGACACTGTCCGGTGCGCCAGACCAGGGCACACTTCGGTTGTCCCTTGCTCTCTTTGTTTGAACCCTTTTCTTGGTCTTTTTATTGGCTTATTGTGAACCTTTGGCACCTGTAGAACTTATAGACTAGAGCAAACTAGTTAGTCCAATTATTTGTGTTGGGCAATTCAACCACCAAAATCAATTAGGAAATAGGTGTAAGTCTAATTCCCTTTCAGGTTGCCCTAGGGTGTTCTTCTCTTGGGGGCTGAATTTGAGCATTTTGTGGGACCTTTTTGGAATACCTTCTTTACTATTTCTTGTAGATATATTAATTTACTTCAACTTTGGTAAAGGGTTTAAGTCATGAAATGTTCATTTGCTTATCCTTTCCATTAATCCAATGTTTGGGGGTCTAATGGCTCAAGAGGGGTTCTAGGGTTTGAGCCTCTTTTTCTCCAAGGTGAAGATGTATGAAAATCTTGGGTATTTCTGTTGTCATGATCATTCCTTAAACAATCCATGGTTTCTAGGGTTTTGGTGCCCCTTCTCCCCCACTTAAACACATGTGATAATAGACCATAAGTGCATGTATTGAGCCAGGGCCTGGGTAAAACCTGGGGTGTTACAGATTCTTCCTCCGAAGCCCCTAGTCATCTCAGAAATTCTGTAAGCTTCCTTCCTTCTTTGGCGGAAGTCATTGTCAGCCCGGATGTACTCATCCATTTTCTGAAGCAGCTTCTCCAGAGTCCGGGGGGTTACCTAGCGAAGTATTGAACCGTAGGCCCTGGCCGAAGACCTTTGATTATGGCCTCAATGACGATTTCATTGGGCACCATAGGCAATTGTGCTCTCAGGCGTAAGAACCATCGGACATACGCCTGAAGGTACTCCTCATGGTCTTGAGTGCACTGAAACAAGGCCTGAGCGGTGACTGGCTTCGTCTGAAACCCTTGAAAACTGGTGACCAACATGTCCTTAAGCTTCTGCCATGACGTGATTGTCCCTGGCTGGAGAGAAGAGTACCATGTATGGGCCACACTTCGGACTGCCATGACGAAGGATTTTGCCATGACAGCAGCATTGCTTCCATATGAGGATATTGTTGCCTTATAACTCATCAAAAATTGCTTTGGGTTCGAGTGCCCATCGTACATGGGCAACTGGGGGTGGCTTGTAGGACTGTGGCCATAGAATCGCCTGCAATTCTGCTGCCAGGGGAGAAGCATCATCAAAAGTAAAGTTACCATGATGAAAGTCATCATACCATTCATCTTCGTTGAATGAGTTGTCTTGATTAAGCTCCCTATGCTGAGGCCTTCGGTCCTGGTCATCTTGGGTGAGATGACGCATTTCTTCAGCAGCCTCATCGATCTTCTTCTGAAGATCAGCGAGACGAAGCATCTTCTCCCTTTTCCTCTGGACCTGTTGATGAATAGCTTCGAGGTCCCTGATCTCCTGGTCTAGTTCCTCCTCCTGGGGTGTTGGACTTGTAGCCTTCCTCTTTTGAGTTCGAGCTTCGTGCAATGTGTCCTGGTTGATGTCCAGCTGCTGCAGTGCAGCCCCTAGCCCTGAAGAAGTTTTCTTCGGCGGCATGACGAAGGTCACAGCTTGCCGAAGGTGGTCGATTGAGTTCACTGGAGGTGGGCGCCAATGTTGGGGACTTGTTCTCAAATGCTATGAGTTAAGAACAAGGCAACACAAAATGTTTTGTCCTTCGAAGCATTATTTCCCTTAGGATATAATGATCTTCAGACGAAGGTCATGAAGGACGTACCTTCATCATCACAGTATATATTAATGAGAGAAGAAGCATATGAAACATGACAAATGACATGAATGATCATATGACATCATTAATATATCTTTTCTATATAATCATGAATGAACATAAACAATATTGAATTACATTTGTACCTTCGGCTTAGCAGAAGGCAAAAGTCCAAGCGTGATGCACGAGTGAATACAAGTCAGCCTGAATAGTACGATGTCACTGTTCATCTATTTATAGGCACAGGACACAGCCTGTGTGAAATTACAATCATGCCCTTGACATTTACTATTGACCTAGGGATAATCTATCGAGGACTAGACAACCTTTCCCTTTTAAGTCGGTTTCATCTTCCAGTGCTGAGCCGAAGCTTTTCCATGGGTAGCTTCCGCATTGGTTCATCCTTCTCCTGAACTGCACCCTTCATCTCATGTACATCTTTATCCCATGTCCGAAGGTTCCTGTACATATATTATACTTGGGAAACATGTTAGTCTTGTTTTTGAGGACCTTCGGAAGACAAAGGCCCCCAACATCAGTGTAGTTCCATAATGGATCATAGCCAGAGACTTCGATACCCGCATGCGCCAAGCAGCATAACTTTGCGTGTACATTCGCCCGCTCTCAGTTTTGCTGCGGCACCATAAGTCCTTAATCATGACACCATTACCAAACTAGCACCAATAATGAACCTCACATGGTAAAACTAGATTGTGCCAAGATAACACATTGATATAGTCTCATAACGGATTACAACTACTAATCGTGATACCAGCGCGTGTCGAGCAGCGCATCCATCTGTCGATCGTCCACATGAGGCCCCCGGTTTCGTCGCGGCACCATCAGTTTTAGTCATAACACCATTACCAGACATAACCAATAAGAAATCTCGCGCCACACCAATAGATTGAGC
This sequence comes from Zea mays, assembly GCF_902167145.1. Lineage (NCBI taxonomy): Eukaryota > Viridiplantae > Streptophyta > Magnoliopsida > Poales > Poaceae > Zea > Zea mays. Next base: position 59,824,885 of record NC_050104.1, read on the forward strand.
AAGGGTGACAATATACAAAGAGTTACTCCACCTGTAAAAATGGTTACAAGTAGAGAGCCAAATAGATCATGGCCCAATGAAATGAACAAGGCATGTCCATAACCTAAACTTGTTGAAAGGAGTACGATGAGAGACTGTTAATTCAGCCCCAAGCATATTTCTATGCCCATCGCAGAGATTACAAGGTCAATGATTAGTATCTGACTAGATGCTGAGTAAAAATAATCATAAGATTAAGTTGGTATGTCTTTGAGAGATAGGAGAAAAACCAAAGGCATCAAATTAAGGAAAATGATCAGGCATAACTTTCCTAGGTTGGGTTGCTAAAGCAACATGGCGATCCTTAAGAACGGGCAAACTGGATAAGGTACATCAACTTGTGCCAATTGAACAAGGGCATGATCTAGGATGGAAATATGACAACTAAAACGTCACAGATTATATAACAAGAACGCGGACTCGAGATTCTTGTTTTAAGTCTGGGTACACTTTATGTCCAACAAAGAAATTACCTAAACATTCATTTGCATGAGCTTGGTCATGGAGTGATAATGAAAAATTCAAATTTGGGTCATAGTTCACTAAATAAGAACATGGCCTAGTTTTGGGTTTAGGCAAACAAATTACCAACCTTCTATCGGCACATCAAGTACAAGGGCAAACACATATAACACCTAAATAGATTACCTAAAGAACGGAGGACAACTATTTCATTGAAGTTCATAATACAGTATTTACACCACATTAGCTACAATCATCGGCTACTGGAATAAAGATGAGAGAAGCATTTGGATGTATAGGTGACAAACATGATGCAACAATCAGGATGCATGCTCGTCCTATTCGTCCTCACAAGTTTTTACCAACATAATGTGGCAATAACGTTCTATATCGGTGGCATACTTACGACTCTCTCGATATTTTGCTAGTCGTCAACGACACATACGTTTTCGAGGTTAGTGTACCTGCAGAAAAATCCATCACAGCCCTATTTCCCATGATGCAGGTCACACATGACAGTTTATCACAGTTTGTACTCCATATATTGCTATATGGAGGCTAGCTCATCATTAAGCGCCGAGCCACGCATAGGCGCTGTTGCCACACTTTAACCATAGGGCAACTCATTATGGTAACTCACCTTCTTACCTGAGCATAGGTGTGTCGTTGCAAGTACATTACACTTCTCAGTATTCCCATGTCTGTATGCCCGTACACATCCATGTGGTACTGAATTCCCACAAAAGTAAATACTCCACATTGCAGCCTTCATGTATACATATGTGGAAACATGTATATAATCAAGCGCCACAATTAAGCACTTCCCTAGACCGATGTTTGTTCGGTCATGCTCTCACATCTCACCTTACCTTGAGCGTCGATCCATTCAAAACTAAATGGCCTCAAAAATAACAATACACATGTATGCAATACCCCCGGTTGTGGATTAGTGGTTTTTAACTAAGCCACCTGATAATCCTTACTTTAGGGCTTAACAGAGGATGTCGCTTGCATTATAGTTTTTGAAATCTGTTTTTTCAAAACCAAACAATGTGTTTAGTTGAAAATAGGTTTTCTAAAATCAAAACTTATTTTAAAATACGTATGTGACCGTATTATACTTAATCCTGCTCCGATACCAGCTATGACAGAACCTCCCAAGTTATTGGGCCCACATGCACCTGTCCTTGTCTCAAAGACCTCAGACGGCTATGCATGTGCACCAGATAACTTAATAAGATTTGTCCGAGTGTTCCAAGGACCCCAGATAAATCACTTACAACCAGGACCGCAGGATTAAGTAAACACAAATCACACACCAACAATTTGCAGTGGAAATCTTATTACCAAATTTTACAAGTTACATCAAGTTTACATTGTACATGATCGGAGTGACTACAAAAGTGATTCAAAGAAATAACTTTGAACTGTTATAAATTATTTATAGTTTTGAAATATATGCTAGCTTAAGTGACCATCCTCAAGAAGAAGTATAGAAGAGTTACTTAGACTTATAAGAAGGTCGTGCCCACCGGCGCTTAACACCAATCACAATCAAAGTGACTCATAACCTGCAGCAACAATGGGAATAAAACCCTAAGTACGCAAGTACTCAGCAAGACATACCCGACTAAAGAAAAGACTCTCAAGGGTATGCTGGTTTTAAAAGGTTTCAAAGTAAGGCTTATCAAGAACCAAGGACTCTGTTTGCATAAAAGCTTACTATGAGTGGATCCTTAAAATCCATTTTTACTTGTCAGGTTAAGTAAAGTTACCTGCATCTAGAATTCTTTCTACACTAGTTCAAACACTTGGCCTACACTAGTCGTCTTTTATCATCCCATCAGTTCATTGGATTGCTACGTGTACGTCAGTGATGAAGTCTTCATATCCGAGAAGTAACGGCGATCTGAATCGATTAATACCCAGCTGGGGATCTCCAATCACACAACATATGTAGCACTTAACCC